>NW_012116710.1:7015908-7030656 GCF_000951035.1 Colobus angolensis palliatus
ATCCATGTTAGCCAGGATGGTCTCGATCTCCTGACCTCGTGATCCGCCCATCTCGGCCTCCCAAAGTGCTGGGATTATAGGCTTGAGCCACCACGCCCAGCCTAAAGTGTCTTATATTTCTTAAAGGCTCTGTTCATATTTTCTTTCTTCTATTTTCTCATTCTATTTTATTTTCTTATTCTTTTTTCTAGTGGGAAGATGGAATTGAGGTTGCATAATTTCCATTGATCTATTTGAAAGTTTTCTAATTACTCTGCCAGATCAAATTTATTTAGCCCTTCTAATGAAGTTTTTATTTTGGTTACTGTGGTCTTCAACTCCAGAACTTACATTTGGTTCATTTTGTCATTTATCCTTATTGATTTTATTTGATGAGACATTATCTTTACATTTTCCTTTACTTCTGTGAATATATAATGGCTAAATTGAAGTTTTTGTCTATTAATTATGACACCTGTTGCCTGTCATAGGCCAACGTGTTGCCTGTTTTTCTTTTGTTTTTGTTTTGTTTTGTTTTAGACAGAGTCTTGCTGTGTTGCCCAGGTTGAAGTGTAGTGGCATGATCTTGGCTCACTACAACCTCTCCCTCCTGAATTCAAGCAATTCTTGTGTCTTAGCCTAGTTATAGGCATGTTCTACCACACCTGCCTAATTTTTGTATTTTTAGTAGAAATAGGGTTTCGTCATATAGTCCAGGCTGGTCTCAAAACTCCTGAGCTCAAGTGATCTGCCAACCTTGGCCTCCAAAAGTGCTGTGATTACAGGTGTAAGCCACTGCACCTGGCCTGCTTGCTGTTCTCCTGTGTATAAGTCCAAGTTTCCCATTTGTTTGCATGCCTTCATTTTTGATTATTTTCCTAATAAGTAGACATATTAGGAAACATACTGTAGTGATTTGCCTGTCCCCTCTCCAGAGCTTGTTCTTGTTGTTGTTTGCTTGGTTATGTATTTTGTGTTTTGGCTATTTTAGTAAAATCTGTTTCCCTTTCCCCTTGCAGTGTGAACTATTTTGTGTTGTTCCTCAGCCTTAAACATATGCACAGTTACCCTGGTGTGACAATGGTTTTAAAAAGGAGTCTCTTTGACTATCTTTCCCTATCTCTCTGTTAAGATGACTGCCTCTTTGGTATTATTTCCAGCCCACTAGGCCCCACTGCCTTCTATCTGGTCACTCTATTGTTTTCAGCATTTCCTTGGAGCATAAATTATTAAGCAGTTTAATATAATTTAAGGCAGGGCTAGTTTTTGAGGCCAGTTTTTGAGGTTTCTTTTGACCTTTTGGAGGGCTCCTTAGCTGTCTCTGCCCATGGAATTATCTGATTAAATCCCTGGCCTATGGTTTATGTTGTTGTGTTTACTTTTTAGGGGAGCTATTTGTTTGACACTGTTTCAGATAAATTCCATTCCTTTGGAGAGAGCTTCAGAGCTCTATTCTTATGGACCACCACTCCCTCTAGACAAAATCTCTGAACCACCATTCAGGGTAATGGGCTGGATGGTAGCCATCTTGTTTTTTGTGTTATGAAACCTCTGCCTTACAAGCAAGTGGAGGCAAGGGCAATCTGGGTCCAAATCTGAGTTCACTGTGCCTGGGTAGACTTTCCAAACTGTGGGTGGGGCTGAGGGAAGCCAAGGAGCCCCAAACCTCTTAGTTGCGTACACCAGGAATTTAGCCACTTTAACCAAGAGGGGGTGATAAGAAACCCAGGAGGCGCGCCCCTCCTGTTGATACATGACAAACCTTGATTGACAGCTGCAGCCCCATCCTCTTGGCAGCATCCACCCACAGTGAAGCTTCTATCAAATTGAGCTGTAAAGAGTAAAAGGGAGTCGGTTGTGTCTTAAACGCCACAAATTCTCTTACCAAGTTCTTGGTTCTTACCAAATGTTAGTAGAATTTCTTGATATTTCATTTCCTATATACTCTTTGGACACTTTGAGACCTCAAATGGCAAGGTTTTTACACATTTTTTTTTTTTTACAGTTTTACTAGAAAATGAGCTTGCAGAGCCCCACATCTGCCATCCAGAAGTGGAACTACATATAGTCATTTAACAATAGTTTAGCATTTTCTGTCATCTCATTCTGGAGAATCATAGATGTGGCAGAAATACATATTCTTGAAGAAAAAATATGTCTCCGTCACAGGTACTGTGATTTCAATAGGGTGTGAGATAAGTACATGACAACATGCATGGGATAGATACTCTGTTCTCTACAGCTCTGTGCTTTTGAATTAGAGAACATAAAAGATATATTGATGGTTATTACTTTTAACATGTCACAATCTAGTTGTAGCATTTAAGATTAAATTTGGTTGTGAGTAAAATAGTAAAATTGCCCCAAATTAAAGTGAATAAAAGATACTCAAAGTTCATTTCTTTGTCATATATTATGGATATAAGCCTGATATTGTGGCCTTGCTCCAAACCAATCATGAATTTTACCATTCTGGCATCAGAATGGAATGAACACTCAGACTTATACAGAACTTGGAAGAATAGTAAATAATTCTGGATACCCTTCACCCAGATTTCTCAAATATTAATATATTAAGCCAGTGTGTTTTAAGGAGTTTCCAGAATTGCCAAAATATTCACTTACATCCTACTTGCCATAAGTTGTGTCACATGACAACACCTTGGAGAAATAACTGCAGTCCTTATTCTAGATAGTCATAGCCAACTGTTAATAAAAATTGCTGGTTCTATAATCATGAAAGCAGGGTACAGTGGATATGGGGGCCTAATAAACAACAGATCCCACTGAGGAATCCATGGAGATGGTTTCACTTTGATCAATTACAAGTGAAGACAGTGAATCCCTAGAGACCACAACTTGTGCAGCAGACACATGGAAATGGAATGGGATTCTGGAAATTAAGACACAGAGGTCCATTATCCTTCATACCCCAAGCTGGATGATCACAATACCCTATAAAAGGATGACAGAAATCTTGTGTCTGCTTTTTCTTTTCCGGGGAGTCTATGAACATTCAAGATAACATCCATCATAGACTATTCTAAAACAAGTTTCTTCACAATGCTGCTCAGAAACACCATGAAAAATTTGAATTGGAGCAATATCTCCAAAAATGGGATGCAGATTAATGTATCATTTCAGCCAGGCCTTAATAGGAGATAAACTTCTCAGCTATCACCATACATAAAACATTATAATTCAATAAAATGCCAAATGCAAAAAGAGCAGATCATAGAAATGTAAGTTGAGAAAAATCAGAGTGAACTTCTGACCTTATGATGACATTTTCAACTCTGAAACTATTAAAATAATTCTAACAAAAGCAGCATCTTTTTTTCCATACCTGTAACTGCCGTGTGTACGCACAGCAGCCAGATTTTTTCGTCTTTAATGCTTTTTTCCTCTAAAAGGAACCAGGACTCCCTAAGAGGGTATTAAATCATGAGTTGATTCCATGACTCAGGACAAGAGGCATGGGGGACATGAACCAACAAACAGGATCAGTCTAAAACATCTTCTTACGGCCTGAACACAATATTCCTTTAAAACATCAAAAGAAAAAAATAAGGAGTAAAAAAAGAAAAATGTAAATGGATTCCTACTGGCCACATTATGTCAATTTGAGCATAAATAATAATAATTACTACAGGTGCTCCTCAACCTATGGTGGGGTTATATCCAAATAAACCCATCATAAATTGAAAACATCATACACCATATGTGTATTTATGACCTACAATATTTTCAGTTTAACAATGGGTTTATCTACATATAGCCCCATTTTAAGTCAAGGAGCATACTCTATGTCTTAGTCCATTTTGTGTTGCTATAAAGGAATATCTGAGGTTGGGTAATAAAGAAAGAGGTTTATTTGGCTCACTGTTCTGTAGGATTTACAGGAATCATGGTGCAACATCTGCTTCTGGTAAGGGCCTCAGGCTGCTTCTACTCGTGGCAGATGAAAAGGGGCAGTGTATGCAGACATCACATGGCAAGAGAGGAAGCAAGAGGGTGAGGAAGGAGGTGCCAGGCTCTTTTGAACAACCAGCTCTGACAGGAACTAACAGAGTGATAACTCACCCCCAATCCAGAGAGGACATTAATTTATTCATGAGGGATCTTCTCCCATGACCCAAACATCTCCCATTAGGCCCCACCTCCAACATTGGGATCAAACTTCAAAATGAGATTTGGAGGGGACAAATATCTAAACTATAGCAGCATATCACTTTTGTACTATTATAAAGCTGAAAATTATAAGTCAAACCATTTTAAGTTGTGGATTATAGGCGTGAGCCACCGTGCCCGGCCATGATTTTTGAATTTGTACATAATTGGCTTGTAACTTTAACAAATATATTAAAGTGTTTTATTATGTTTGCAAAGGGACTCTGACTTCCAACATAGTACTGCCAAGATTGCATGATGATAGAGTTTCATTAAAAGGCTGCCAGGGATTTCTTTTATGACAATTCTTAATGATACTGCCAGGATGTGCAATGACCCATAAAGGAGTTGTGCTGGGTTAATACCTAGGGAATCTTTTGATTTCAAAGAAAAAAGTTCAAGAGAATGAATAGAAAAAAGAAACTGGAAATAAAAAATAGGAACATAAGATTTGAAAGCCAAGTTTTATATAATCTTGTTTTATAAGTTGTATATCATTGCAATATCAATACTTGAAAAACACTTGGAAAATTACAACTTATGATTATAGATGCAATTAAGTGGTTAAAGATAGAAGTAGTCTATCAAAAGAATAATCATCTGACCAGGGTATATTCATAGAAAGAAGAAAGCTATCAATATAAATTATCACTTTATAGATTTTTTAACACAATGGAATAAAATCACAAAGGATTATTCTTAATCTTAAAAAAAATTAATGTAATTCATGATGCCACAATGGTATCATGTTTTGTTTTGGGTTTTTTTTGAGACGAAGTCTCACTCTGTTGCCCAGGCTGGAGTGCAGTGGTGCAATCTCAGCTCACTGCAACCTTCACCTTCCGAGTTTGGGTGATTCTCCTGCCTCAGCCTCCCAAGTGGCGGGGATGCATGTGGGATGCACACATGCATGTGCCACTACGTCCAGCTAATTTTTTTATTTTTAGGAAAGAAGGAGTTTTGCCATATCAGCCAGTTTGGTCTCGAACTCCTGACCTCAGGTAATCTGCCCACCTTGGCCTCCCAAAGTGCTGGGATTACAGGTGTGAGCCACTGCTCCCAGCCCGATGGTATCACGTTTTACAGCTTGATTTAAAGGGTTTTTTTTTTTTTCAAAGTTTATCAATAGCTCATGTACCAGCCATGGGATAGGTGCTGCTGATAAATGCTGAACAAACAAAAAAAAAGGTTCTAGACAATCTTGGCTCCCTGCATAATCCGAAGGGTGCCAGTTTTGTACTGAGTACGGTGTCAGCCATATCACACAAGTTGAATTATGTTGACACTTTAATGGCATTCATTTCTCAATAGTCTATTTCAAATTTCATTTTGTATTCAATCCAGGGCTTAAATACACATGACTATAAATTTTCAGAGATGACAATATCTCTCCATAGATTACTTACCCACTACAAACTAAATCTTTACAATGGACTTATGGCAGTTACCAGCTTACCCAAATGATCATCCTTAGTTTCACTAATGCAAGGACCTGTATGTAAATGTTTTCTGACAGTACAATATGACATACAAATAACCTACAAAGTATTCTTCCCCAAAATGTTTAATCTAGACCTAAGAAAGCCTCTGGACTTACATTCCCTTGTACAGAAAATACAACCAAGAACAAGGCTAAATGACACTATAAAGAAATAAATCAAAACACGTAACCGAAAACATTTCTGACCTACTCAAAATTCAATGTATTTTGTTTTAAATGAGGAAAAATGTTCTAGATCAGTGGCTCTCTAACTCTGGTTGGTATCACAGTCACAAAACCTGGAGAAATAATAAAAAACAGAGGCCCAGGCTTATAAGCTAGGGCTATACTTCTCTAGGTTTACTAAGTTCCACAGGTGATTCTGATACCCACCATAATTTGAGCGCATACCTTCATGGGGTTTCCATGCTACAATACACTAAAGAGAGATAACCAAATGCAATGCAGAATCTGCAATGGATTCTCCTTAGAAAATGAATAGCTGTAAAAGATGGTTTGCTGGTCAATGAAGAAATCTGAAGATGGAATGATATTATAGAATTATGAATATTTTCCTTAAGGGTAATTATGGTACTATGGTTATATGATATTGTCTTTGTGTTTGGGTAACATACATGCTGATGTAACAAGGGGTAAAGTGTCATGATGTCTAAAACTTATTCTCAATGGTCTAAAACTTATTCTTAATGGTACAACAAATATACAAAAAATAAATGTGGCAAATTGTTAACAATTTTGAATCTAGGTGGGGGGATATAGGTGTATATTTTACTATTCCTTTTTTTTTTTTTTTTTTGAGATGGAGTCTCGCTCTGTCGCCCAGGCTGGAGTGCAGTGGCCGGATCTCAGCTCACTGCAAGCTCTGCCTCCCAGGTTTATGCCATTCTCCTGCCTCAGCCTCCCAAGTGGCTGGGATTACAGGCCCCCGCCACCTCGCCCGGCTAGTTTTTTGTATTTTTTAGTAGAGACGGGGTTTCACTGTGTTCGCCAGGATGGTCTCGATCTCCTGACCTCGTGATCCGCCCATCTCGGCCTCCCAAAGTGCTGGGATTACAGGCTTGAGCCACCGCGCCCGGCCTATTTTACTATTCTTTCCAAACCCGCAACAATTATCAACTAGGTTCACCATATTTTATGGGCAGGATTTGTGGTATCCCCAATTACACTAGCAACATCAAAAAACACCAGTCACAGATCACCATAACACATATAACAATAAAAAAGTTTGAAATATTATGAAAACTACCAAAGTGTGACACAAAGACATGAAATGTGCACATGCTGTTTGGAAAATGGTGCTGATAGACTTATTCACTGCAAGGTTGCTGCAGACCTTCACTGTATATAAAATCCAGTAACTGCAATGCACAGTTAAGCAAGTATGCTTGTATCCAGTAAAATATTTCACGGGTAGTAAACTGTGAACATGGCAGCTACTCTACATTCCTCACATCAATAACTTTCTCACTAAAATTACCTTCTTTGAACTCTTAAGTCATTTAGTGTGGCTATAAAACATCCCACATTCCTTACACTCAAAGGAGTTCTCAGCAGTATGAATACTCTGATGTTGAGCAAATCCCAGGCCACAATGAAAGTTCATCACACATTCTTTTATGTTCACAGGATTTCTCATCAATATGAACTCTCTGGTGTTGAGCAAATTTTTCATACACAGTGAAGGCTTGTCTACACTCCTTATATTCATAAAACTTCTAACTATTATGAATTTTCTGATGTTGAGTAAGCAGATCATTCACAGTAAGGGTTTGCTCACATTCTTTATATTCATAGGGTTTCATGCCAGTATGAATTCTGTGATGTGCAGAAAGGACTGAACTAAATCTAAAGGTCTTCCCACATCCTTTACATTCACAGGGTCGCTCACCAGTATGAATTTTAACATGTTGAACAAGGCTTGAGCTACAAGTAAAGGTCTTTCCACATTCTTTACATTCATACGGTTCATACTAGTATGAATTATTTGATGTGCAGTAAAGACTAAGCTAAATCCAAAAGTTTTCCACATTCTTTACACTCAGGGTTTCTCAGCAGTATGGATTCTCAGATGTACAGTAAGTTCATAATTACTGCTAAAGGCCTTTTCACATTCGTTACATTCATAGAGTTTCTCATCAGTATGAACTTTAACATGTTTCATAGGTTTGAACTATGACTAAAGGCTTTCCCACATTCTTCACATTGATATGTTTTCTCACCAGTATGAATTCTCTGATGTACTCTAAGGTTTCTACCACTGGTAATGCATTTCCCACATCCTTGACATTCATAAGGGTCCTCACGAATATGAAATCTATGATGCCCACGAAATTGGTAATTATATTGAAAGGCCTTCCCACATTCCTTACATTCAAAGGTTTTCACCCAGCTATGAATTTTCTGATGTTCAGTAAGTTGCTACTGATGTCTGAAGGCTGTCCCACATTTCTTACATTCAAAGGATTTCTCACCTGTACAAGTTTTTGATGCAGAGAAAGTTGTAGGTGAAGTCTAAAAGCCTTCCCACACTCCTTACAGTCATAGGGTTTCTCACCATTGTAAACACTCCGAGGTTGAACAAGGTTTGAGCCATGATTAAAGGCCTTCCCACACTCCTTACATTTAAATGGCTTCTCACCAGTATGAATGATCTGATGTCCAGCAAGCTGTGTCAGAAGACTAAAGGCCTTTCCACATTCTTTACATTCAAAGGGTTTCTCACCAGTATGAATTTGGTAATGTTCAATAAGCTGGTAATGATATCTAAAGGTCTTCCTACACTCCTTACATACAAAGGGTTTCTCACTGGAATGAATTTTCTGATGCTGAATAAGGTTTGAACCACGATTAAAGACTTTCCCACACTCCTTACATTCATATGGTTTTACACCAGCATGAATACTCTGATGTTGAACAAGGTTCGAGACACGACTAAAGGACTTCCCACATTCTTTACATTCAAATGGCTTCTCACCTGTGTGAATGTTCTTATGGCGATTAAGCTGGGTGTGAAGACTGAAGGCCTTGCCACGTTCCTTACATTCAAAGGGTTTCTCACCAGTATGAAATTTCTGATGTCGAATAAGGTGCATATGAAGTCGAAAGGCTTTCCCACATTCCTTACATTCAAAGGGTTTCTTTCCAGTATGAATACTTCGATGTTGATTAAGATTTGAACCACGACGGAAGAATTTCCCACATTCCTTACATTCAAAGGGTTTCTCACCTGTATGAGTTTTCTCATGCTGAGAAAGTTGTAGGTGAAGCCTAAAAGTCTTCCCACACTCCTTACATTCATAGGGCTTCTCACCAGTATGAATACTCTGATGTTGAACAAGGTTCGAGCCACGATTGAAGGCCTTCCCACAGTCTTTACATTCAAATGGTTTCTCACCACTATGAATGTTCTTATGTCGAGCAAGCTGTGTCAGAAGACTAAAGGCCTTCCCACATTCTTTACATTCAAAGGGCTTCCCACCATTATGAATTTGGCAATGTTGAATAAGTTGGTAATGATATCTAAAGGCCATCTCACATTCCCTACATACAAAGGGTTTCTCATTGGAATGAATTTTTTGATGCTGAATAAGATTTGCACCACGATTAAAGCCTTTCCCACACTCCTTACATTGATATGGTTTTACACCAGCATGAATACTCTGATGTTGAATAAGGTTTGAACTACGATTAAAGGACTTCCCACATTCTTTACATTCAAATGGTTTTTCACCTGTGTGAATGTTCTTACGGCGATTAAGCTGATTGAGAAGACTAAAAGCCTTCCCGCATTCCCTACATTCAAAGGGCTTCTCACCAATATGAATCTTCTGATGTCGAACAAGCTTTGTCAGAAGAGTAAAGGCCTTTCTGCATTCTTTACATTCAAAGGGTTTCTCACCAGTATGAATTCGGCAATGTTCAACAAGTTGGTAATGATACCGAAAGGTCATCTTGCATTCCCTGCATACAAAGGGTTTCTCATTGGAATGAATTTTTTGATGCTGAATAAGATTTGAACCACGATTAAAGGCTTTCCCACACTCCTTACATTGATGTGGTTTTACACCAGCATGAATACTTTGATGCTGAGTAAGGTTTGAGCTACGATTAAAGGACTTCCCACATTCCTTACATTCAAACAGTTTCTCACCTGTGTGAATGTTCTTGTGGCGATTAAGCTGGGTGGGAAGGCTAAAGGCTTTTCCACATTCGTTACATTCAAAAGGTTTCTCACCAGTATGAAATTTCTGATGTCGAGTAAGTTGTATGTGAACTTGAAAGGCCTTCCCACATTCTTTGCATTTATAGGTTTTCTCTCCAGTATGAATACTCTGATGCTGAATAAGATTTGAACCACGACTAAAGTGTTTCCCACATTCCTTACATTCATAAGGTTTATGTGTATTATAAATAAGAGAAGCATAAGTAGGAATTTCTTCATAGCTGATGATCTTCTGATTGATATATCCTTCTTGATGTCCCTGTAGTCCCTCAAATCTACTTCTATATTCTGAGTCATTTCTAAAATAAAAGGCCTCAAGGCCAAGTGTTTTACTTATTTGCTTTATAACATGTTTGGGTAAATTTATTTCAAAAATATTATTTTCTGGAGATATTTTTTCAGGTCCATGTTTTGACTCCAAATCTGAAAGAAATGAAGAAGACAAACATATTTTATTTTCCTATAACACACATGCATACAAAATCCATTAAACAAATGCCCAAAGTATAAAATATAATACTTTCAGGGAAGGGATCTGAAAAAGAAAAAGGGTGCCAATAATGAAGAAAGTTTATGTAAGATGGTGGTGTACATAAAGGAACAGGTTAACTTTGCCAAATTTAAGTGTGAATCAAAACCATCTGGTGAGCTTAATAAAGATATTGATATTCAAGCAACTTAGATGTACAGAATCAGAATTTTTAGTGAAAAAAGCTGTGTTTTGTTTGTTTGTTTTTTGGGATGGAGTTTCACTCTTGTCTCCCAGGCTGCAGTGCAATGGCACAATCTTGGCTCACTGCAACCTCCACCTCCTGGGTTCAAGTGATTCTCTTGCCTCAGCCTCCAGAGTAGCTGGGATTACAAGTGTGCCACCACGCCAGGCTAATTTTTGTATTTTTAGTAGAGATGGGGTTTCACAATGTTGGCCAGGCTGGTCTGGAACGCCTAACATCAGGTGAGTGGCCTCCCAAAGTGGTGGGATTATAGGTGTGAGCCATTGAGCCCGGCCTGTATTATTATTATTATTTAAGAGACAGGGTCTCTCTCTGTTGCACAGGCTATAGTGAAATGGCATGATCATAGCTCACTGCAGCCTCAAACTCCCAGGCTCAAGCAATCCTCCTGCCTAAGCCTCCCAAGTGGCTACAGCTACAGGCACATGCCACCATGTCTGGACAATTTTTTTTTCTTTCTTTAGTCTTCCTGCAGTCCAAAGTCTGGCTAATTTTTATTTTGTTTTTATTTTTTATTTTTACTTTGTAGAGATGGTGTCCCATGTTACCCAAGCTGGTCTTGAACTCCTGGCATCAAGCAATCCTCTTGCCTTGATCTCCCAACATGCTGGGATCACCAGTGGGAGCCATCACACCCAGCCAAAGATGCATTTTTAATATCTCTACCAGATGATTGATTCAGATTAAAGTTTACCGATCATACTTAAAACTGGTTTTGAATGGTTTATCTTTAGTCTTAATGCAAAATCCAAAAACCTTAACACAGAGAACAAAACTTCCTATCAGGACACTGTCCTCCTTTATGGCTGATCGCTAACCACTCCCTCCTTTTAGCAACCAGAACATGATATAACCTTTCTCTTATCTTCTTGCTTGCTTAGACTGCTTCATCTTCCAAGAATCCTCTGGCCTGGCTCTTTGTAACAAACATCCAACTCATCTTTTAAGCCTTAGGATAAACGTTTTCCTCAGAACATCTGAATGAATGAATAAAGCCTCCGTGACATATGGAATATCAAAAAACAACAAAATATTTGAATTTTTGAGGTCCTAGAGACAAAGAGAAAACATAAAGGATAGAAAATCTATTTAATGAAATAATAGCAGGAAACTTTCCAACTCTAGTAAGAGATGTAGACATCCTGATACAGGAAGCTCAGAGATACCCAAATAGATACAATACAAAAAGATCTTCTCCATGGCCCATTATGGTCAAAATATAAAAGTCAAAGACAAAGGAGAATACTAAAAACAGCAAGAGAAAAGCATCTAGTCACTTACAAGGAAACTCATCAGGCTAACAGCAGATTTCTCAACAGAGAGAAACGAGAGAGAATGAGATTATATATTCAGTGTTGAAAGAAAAAAATTGCCAGTCAATGACACTATCCTCAGCAAAGTATTCTACAAAAATGAAAAAGAAATAGTCTTTCCCAGACAACAAAAGGTGATGGAATTCATCACCACTGGACCAGCCCTACAAGATATGCTTAAGAGTCCTACACCTAGAAGTGAAAGGACAATATCTACCATTGTGAAAACACACAATGT
Organism: Colobus angolensis palliatus; assembly: GCF_000951035.1. Taxonomy (NCBI): domain Eukaryota; kingdom Metazoa; phylum Chordata; class Mammalia; order Primates; family Cercopithecidae; genus Colobus; species Colobus angolensis. The sequence continues at coordinate 7,028,066 of NW_012116710.1, forward strand.
TACCACTATAGAAAACAACCAAACCACAATAATAAAAAAAAGAGAAAGGAACAAAGGATATATAAAACAACTAGAAATCAATTAATAAAATGATAAGAATCAGCCCTCACATATCAGTAATCACATTGAATGTCAATGTATTAAACTTCATTTAAAAGATACAGACTGGCTGAATGGATGAAAAAACATGATCCAACTATAAGCTGCCTACAAGAAACTCATCTCACTGGTAAAGACACATATGGATTGAAAGTAAAAGAACAGGAAAAGATATTGCATGCAAATGGAAACCAAAAATGAGTAGAAATAGCTACATTTGTATCAGAAAAAAAAGATTTTAAGTCAAAAACAGCAAAAGAGACAAGATCATCATATAACGATAAAGGGATCAATTCAGCAAGAGGATATAACAATTCTAAACATATAATCCCAACACCAGAATACCCAGATATATAAGGCAAATACTATTAGATCAAAAGGGAGAGAGATACTGCAGTACAATAATCATTGGGGAGGCCAACACCCCACTCTCAGAATTAGATCATCTAGACAGAAAATTAACAAAGAAACACTGGGTTTAAACTGTACATTAGGCCAAATGGGCCTAACAGACATTTATTGAACATTTCATCAAACAGCTACAGAATACATGTTCTTCTCATGAGCACAGAAAACATAGTGAGACCATATGTTAGAATACAAAACAAGTCTTAACAAATTTTTAAAAACAAAAATTATATCAAGTCTTTTCTCAGATGTGGAATAAAACTAGAAATCAGTTACAAAAGGAATTTTGGAAACTGTACATTATGCAGAAATTAATTAAACAACATGCTCCTATATAACCACTGAGTCAAGGGAGAAATTAAGGAGAAAATAAAAAAATTCTTAAAACAAATGAAAATCAAAATACAACGTACCAAAACCTATATCTATGGGATACAGTAAAAGCACTGCTAAGAGGAAAGTTTATGGCAATAAATGCCTACATCAAAAAGTATAAAGATTTCAAATAAACAACCTAAAGACGCACTTCAAGGAACTACAAGAGCAAGAACAAACCAAACCTAAAATTGGTAGAAGTATCAGAGCAGAACTAAATAAAATACAGGCTAAATAATAGAAAAAAGAAATTAAATGAAAAGTAGTTTTTTAAAAACATAAATAAAATTAATAAACTGCTAGCTAGACTAACCAAGAAGAAAAGACAGAAGAAATAAAATCAGAAGGAAAAAAGGAGATACTACACACCAGAGAAATAAAAAAGATCACCAGGGACTACTAGGAACAACTACACACTAACAAACTGGAAAATCCAGAGGAAGTGCATAAATCCTGGACACACAGGACCTACCAAGATTAAATCAGGAAGAAACGGAAAATTTGAAAAGACCAATAATGAGTAATGAGATTGAATCAATAATAAAATGTCCTCCGACAAAGAGAAGTCCAGGACCAGTGACTTCATGCTGAACTCCATCTACTGAACTCTCAAAGAACTAACACCAATTCTCCTCAAACTATTCCAAAAAAATTGAAGAGGAGGGAATTCTTAACTCATTCTATGAGGCCAGCATTACCATGAAAGCGAAACCACACAAGGAAGAAACAAAAAAGGAAAATCACTCTAATATAAAGATACATGGTTCCTGCTAGTGAAGTAACAAGAAAAAAAAAAAGACACATGGGGGCATATATTCATCACAGCACTAATCACAATAGCAAAGACACGGAATCAAATGTCCATCAGTGGTTAACTGGATAAAGAAAATGTGATATACCTACACCAAGAAATGCTACGCAGCCGTAAAAAAGAACAAGATCATATCCTCTGCAGCAACATGGATGGAGCTAGAGGCCATTATCTTAAGCAAATTAATGAAGAAACAGAAAACCAAATAATGCATGCTCTTACTTCCAAGTGAGAGCTAAACACTGAGTGAGTACACATGAACACAAAGAATGTAACAATGGACACCAGGGCCTACTTGAGGGTGGAGGGTGGGAAGAGGACGAAGATCCCAAAACTACTATGCTTACCTTATTACCTGGGTGATGAAATACTATGTACACCAAACACCCACAACATACAATTTATCTATATAACAAATCCATATGTGTAGCCCTTGAACCTAAAATAAAGTTAGAAAATAATAATAAATAAATGGTACTGGGAAAACTGGGTATCTATATGCAAAAGAATGAAATAGACCCAATCTTTCACCACATACAAAAACCAGTTGAAAATGGATTAAAGACTTACATGTAACACTCAACTATAAAACTCAACTATAAACTATAAACTCTACTTAAGTATAAGACTCAACTATAAAACTACTAAAAGAAAACATAAAGGAAATGCTTCAGGACATTGGTCTAGGCAAAAATTTTATGGTTAAGCCTGCAAAAGCATAGGCAACAAAACCAAAAATAGACAAATGGGACTACACTAAACTAAAAAGCTTCTGCACAGCAAAGGAAACTATATACAGAGTGAATAGACAAACGAGAGAAATCATCTCCAAGCTATTTCTCTGACAAAGGACTAATATCTAGAATATACAAGAAAATGAAATAACAGCAAAAAAAAA
>NW_012116710.1:7031161-7031501 GCF_000951035.1 Colobus angolensis palliatus
AAAAAATAACATACCTGAGAGGATGAGGGAAAAAGGGAACTCTTATATACTGTTGGTGGGATATAAATTAGTACAATCACTATGGAAAACAGCATGCAGATCTCTCAAAAAACTAAAAATAGAACTACCACATGATCCAACAATCCCACTACTGGGTATTGATCCATAGGAAGAGAAATCAGTATATCAAAATGATACCTGCACTTGTATGATTGTAGCATTATTCACAATACCAAAAGTATGGAATCAATCTAAGTGTCACCCAACAGACAAACAGATAAAGAAAATGTGATATATACACAATGGAATACTATTCAGACTTCTAAAAAACGAAATCATG
>NW_012116710.1:7031789-7063399 GCF_000951035.1 Colobus angolensis palliatus
AGAGTGAGACCCTGTCTCAAAAAAAAAAAAAAAAAAAGAAAGACAAATATCGTATGTTCTCATTCATATCTGCAGGCTGAAAAGAGATCTCAGAGGTAGAGAACAGAATGATAGAAATCAGAGGTTGGGAAGGGTGTGTGTTGAGGGGTGGGGGATGAAGAGGAGTTGGTTAATATTACAAACATACAGGTAAATAGAAGGAATGACTTCTAATGTTCATTAGCAGAGTAGAGTGACTCTAATTAACAATAATGTATTGTATATTTCAAAATAGCTAGAAGAAGACTTGAAATGTTCCTATCACAAAAAAATGATAAACACTCCTCTGGTGGATTTGATGGATACCTCACATACCCTGACACTTGCTCATTACACATTCTATACATATAACAAAACATAACGTGTATCCCATAAATATGTACAAATATTGGGTATCAATTAAAAATGAATAAATAACTCTTGAAGAACTTCCCACATTCCTCACAATGATAGTCAAAAACCCTGTATGATACGACTCCGGCCTAACTCTCAGACCTCTCTTCCTGCTGTTCCATCACTTACTCCACCTTCGTGTTAACCTGCTCAGTCTGACTAGAATACTCTCACCTGGACACACAACTTGAACCCTTACTTCCCATCTCTATGCAAGCATGCCCACTTCAACACAGGCACCCTGAGCACCCAAGTTCTGCCATTTCACTCCATCACTCCTATTTCCTTGTCCTAATAGTACAATTCTCTGGTATTCCTTATATATTCATTTGCTTACTTGTTTGAGGCATGTCTTACAAACTGCTGGTAAAGTCCATGACGGCAGTGACTTTCTGTCTTGTTCATTACCTGTATGTTACAGTATTGACAGAGCCAAGCACATGCCTTCTAGGAATGTACACTCAATACATATTTACTGAATATGAACACATTTCTTAGTGAAAACCCATACAGAAATCTAAATGCAAAAGCAGAGTTGGAAAGTAGCTGAATCCAAAATACGTGTTAAAAGTTTACACTGGGGACCAGGAGAGTGTACACTGGGGGCCAGAAGTATTGGCTCATGCCTGTAATATCAGCCTACTTGGGAGGTTGAGGCAGGAAGACTACTTGAGGCCTAGAGTTCAAGATCAGCCGGGGCAACATAGCAAGATGCTGTCTCTTAAAAAATAATTTAAAAAACTGTTTAAAGTTTACGCTGGGAAAGAAAAAGGAAACTCACTCCATTAAAAGAGGAAGAAAACACCAGAAATTAGGTGATTAGTAAATGATGAAGTTCCTTGGGGATAGCTCCTATAGTGATCTTATTTCCTTGCCAGGTCTTGGGCATTTTTATCCAACGGGGGGACCTTGGGTCATTGAAGAAAGTTTTCCAAACCACATCTCAGGGGTGTGACTCCTCTCTGAGCACATGGCTGTCCAGGACAATGATGGCTTCCCCCTGCCTGCTTTGCTCTCACTTACCTGGATACCATCTGCTTGTTTCTTTCCTTACAACAATCCAGGGCTCTTTCTCTTGCTCTAGTAACGTAATCACATCTGGCTTAGAAATGGAACTTCCTGCTTAAAAGAAATAACACATGTAGAATTTTTTTTAATATAAAAATTTTTTTAAAACTGAGACCTAATTAAACTTATAATAAATTACAAGCCTAAACAATATTGAGAACAGACTCCAGATAAGAGAGGATTGAGTAAGGGATCAACTATGTTTAAAAAAAAAAAAGGGCCGGGCGCAGTGGCTCATACCTGTAATCCCAGCACTTTGGGAGGCCAGGGCGGGTGGATCACAAGGTCAGGAGATCGAGACCATCCTGGCTAACACCAAATGAAACCCTGTCTCTACTAAAAATATAAAAAATTAGCCGGGCATGGTGGCGGGTGCCTGTGGTCCCAGCTACTCGGGAGGCTGAGGCAGAAGAATGGCATGAACCCGGGAGGCGGAGCTTGCAGGGAGCCAAGATTGCGCCACTGCACTCCAGCCTGGGCAACAGAGTGAGACTCCGTCTCAAAAAAAAAAAAAAGGACTTTCATTTAAACTAATAGAAACTTATCCTTCAAGAGGACGTATAATTTAGTGGTTGACAGCAGGAACCTTCAAGCCAGATTACCTGGTTGAAATCCTGTCTCTGCCATCCACTAGTACTTTGACATTAAGCAAGTCACTTGAACTCTCTGTCCTTCAGTTTTCCCAACTCTAAAACAGGAATGATAATAATACCTGTTTTATAGGATTGATACTAATATTAAATAAGGTAATATATGTAAAATACTTCTAACATTCACTGATATGTAGTAGCACAAAGTTAACAATTATTATGTTTACTGTCATTATTTATTTTGCATCCTTAGACACTTCCAGCTCATTTTAAGAATTTTCACCACACAGAAAAGCATACACTTCATGGCCTGAAACTTTCAACTACAAAACAAGTAACAGAATGTTTGTTGACGGAAATGGAATACATTGACTTTAGTGCTAAATGAATTCTGTCAACCTAATATGTAAATCGTTGAGGCTTTTGTTTTGTTTTGTTTTTTGAGACAGTGTCTTGCTCTGTTGCCCAGGCTAAAGTACAGTGGCATGACCATGGCTCTCTGCTGCCTTGACCTCCCAGGCTCAAGCAATCACAGAGTCTCTTTTGATAGAAAAACTCAACACACTCTTCTCCTTATAGGTGGGCCAGAAAAACAAAAACAAACAAGAAAATCTACAGTAATTCTGAGGTCAAACATAATATGAAACCCGGTTCTTGAACAATATCATTCAACGAATATGCAAGATTTCCAACTCAGCCCCATGGTCATGAAGCGAGAGAGGGGATTACAGAGACGACCAGCATAATGGAGGAGGCCACTGTGGAGTAGGCAAGATGCAGGGGCTCCAGGGAAGTGCCTATTTTCAATCCAACAAATCTCAATCCATTCCTTTGGGAATAAGAAGAAGGAATCCAACTACCTCTTAAAACACAGCCCTAAAATTCATGGTGAAGAAAGCTGATATTCCAGAGAACAGATGCTAAATTAACTGGGGCAGATGACCTTACCCAGTGAGATCAGGTGGCTGTAGTTCTCCAACATCACATCCCTGTACAAGGTCCTCTGTTCAGGCTGCAGGCACTCCCACTCCTCCTGAGAGAAGTCAATGGCCACATCCCTGAATGTCACTGATCCCTGAAACCACAAACACGTGTATTAAGGTGAAATTGAAGAAAATTGTTTCAAGACGAAAGGAGAGGAAGTGAAAGATTAAACTGCAATAAAGGAGCAATATGGAAAATTGCAGAATGCCTACACATTCTTCAAGAATCCCGCTTCTGGCCTGGCATGGTGGCTCAGGCCTGCTATACCAGCACTTTGGGAGACCAAGATGGAAGGACCACTTGAGCCCAGGAGTTTGCAAACAGCCTGGGCAACATAACAAGATGCACTCCCTGCAAAAAAGAAAGAAAGAAAGAAAGAACTGTTGTAGTGGCATGTGCCTGTAGTCCCAGCTACTTGGGAAGCTGAGGTGGGAGTATCGCTCGAGCCTGGGAATTCAATGCTGCAGTAAAGTGTGATGGCACTACTGCATTCCAGCCTGGACTACAGAGTGAGACCCTGTCTCAAAAAAAAAAAAAAAAAAGGTAGTAGCATACAGTTGAGGAACGCCCTTAATCCTCAAGCTCATTGTGATATCAGATGATAGCAAAAGGATTTTTTCTTGTCAATGACAAATGATTTTTATAAGCTGCATAAAATTCAAAATAACTGACATATTAGATTTAGTCATTTTTTTCTATTTATACATTTAAGATGGTCAGAGTCTCTAAGCTTTTCCCCAATTCAGAGAATCTGTAATCACCTACCACTCATGCTCTGAATAATCTCCATTACTGCCCACTGTTCTCACTGATCACTTTCCTAAGAGCCTCATAAAGCAGAACACCTTGTCACACTTGCAGACTGAGGCCACTCACTATGGAATTCTACCTTTGCTACTTGGAAAGCTCCAGTCTGTGGAGAAGTTTCAAGGTGTTCCAAAGTGTGGTCAAATGCAACAATCATCTGTAACTTATCAAACCCACAAGACCGTGTGTCCCTGTGGGGACCGACTCCTCCACTGTTCCAACATTCTTTCTGACCAAGGACTGAGCTCAGAGCACAGACTGAATAACCAGCTCAAAGAAAACATCAAAGCCAGTGGGAAAACAGAGGTATGAATAGGAAGAGCGCTGACCTTTATTTTTTGGTCACCAACCTTCACTGTAATGGGACAAACTGGGGTGTAAGATCGTGGATCCTGGCCGGGCGCAGTGGCTCACACCAGTAATCCCAGCACTTTGGGAGGCCGAGGTAGGGGGATCACGAGGTCAGGAGATCAAGACCATCCTGGCCAACATGGTGAAACCCCGTCTCTACTAAAAATACAAAAAATTAGCTGGGCATGGTGGTGGGCGCCTGTAATCCCAGCTACTCAGGAGGCTGAGGCAAGAGAATCGCTTGAACCCAGGAGGCGGAAGTTGCAGTGAGCTGAGATCACGCCACTGCACTCCAGCCTGGGTGAAAGAGCAAGACTCCATCTCAAAAAAAAAAAAAAAAAAAAAAAAAGGTGTTGATCCTTAGGTAAGAAGCTTCAGGTGAAATAATAAGTCACCTAACCTGAAAGTCACCATATTTCAAGAAGAAGAGAGAACTACCAACTTACATGGACCATGTTTCTAGAATTACAAAATTGGTCAATCTTCCTCGGGCTTCTTCCCTGGAAAACAACAAGAAACAAAAGGCCATAAGTCAAGCTGTGTCCCAAAGCACTAGAGCAAATAACTATTTTATCCTCCATTCCTATTTCTCAACTACTCCTGCTAACATGCACACTTCCACCCCTCCCCCATCACTCCCTTTTCCCCTACACACACTCTCTCACAAATAAACTGGCAGTGAACAGGTGGAGTGTGGATGAAACCAAGCTCTCGCCTACATCCCAGGGAACCTGCAGCAGAAGCATGATTGCCCAGCACAGGCATTTCGACCTTGAAGTTGCTCAAAAGACACTCCAGCAGGAGGGCTTCCAGCCAGTCCTCCAGTCTGGGGATACCTATCTTGGCTTAGGACTGGGCCTCTGATCCTGCTGTAAGCAGTTCTCCTCCCCTAGCCCCACCTTTCAGAGCTGAGAAGGGATCACATCTCCAATCCAGAACCTCTCTGTGAACTCAGGATTGGGTGCAGTGGGGCAAGGCATGAGAACTGGAAAGGATATAGACAGAATTGCATGGGCAGAGTTCAGCATTCTGAGCTCACCAAAAGCCAGCTGGTTAAGTGCAGTTCAGAATAGCCATGTAATAGAATACGAAGTAATCATTAAATGTTCCAGACATACAATTAACAGAAAAATCAGGTTACAAAGCAGGATAGACAATATGATTACATTTGTAAAATATATGTATAAATATTAAGCAAGAGACTAATAGACATCAATAGAAAAAAATTTAGGCGTATGCATGCTAACAGTACTTATCTCTGTGTTGTAGCCCCAATTTTCTTCCTTTTGCTTAAGAGTACTTCATAATTGTGACTATGCCCAGGCATTAAGTTGGAATATATAATTATATTCTCTCACACACACATATATATATATACACACACATGCACATGTGTATGTTATCTGTATATGTACATATTTAAATATACATACACATTTTTTTTTCCTGTGAGGAAGCTGTTCTCCAAATTAGATGAAAGACACCTTTTATTTAGACATCTTCCTTTCAACTTGGGGACAAAAAAAGGAAACTCTACTGAGCTCTTGTTTTTATGTAGTAAGTTTGCATCCATTATTTCCCAATTCTTGACCAACACTAAGATGTCTATGTTTTTCTATGTATGTTAGTACAATTTCTAAAAAAAAAAATTGTCTACAAGTCCCCAATCAATATCTTGTATGCATTAATGATGGTCATATTTCTACATCCGAATTCAAAAATAAAAATAAAACGGAGTTATCAGAGAGTGAGTACTTTTAATCATAAAAAACAAAAAACTGAGCCTGTCATGAGGATCAACAGAAAAGATTAATGTGACTACAACAAATAATATCAGCTAGTTCTGATATCCTTTAGCTGTATCTCACCAATATAATTAGACATTTTCCTTATCAAGACTCTTCTCTGAATGAACACAATGCAGATACGTGGCATCTGGAAACTACATGAGAAAATCTGTGGAATATACATCATCATGTTTGGGTTCCCTTCTTCACCAAATAACTCATTAAAATACCATTTTGGATATAATTCCTACAGAATGCCTTACAAAAACCCTATCTTAGTATATGGGATTCATATACATGTAACATTTTCATGAGCATTATTGTTCATAGCATGAATACTGCTTAATGGTATATCAAATATTTCTTTCCATAATTCTTTATAGACATCATTTTATTAGCTGCATAATACTCTATCACTTGAGTCTAGTATAATTTGCTTAGTGATTTCCATATTACAGGACACTTAGTTTATATGAGGTCATTTACAGTGTCATTCCAGGTATCACAGTCTTTTGATTCTAGACTAAGGTTTTTCACCCTAGGCACTACTGACATATTGTGGTGTATAATCCTTTGTTGGGGCTGTGGGGAGAGTTATCCTGTGCACGGTACAATGTTCAGCAGCATCCCTGACCTCTGTCCACTAGATCTAAGCAGCACCTCCCCCACAGTGTGACAACCAAAAGTTCTTAAACATCATCCCTGCTGAGAATCAATGTTTTATCTAGATCAGTGGATCCAAGCCTCATGGGTCACATACAGTTTTGATAGTCTTGATATGATATACTATTTCTCCCTCTAAAACCCACATTGATACATTTCCATAGTACTTCAATATATTATTTCAAGAGCTTTGTGGTCCCCAAGACCGTAAGTGGAGTTACAGGAACTCAGGTTAAGAATTTCAGTCCTACATTCTTTACAGAAATAGAAAAAAAAAATCCTAAAATTTGTATAGGACCACAAAAGACCCCAAATAGTCAAAGCAGTCTGGAGCAAAAAGAACAAAGTGGAGGCATCAAACTACCTGACTTCAATATATACTACAAAGCTACAGTAACCAAAACAGCCTGGTACTGACATAAAAATAGACACCTAGGCAAACGGAACAGAATAGAATGCCCCAGAATAAATTCATGTGTTTACAACCAACTGATTTTTGAGACAGGTACCGAGAACATACAATAAGGAAAAGACAGTCTCTTCAATATATACTGTTGTAAAAACTAGGTAGTCATACACAGAAGAATGAAATTAGACCCTTTTCTCAAACCATTATACAAAAATCAACTCTAAATGGATTAAAGATTTAAATGTAAGATCCCAAACTATGAAACAAATAGAAAAAAACGTACGGGGAAAGCTCCATGACATTGGCCTGAGCAATAATTTTTTTTTTGGAAATGACTTCAAAAGCACAGGCAACAAAAGCAAACATAGACAAATGAAATTACATCAAGCTAAAAAAGCTTCTGCACAGCAAAGTGAAGAGACTACCTACAGAATGAGAGAAAATATTTGCAATAATATATCTGATAAGGGGTTAATATCCAAAATGTGTGAGGAACTCAACAGCAAGAAAACAACCCGATTAAAAAATGGGCAAAGGACCTGATAAACACATCTCAAAAGACGACATATAAATGGCCACAGTATATGAAAAAATACTCAACATCACTAATCATCAGGGAAATGAAATTTAAACCTACAATAAGATATCACTTCATATGTATGGGGGTGGCTATTGAAAAGACGTAAGTTAACAAATGTTGGTGAGAATGTAGAGAAATGTGAACCATTGCACACTGTTGGTGAGAATGTAAAGTGACAAAGACATTATGGAAAACAGTATGGAAGTTCTTCAAAAAATTAGAACTAGAACTACCATATGATCCAGCAATCCACTACTGGGTATACATCCAAAGGAAATGAAATCTGTATGTCAAAGAGACATCTGCACACCCATTTTTATTGCAGCACTATTCACGACAGCCAAGATATGGAATCAATCTAAGTGTCTATCAATGAATGGATAAAGAAAATGTGGTATATATATACAATGGAAAACTAGCTATAAAAATAGGGAAATGCTGTCATTCCCAACAACATGGATGAACCTGGCGAACATCATATTAAGTGAAGTAAGCCAGGCACAGAAAGACACATGATTTCACTCATCAGTGGAATCTAAAAAAATGTTTATATAGGCCAGATGCGGTGGCTAACACCTGTAATCCCAGCACTTTCAAAAGAGGAGGCAAAGGCTGAGACAGGCGGATCACTAAGGTCCGGAGTTCGAGACCACCCTGGCCAACATGGCGAAACCCTGTCTCTACTAAAAATATAAAAATAAGCTGGGTGTGGTGGCGCACACCTGTAGTCCCAGCTACTCGGAAGTCTGGGGCAGGAGAATCACTTGAACCCAGGAGGCAGAGGTTGCAGTGAACCGAGATTGTGCCACTGCACTCCAGCCTGGGCAACAGAGTGAGACACTCTCTCAAAAAGAAGAAAAGAGTTGATATCATAGAATTAGAGAAGAGAATGCTGTTTACAGGTTGGGGGTAATGTGGGTGAGGGAGGGAAGGTGGTGTTGGTTGGGGAAATGTTGGTCAAAGGATATACAATTTCAGGAAGATAAGAGAAATAAGTTCAAGAAATCTATTACACGACAGCATATCTACAATTAATAACTATTCTGTAGTCTTGAAAAATTCTAAGAGAGTGGCTATTAAGTGTTCTCACCACAAAAATGATAACTATGTGAGCTAATGCATTGCTAATTAGCTAGATTCAATCATTCCACAATGTACATATACTATAAAACATCATGTTGCACACGATAAATACATACAATTTTATCTGTCAATTTAAAAAGAATTTCTGTCCTAGATCATCTGAGCAACTCATTTTCTTACTATGCAAGCAGCAACCACAATGACTCACACATTCCCAATGCTCCTGTCCTACAGACAGTCAAGGGAAATGACCTAAAATGGCCACACAAAAACAAAAGTTAAAACATTAAACATTTATTATTATATGCCTAGCACTGCTCTAAGAGGCTTTACAGTATTCATTCATTCTAATGTTCATTACAAGTCTGAGAAGACCAGAAACGGACAGAACAAACATTCCAACCCAGATACTCTGGATCCACTCCCCTATTCTTAACCACAATAGTGTACTGCCTCTCACAGTCCACACACGCAAATAGCCCGAAACGCAAGTGGAACTGCCAAACCTCAGAGAGATCTGGCAATAATTACAATTATAATCTCATGGACTCTCCCAAACAAATCCTGATTCTTGATACCAATTTCTGTGCAATCACTCTCCGACTCCTGAAAGCCTCACAGAGGAAATCACCCATCTCCATTCCTCCCTGCTTTGAAAAGGAGGCCTGTAAAGACAATCAGATACCCGGTGTGCGATTCCACAAACTAATCTTCTTACCAAAGCAGAGTCTAAAATAAAGCTTTAATATAAACCTCTGGAGGACTATTTTTATACCAGCTTAGAAGAGAGCACACAGGAAGGTGTGAATGATTTGCCAAATGGTTCTGTGAATATAAACTGTAAAAGTGGGGAGAGGGCGGAGCGGGGGGGGGGCGACGCAATGGGAGGGGGCAAGAATCAATTTGCATATTCTCCTGAAATTCACTAAAAATTTACTGGAACTTTTTTTTTTTTGACGGAGTCTCACTCTGTGGTCGCCCAGGTTGGAGTGCAGTAGCGCGATCTCGGCTTACTGCAAGCTCTGCTTGCCGGATTCACGCCATTCTTCTGCTTCAACCTCCCGAGCAGCTGAGACTACAGGCACCCACCACCACGCCAGGCTAATTTTTTTTGGTGTTGTATTTTTAGTAGAGACAGGGTTTCACCGTGTTAGCCAGGATGGTCTCGATCTCCTGACCTCGCGATCTGCCCGCCTCGGCCTCTCAAAGTGCTGGGATTACAGGCGTGAGACACGGCGCCCGGCAGGAACTTATATATTCTGAAATCAAAAACGCATGTCTTAAACAAATACAAAGCGCAAACTCACCCTTGACTTAAGTGTGCAGCAGTAACGCTCTCATCCTCCTCCCGGTCCTTCTTTTGGATACTGGTACCACTGGGAAAGGATACGGCAAGCGTGAGACTCTAGGCTTTTCTTGGAGCGCAGACTAAGTTTGAAAGCACCCTCCATGGCCACAACTGCCCTCACTTCGTACGAAATGAGAAGGAAATAAAAGGAGGAGGAATCGGTCCGAATTCGAAGCTGGTTCCTGGGGACAGATCTCTGAAGGGATGCTGGGTTCTGAACATGTAGCTGCCCTCCTGGGGGGCTCTCAAGAGACACTTCCAGCTCTCAAATTCCCACCCCGAGTCCAGATCTGCGCCTTCTTATGCAAAACTTCATTCTCGGCTCAATATCTGACCTCCCTACTGGGGCAATTCTTCTGCTGCAGCCTCCGCAGCTTTGAAGGGGAAAGACGGAGGAAGCAGCAGGAGCCTAGTACCACTGGCACAGTGACACTCACACAGCCCCAGCAAAACGCACTGCGTCCACAAGCCCTCCCGGTCCTGTGCACAGGGCCTCACGCACACACTCACAGAGTCCCTTCCGTCACCCAAGATCACACAATCCCCCTCGTCTGATGCCCGCGCACACGCACGCCTAGGGATCTGGCAGATTCCGTCTGCGCCCCGGGTTCCTCTGAGCGCCTCGCTCTCGCCCACCCGCACTGCCGGGTCGGTCAGGTTCGAGTCCCAGTCCACGAAGACCTCCCGCAGCCACCAATTTCTCCTTAGGACGTGAAGACCTTACCCAGCTACGTCGTCAACCCCTGGAGGCCGGAAGTGGAACCGTTAATTCCGGTGCGGTGGCCTCTGGGAAATGCAGTCCTGAGCAGAAAGCGCCTCAGAAGCCTTGGGCTCTAGTCTGTTCAGGTTGATCCCAGCATACACTGGAGGCTCCTAAGGGAGCCGAGCCTAATGGATTTGTGGGAGTTCCAGACCGTGGGGTGCAGAGGTTGCGGCCCCGGGCGAGGATCCTCATCTGAGAGAAGCGTTGCTCTTCTCGGTGAGTCAGTGTAAATTACCTTTTCTCTCCATGCAGAAGAATGCAAATAAGCAGAACTTTTAAAGAAGAATTTAAAGTAAAATTACGTCAAAATGTAGCTGCTTTGACCTCTTTCGTCTCAGATCCCAGCATAGGCTTCCACTTTGTGCTGTTTGAAGGGACTTAGGATAAATTTGAAAAATTTGAACTAAAGAAATGGTTGGAGAGGCCGGGCGCGGTGGCTCACACCTGTAATCCCCAGCACTTTGGGAGGCCGAGGAGGGCAGATCACGAGGTCAGGAGTTCGAGACCATCCTGGCCAACGTGGTGAAACCTCGTCTCTACTAAAAATACAAAAATGAGCCGGGCGTGGTGGCGTGTGCCTGTAATCCCAGCTACTCGGGGGGCTGAGGCAGGAGAATTGCTTGAACCCGGGAGGCAGAGGTTGCAGTGAGCTGAGATCACGCCACTGCACTCCAGCCTGGCCACATAGCGAGACTCCGTCTCAAAGAAAAAAAAAAGGAAAGAAAAGAAATGGTTGGTTTTACTAGAAGAGGAAGTGTGGTTTGCATGAGAGATTTCAGAATCAAATATACTTGATTCTTAAAGACAATCTTCCTGTTATCTGGAGAGAAAAACGTGATTCAGGACGGCATGGAAATGGATAAAAGTACACAGAGAATTACTTGCCTTATCTTGAAGGATGAATAATTAACACATTTTCTTAAAATAGTCTAAACAAATGCGAAAGGGGGCTTGTTTTTTGTAGGAAGAGCTCGATTTCACTGTTGCAATCTAGCAAAATTGAACTTTCAAAATGATTTTTGTAGTTTCCTATGCTACCTAAGGAGGAAACATGGAATAATAAAGAGCAAAATGTCTTTTCATTCCCGACTGTGACAGAAAACAAATAGCAAGATAACAAACTTAACTCTATCAATAATCACATTAAATGTAACTGGTTTAACACCTGAAGAAGGTTGTCGGGTTGGATTTTTTTTAAAAGTCAGACCCAAATACGTGCTACCTACAGGTAATACTTTAAATATAAAAGCACTAATAGGTTAAGAGTAAAATGATGGAAAAATATATACCATCCTAACACTAGTCAAAATAAAGCTGGAGTGGCTATATTAAAAACAAAATGACTTCAACAAAAAGACTGTATCAGGGATAAAGAAAGTTATGTCATAATAATGATGAAGGATACAGTTCTCCAGTGGAAAGAACAAACCTAAATTATGCCCTTAATAATACATCTTCTAAGTATGTGAGTTAAAACCTGTTAGAGTAATAAAGTGACAGACAAATCCACAATTACAATCAGATATTTCAACATATCTCTCTTGGTAATTGATAGAACTAACACAGGAAAGCAACAGGGTATAGATTATCTAAACAACATATCAACCTGCTTGATCTCATTTACACTTCTGGAACACTCTTCTCAAAGACAGTAAAATTCATCTTAGGTGGACAGGGGACACTTACCAGCATATACCATATTCTGGGCCATAAAACAAGTCTCGATAAATGGGTAAATGGACTCAAGTCATACAAAGCATGTTTTTGACACAAATGGAATTAAATTAGAAATCAATAACAGCTCACTATATATTGTCCAAAGTAGTAACAATTTGAAAATGTATGAATATTATGATAATTGAAATTATATAATGTTTGAAAATTTCCTTTATGAATCATAATTTTTTGTTATATCCTAAAGGGTAAAAAATAACACATTTACATTAAAACAAAATAATGTTTTTGTAGTAAGGAAAAAATTTTAAGCTATCTATATTGACTATACATTAAAAAGCAGAATAATTATTTTTGGTATATATTCCAATGCTTTAATCAGTTTCTTAGCCAGTATCACCATATTTTTAAGGACATTTTTTCAATGCAGTCTATTATTTTTAAACTTTGATAAAATTGTATGCACTCTTCAATGTTGGACTTTATGGTTAATAAACTTGAAATTATAGCTACCTTCAAAAGGCACTTCTTTGAACACCATATCTTTTAAATTGAGATATATACTCTGCATATACTAAGGTAATCAGAAGTCTTAGAATATATCCAATGAAATGGAAGATATCCTCATGAGTATTGTGAATATGGAATACTAGATTGCAAATATTTTAGCAGTTGATGTATTTTGCCTTCACAGTACATCTCTATTTTTTTTTTTTTTTTTGCCACTTAGTCTAGGAAGGGTACATTTATTTAAAAATTATTCCTAAAGCCAAACAAATTGGCTCAATTTATGATACCTTTGAATGTTAAGCCAAATTTAGGTGTTACAGAAACATAAACCTTCTCAATAGAATTCCATTCTAGCACAAATTGTAAATGTATCCAGTTAAAAATGGGAGCACCATCAAAAGACTACTGCCATAGCTGAAGAAATTCCTATGCAAAATTGAAGAATTTCAAAATTAAATCCTGTAAATAATATGTTATTTCATGACTTCATTCAGCTTCTTCCTTAATTTGTAGAACTAAATCCCACTGTCTTCATGTTGGCAAGTTCTGACAACTGAAACTCTGTTGAATTTCTATACTGAATAGTAGTGAGGATAGATGATATCACTGTTTTGTGCCAAATCACCAGAATCTTAAACAACCAAAAGGTCAAAGAACAAATAAAAAGAGAATTTAGAAAACATTTTAGATAAATACAAATAAAAACACGTTACTAAAGTTTATGAGATGCTTACTACACAGGGAAAAATTTATAACTCTACATGCCTATATAAAAGAGGAAAGATGTCAAATCAATGACCTAACTCTATACATTTAGGAATTAGAATATGAAAAATAGAAAAAAAAAAAAAACAAAGTCAG
The DNA here is from genome assembly GCF_000951035.1 of Colobus angolensis palliatus. Lineage (NCBI taxonomy): Eukaryota > Metazoa > Chordata > Mammalia > Primates > Cercopithecidae > Colobus > Colobus angolensis. The sequence continues at coordinate 7,045,700 of NW_012116710.1, forward strand.
GAGAAGAAAGGAAATAATAAAGATAACAGGGGGGCTAGATTAAATATAAAATAGAAAAATAATAGAGAAAATTTACAAAATTAAAAGTTGGTTCTTTGAAAAGATCAAAAAAGTGCCAAAACTATGGCAGGACGGAACAAGAAAAAAGAGAAAACACCAAAATTACTAAAGTCAGAGCTGAAAGTGGAGACATTACTAACCTTACAAAAATGAAAATGATCATAGAAAAAAATGATAAACAATTATATGTCAACAAAATAACCTAAATGGAAAGGAAAAATTCCTAGAAACACACAAACTATCACTGACTCAAGAAAAAATAGAAAGTCTTAACAGGGAGTGATGTCAGCAAGATAGCAGAATGGGACTTTCCAGCACTTAGCTCTCACAGAAACATCAATTTAAACATCTATCTATGTATGAACAAACTTTCACAGGAGCTAAAGAATCCAAGTTGCTCACTCAGAGGGGATGGGAATGAAGCAGCTAGTAGACAACTGTCTCTGAGATAGCACAAATGTTGGATTTAGCAAAGATCTGAAAGCAACTATTTTAATTATGTTCAAAGAACTAAAACAAGCCATATGTAAAGAATTTAAAGAAGAGTATGACAATAATGTCCTGCCAATCAGAGACTATCAATAGAGAGATGGAAATTATTACTGCAATGAAAGCACTAAGTAGAAATTCTATAGTTGAAAAGTACAATAACTAAAATAAAAAATTCACTAGAACTCAATAGCAGATTTAGCCTGAAAAAAGAATTCATAAACTTGAAAATAGGCCAATAAAATTATGCAGTCTGAAGAACAGAAAGAAAAAAAGAAGAAATAGAAATGAAGAAGGCCAGGCATGGTGGCTCACACCTGTAATCCCAGCACTTTGGGAAGCAGAGGCGGGCAGATTACGAAGTCAGGAGTTCGAGACCAGCCTGGCCAATATGGTGAAACTGTGTCTCTACTAAAAATACAAAAATTAGCTGGGTGTGGTGGTGGGTACCTGTAGTCCCAGCTACTCAGGAGGCTGAGGCAGGAGAATTGCTTGAACCTGGGAGGTGGAGGTTGCAATGAGCCGAGATTGCACCACTGCACTCCAGCCTGGGTGACAGAGAGAGACTCCGTCTCACAAAAAAAGAAAAAAAGAAGAAGAAGAAAGCCTCAGAGATATGTAGTACCCCAAGAAAAACACCATCATACATATGGCAGGAGGGACAGAAGAAAAGAAAAAGGAATAATGCTTGAAAAATAATGACCAAACTCTTTGCAAAGTTGATCACTCACACACACACCCATTCATATACTTACAATACAAAATGTGAACACACTCCAAGAGAAGTGCAGACAAAACTTAAAGTATTTGTTGCCAGTAGACAGTAGACTTTCCTAATAAGAAATATTAAAGTTCTTTGGGATGAAAGGTGATACCAGATGGTAACTTGAATCCACACAAAGAAATAATGAGCAGTGATTAAAGTCATTACATAGGTAAATAAAAGATAATATACACTTTTACCCTTTTAACTGATTAAAGATAACTGCATAAAACCATAATTTTACAATTGTTTTGTTCATAATGTATAAAGTTGTCATTTGTGTCACATTTGTATTACTATAATAGCACAAAGGAAGGGGAGGAAGGGATCTATATTGCAGCAAACTTTCTATATACTATTAGTATTATTTAATCTATTTTGATTAAAATTTTATTTCTAATTTTTTGTGGAGACAGGGCCTCACTATATTGCCCAGGCTGGTCTTGAACTCCTAGCCTCAGGCAATCCTCCCACCTCGGCCTCCCAGAGTACTGGGATTACAGGTGTGAGCCACCATGCCTGGCCACTGTTAATATTATATTAGTAACAATGTCAATTAGATTTTTTAAAGCTAAGATGTATATTAGGGTTTTTTTTTAACTGAAAACAAACAGATGGAAAACAAAAGGATGGCAAAAGATACAAATAGATACCATACCAATGGTGATCAGAAGAGAACAAGAATGGTTAATACCACCATCAGACAAAATAGACTTTTTAAGTGTTACTAGAGAAAAAGAGAGACATTTATTTAATGTTAAAAGAGTGAGTTAGGACAGGCGCGCTGACTCACACCTGTAATCCTAGCACTTTGGGAGGCCAAGGTGGGCGGATCACCTGAGATCGGGAGTTCGAGACCAGCCTGACCAACATGGAGAACTCTTGTCTCTACTAAAAATACCAAATTAGCCAGGCGTGGTGGCACATGCCTGTAATCGCAGCTACTCTGGAGGCTGAGGCAGGAGAATCACTTGAACCTGGGAGGTGGAGGTTGCAATTAGCCGAGATTGCACCATGGCACTCCAGCCTAGGCAAAAGAGCGAAACTCCGTCTCCAAAAAAAAAAAAAGGGTGAGTTAATCAGAAAAATATAACTACAATGAACACATACGCTCCTAAAAACAGGAGACTGCATACATGAAACAAAAACTGGCAATACTGAAGGGAGAAAATGACATTTCAACAATAGAAGTTGGATATTTCAACACTCCATTCTCAATAAATATAACAACTAGACAGAAAATCTGCAAGGACATAGAAGGCTTAAACAACATTACAAACTAGTTTGACTTAACTGATATTTATTGAACCCTCAATTGATAATAAAATACATACTCAACATTGAAACATTTTCTAAACTAAATAATATACTAGACCATATGGCAAATCATAATAGTTTTAAAAAGTCATGCTACAAGTGTATCCTCTGACCACAATGAAATTAAGTTAGAAATAAAAAATTGAGGAAATTTGGAAAATTCAAAAATATTTTAAAATTATTCAACACATTGCTAAATATCCCATGGATCAAAGAAAAAATTATAAGAGAAATTAGAATTTTTTGATTTTACTTCTTAAAATAGATATGGAATCTCGCTATGTTGACCAGGCTGGTCTCAAACTTCTGGCCTCAAGCAATCCTATCTCAGCCTCCCAAAATGCTGGGAATATAGGCACAAGCCACCGCACCTGGCCTAGAATGTATTTTTTTTTTTTTTTTTTGAGACGGAGTCTCGCTCTGTCGCCCAGGCTGGAGTGCAGTGGCCGGATCTCAGCTCACTGCAAGCTCCGCCTCCCGAGTAGCTGGGACTACAGGCGCCCGCCACCTCGCCCGGCTATTTTTTTTGTATTTTTTTAGTAGAGACGGGGTTTCACCGTGTCAGCCAGGATGGTCTCGATCTCCTGACCTCATGATCCGCCCGTCTCAGCCTCCCAAAGTGCTGGGATTACAGGCGTGAGCCACCACGCCCGGCCTAGAATGTATTTTTAATAAAAACAAAAACAACCAAAATTTTTGGAACAGCTAAACATGTTTTTAGTGAGAAATTTCTAGCTTTACATGCCTATACTGCTAGAAAAGAATAAAGATCTAAAATCATTTGGTAGACTTCACCAGTGAAGCCATCTAGTCCTTGGCCTTTCTTCATTAGGAGGTGTTGAATTACTATTCAGTCTCCTTACTGGCCATAGGTATATTCAGATTTTCTGTTTCTTCATGATTGTCCTAGTCACGTGTGTGTTTCTAGGAATTTTTCCATTTTGTCTAGGTTATCCAATTTATTGGCATACAATTGTTAAAAGTACTCTTGCATAATGCTTTTTATTACTATATAATTGGTAAGAATGTTCTTTGTTTTATTCCTGATCCTAGTTATTTCGGTCTTTCTTAATCAATCTAGCTAATGGTTTGACAATTTTGTTGAGCTTTTCAAAGAATCAACCCTTAGTTTTACTAATTTTCTCTATTATTTTTATTATCTAATATGTTATTCTTTAATCTTTTCATTTCCTTCTACTAGCTTCAGATTTAGTTGCTGCTTCTCTTCTAGTTTCTAAGGGCATAGTTAGGTTGTTGACTTGAAATCTTTTTTAATGTAAACACCAACATCTACAAAATTATCTTAACACTGCTTTTGCTGCATTCCATAAAATTGGTATGTTGTATTTTCATTTACTTCATTTTCATTTTCATTTCTTCTTTGATCCACTAGTTAAGAGTATGTTTAATTTTCACATACTTGTGGATTTTACAGTTTTACTTTTGCTATTGAATTCTAGTTTCAATCTTCTAAAATTACAACTTCTTCTGCGGCCTAAGACGTAGTTTATCCTGGATAATAATACACATGTACTTGAGGAAAATGTGTATTCTGCTATTGTGGGAGGAAATGTTATATATATACATATGTGTGTGTGTTAGGTCCAATTGGTTCAAGTCCCCTATCTCCTTATTGAATTTCTGTCCTGTTATTCTATACATTATTAAAAAGCAGTGTATTGAAGTCTCCTACTATTACTATATAGATGACTATTTCTTCCTTTAATTCTGTCAATGTTTGCTTCATGTATTTTGGAGCTCAGATGTTTAATGTATATGTATTTGTAATTGATATATCTTCTTGGTAAGTTGACCCTTTTGTTGCATATTATTTGTCTCTTCTAACACTTTTTAACTTACAGTCTATTTTGTCTGATGCTAATATAGCCATGCCCATCTTTTTAATTGCTATTTGCATGAAATCTCTTTTTTCATCTTTTCACTTTCAAACTATGTGTGTCCTTAGATCTAAAGTGAGTTTCTTATAGATAGCATTTAGTTGGATCTCATTCTTTTATCCGGTCTGCCAATCTGTGTCTTTCAATTGCCAAGTTTGATCCATTTACATTTAAAGTAACTATTAATAAGGAATGACTTACATTTGCCATGTTGTATTGTATTATAGTTCTCTGTATTATAGTTCACCCACTCCCACATTTCCTCCCTTACTGCCTTCCTCTGTGTTAATTTTCTGTAATAACACATTTTTTTTTTTTTTTTTGAGGCGGAGTCTCGCTCTGTCACCGGGACTGGAGTGCAGTGGCCGGATCTCTCAGCTCACTGCAAGCTCCGCCTCCCGGGTTTACGCCATTCTCCTGCCTCAGCCTCCGGAGTAGCTGGGACTACAGGCGCCCGCCACCTTGCCCGGCTGGTTTTTTTTTATTTTTTTTTTAGTAGAGACGGGGTTTCACCGTGTTAGCCAGGATGGTCTCGATCTCCTGACCTCGTGATCCGCCCGTCTCGGCCTCCCAAAGTGCTGGGATTACAGGCTTGAGCCACCGCGCCCGGCAATAACACATTTTAATTTCTTTTTTATTCCTGGTATTTTTGTTAGTTTTTAATGGCTGCTGTAAGATTTACCATATATATATCTTGGAGTCAGCTTCAGAGCTATAGTAACTTGATCCCAGTGAGATATATAAATGTTACTCCTATATAGCTCCAATCTATTGTACTTTAATTCTATTATTGTTCTACATTATTACATCTATATATGCTACAAACTCAATAATACATTGTTACACTTATTTTATATAGGTTTATGTCTATTAAGGAAACTGAATAGAGTGTATATATATATTTATATAGGTTTTTTAATATGTGGGTTTTTATTGACTATTTTTCTACTTCTGTTTATTTGTTCCTGTGAATTCTAGTTACTATCATGTATCGCTTCTTTACTCCAATACAACTTTGCTGTCATTTACTTCCTTTATGCTGCTATTGTCAAAAATATTATATTTCCATGTTATAGGGCCAACAACACAATATGTACATATTGTATTATACAATTGCTTTTTAAATCTATTAAGAAAAGAAAGTAAAGAAATGTGCATTTATGCTGCCTTTTATAATTACCTTTTGTTTGTTTGTTTGTTTGTTTTTGGGATTGAGTCTCACTTTGTCACCCTGGCTAGAGTGAAGTGGCACAATCTCAGCTCACTGTAACCTTTGCCTCCCAGATTCAAGCGATTCTCCTGCCCAGCCTGCTGAGTAGCTGAGACTACAGGCACACACCAGGATTCCCCACTAATTTTTCTATTTTTAGTAGAGATGGGATTTTGCCATGTTGGCCAGGCTGGTCTCAAACTCTTGACCTCAGGTAATCTGCCTGCCTCGGCCTCTGAAAGTGCTTAGTTTACAGGCTTGAGCCACTGTGCCTGGCTATAATTACCTTTAATTATAAATATTAATTTTGCTCTTTTTTAAAATGTGATTTTGAATTTTCTTGTGGATTTACTTGCTTTCAGCTTGAATAACTTTCTTTACAATTTCTTATATGGTAGATCTGGGAAGGGCTTTATCTTACCTTTATTTTTGAAAGATACCATTATTACTAGGAATAAGATCCATAGTTGACAGAGCTTTTGTCCTTTGAGTACTTTCAATATCTCATTCTACTGCCTTCAAACCCTCCATTGTTTCTGATGAGAAGTCTGCTGTTAATCTATTGGGGTACCCTTGTGACACATTGTTTTTGTCTTATAGTTTTCAAAATTTTCTTTCACTTTTAGCATTTTTACTATGATATGTGTATTTGTGGACATGTTTGCATTCATTCTGTTTACATTTGTTGAGATGCTTGCGTGTATAATGGTTTTTTTGTTTTTGTTTGTCTTGACACGGAGTCTCAGTCTGTTGCCCAGGCTGGAATGCAATGGCGTGATCTTGGCTCACTGCAACCTCCACATCCTGGGTTCAAACAGTTCCCCTGCTTCAGCCTCCCTAGTAGCTGGGACTACAGGCGTGCGCCACCATGCCCAGCTAATTTTTGTATTTTTAGTAGAGACGGGGTTTCACTATGTCGGTCAGACTGGTCTTGAACTCCTGACCTCGTGATCTGCCTGCCTGGGCTTCCCAAAGTGCTGGGGTTACAGGCATGAGCCACCGTGCCCAGCTGTGTATATTTATTCAACAAATTGTGGATGTTTTTAGCCATTATTTCTTTGAATATTATTGTTTCTTTCTCTTTCTCCTCACCTTCTGGTATTCTCATTACATGTATGTTGGTGCACTTAAAGTTGTCCTAAATTTCTCTGAGGCTCTCTTCAGTTTTCTTTGTTCTATTTTTTCATTCTATTTCTTCATTTTATTTTCTTATTCTATATTCTAGTGGGAAGATGGAATTGTGGTTGCATAGTTTATATTGATCTATTTGAAAGTTTTCTCATTCTTCTGCCAGCTCAAACTTATTTAGCCCTTCTAATGATTTTTTATTTTGGTTATTATATTCTTTAACTCCAGAATTTACATTTGGTTCCTTTTATGATTTTCTTTATTGGTATTCTTTATTTGATGAGACATAATATTTTCCTTTACTACTGTGAACATATATGTATATATAATGGCTACCTTGAAGTTTTTCTCTTTTAAATCTGATATCTGTTCCCTGTCAAAGGCCATTTCTGTTGCCTGTTTTTTCCTGTTTATAGGTCCAACTTTCCAGTTTCTTTGCATGTCTTATAATTTCTTGTTGATAAGCGGACATGTTAGGTAATACACCATACTATAGCAATTCTGGATACTGATTCCCTATTCTCTTTTTCAGAGCTTGTTTTTTTTTGTGGTTGTTTGCTTCGTTATTTGTTTTGTGGGGGTTTGTTTTGTTTTGTTTTTGTTTTGAGACAGAGTCTTGCTCTGGCACCCAGGCTGGAGTGCAGTGGCACAATCTTGGCTTACTGCAACCTCCACCTCCCAGCTTCAAGGAATTCTCCTGTCTTAGCCTCTCAAGTAGCTGAAACTACAGGAGCACACCAACACACCCAGCTAATTTTTGTATTTTTAATAGAGACCAGGTTCCACCATATTGGTCAGGCTAGTCTTGAACTCCTGAACTCCTGTGATACACCCACCTCGGCCTCCCAAAGTGTTGGGATTACAGGTGTGAGCCACCGTGCCTGGCCGTGGTTATTTGTTTTTTGTTTTGACTAAGCTATTTTAGTGGAATAGCTTGCAGTGGGAAGCTTTTTGTTGTTTCTCAGAGGGTGCAGCCTTGTACACATGCACAGTTACCCTGGTATGACAATGGTTTTAAACAGGAGACTCTGACTATCTTTCCCTGATGTCTCTGTTAAGAAGTCTGCCTCCTTTGGTATTATTTCTAGCCTCCTAGGCTCCACTAGCTTCTGTATGATCACTCGACTGTTCTCAACAAGTCCTTGGAGCATTAATTATTAAGCAGTCTGATATGATTTAAGTTAGGCAGCACTAGATTTTGAGGCCAGACTTTGAGGTTTCTTTTGACCTTAGGAGGACTCCTTAGCTGTCCTTCCCATGGAATTATCTGATTAATTAGCTGGCATATTTGTTTTTAATTAAGGGGAGCTATTTGTTTGACACAGTTTCAAATAAATTTCATTTCTTTGGAGAGAGCTTCAGAGCTCTGTTCTTATGGGCTGTCTCTCTCTCTGGACAAAATCTCTGAATCACCATTCTGGGCAATGGGCTGGGTGGTAGCCATTTTGTTTTTCTTGTTGTGAAACCTCTGCCTTACAAGCAAGTTGAGGCAAGGGCAATCAGGACACAAATCGGAGTTCACTGTGCCTGGGTAAAGCTTTCAACCTATGGGTGGGACTCGGGGGGAAGGTAGGGTTAAGAAACCCTGGAGGCCTGCCTTTCCTGTTGATATATGATAAACCTTGATCAAGAGCTGGAGCGGCATCACCCTGGCAGCATCCACTCAGTGTGAAGCTTCCATCAAACGGAGCTGTGAAGACAAGAAGAGAGTGGGCTGTGTCTTAAATACCACAAATTCTCACTGCTCTTACCAAGTTTTAGTAGACTTTGCTGTTAGGTATTTCATTTGCTGTATACTCTTTGCACTTTTTCAGACCTCAAATAGTAAAGTTTTTTAAATGCTTTTTTTTTTTTTTTTTTGCCGTTTTTACTTGTCTTGCTGGTAAATGAGTCTGCAGAGTCTCCCTATCATCCAGAAGTGGAACTTCATACAATCATCTATCTTTTAGCATTTTCTGTCATCTCATTTTGGAGAATCATAGATGTGGCAGAGATACATATTCTTGAAGAAAAAAAAAGTCTCCATTGCAGGTACTGTGATTTTAATAGGGTGTGGGGTAAGTACATGACAACACGCATGGGATACCCTGCTCTCTGCAGACCTGTGCTTTTGAGCTACAGAACACAGAAGAATACATTGACTGTTCTTAGTCTTAATATATGACAATCTAGGTGTATCATTGAAGATTTAATTTGGTGGTAAGTAAAATAGTAAAACTGCCCCAAATTAAAGTGGATAAAACAAGATAAGGTTAATTTCTCTGTCATATAATATGGGTGTAAGCCTGATATTGTGGCTTTGCTCCAAACCGATCATGAATTTTTCCACTGCTGGAATCAGAATAGTAGGAGCTCTCAGACTTACACACGACTGGGAAAAATCATAAAGAATTTCTGGATATCCTTCACCCAGATTTCTCAAATATTAATATATTAAGCCAGCTGTGTTTTAAGAGAGGTTTCCAGAACTGCCAAAATATTCACTTACATCCTACTTGCCATAAGTTATGTCACATGAAACACCTTGGAAAAATAAATGCAGTCCTTATTCTAAATAATCATAGCCAACTGTTAATAAAAATTACTGGTTCTATAATCCTGGACTCTAATCTATAACAACAGACTCTGACCCACTGGGGAATCCATGGGGAAAGTTTCACTTTCAACAATTACAAATAACCACATTGAAACCCTACAGACCACACTTGTGCAGAAGACTCATAGAAATGGAATGGTATCCTAGAAATTAGAACACACAGGTCTCTCATCACCCATACTGCAAACTGGATTATCATAATACCCTGTAAAAGGATGACAGAAATCTGTCCAGTTTTTTTTCTGGGGAATCTACGAACATCCAAAATATTATCTGTTGTCAGCTGGGCGAGGTGGTTCACACCTGTAATCCCAGCACTTTGGGGGCTGAGGGGGGCAGATCACCTGAGGTTAGGACTTCGTGACCTGCCTGGTCAACATGGTGAAAGCCATCTCTACTAAAAATACAAAAATTAGCTGGGCGTGGTGACAGGCACCTGTAATCCCAGCTACTTGGGAGGCAAAGGCAGGAGAATCACTTGAAATCGCGAGGTTGCAGAGAGCCACAACCACACCATTGCACTCCAGCCTGGGCAAGAAGAGTGAAACTCCATCTCAAATATAAATCTATCAATCTATCTATCAATCAATCAATCTATCTATCTATCATCTATTGTTGAATGTTCTTCATAACACTGCTCAGAAACACCATGACAAATCTGAATCAAACCAATATCTCTAAAAATGGGCAGGCATTTCAGGCAGGCCACCATACAGAAAACCTTATAATTCAATAAAATACCAAATGCAAACAAGAGCAGATCATAGAAATGTAAGCTGAGGAAAATCAGAGTGAACTTCTGAACTTATGATGACATTTTCTACTCTGAAATCATTAAAAGAATTCTAACGAAAGCAACATCTTTTTTCCATACCTGTAACTGCCATGTGCACCCACAACAGCCAGATTGTTTGGTCTCTAAGGCTCTTTTCCTCTAAATAGAACCAGGATGCCCTACCAGGGTACTGAATCATGAGTTGATTCCATGACTCAGGACAAGAGGCATGGGGGACATGGACCAACAAAGAAGGATCAGGCTAAAACATCTTCTTAGGACCTGAAAATAACACTCCTTTAAAAAGTGAAAAGAAAAAAAGAAGTCAAAAAAACAAATGTAACTGGACTCCTACTGGCTACATTTTGTCAATTTCAGCATCAAATTATCCTAATTACCACAGATGCTTCTCAACTTATGATGGGGTTATATCCAAATAAACCCATCATACATTGAAAACATCATATGCCAAATGTGTATTTATGACCTACAATATTTTCAATTTAACAATGGGTTTATCTAGACATAGCCCCATCTTAATCTGAGGAGCATATTCTGACTGAGTATGTCTTAGTTCATTTTATGTTGCTATAAAAGAAAATCTGAGGCTGGGTGATTAATAAAGAGGTTTATGTGGCTCACTGCTCTGCAGAATGTACCAGAATCATGGTGCAGCATCTGCTTCTGGTAAGGGTCTCAGGCTGCTTCCACTAATGGCAGAAGATCAAGGGGGGCCAGTGTATGCAGACATCACATGACAAAAGAGAAAGCAAGAGGGTGAGGGAGGAGGTGCCAGGCTCTTTTGAACTACCAGCTCTCACAGGAACCAACAGGGTGATAACTCATTCACCCCTCAATCCCGAGAGGACATTAATTTATTCATGAGGGATCTTCCCCCATGACCCAAACACCTCCCATTAGGGCCCCATCTCCAACTCTGAGATCAAACTTCAACATGAGATTTGGACGGGACAAATATCCAAACTATAGCAACATACCACTTTTGCACCATCATAAAGCTGAGAAATTGTTAGCTGACAATTAAGTTGAGGACCATCTGTATAACAGTTCATTGGAAGAAGTCTGTTAAAAATCATGTTCATACTAATACACAAAATATATAATTATCATACATCTAGTATCATGTCACACTCAAAAGATAAATGGTTATAGATTTTACAAAAGGAGGCTGCAGTTAAGAATGTTTAATTTACTGTTGTAGTAGGTGAGAAAGAGCTATTTATATGCCTTTTTTCCACCAACTTGATGCTTGTTTAGAAGATATAGTTACCTATTTGTATTCAGCTGTAAACGCAGGATGGAACAAATACAGAGAAGTTTTAGTAAGCCAGACACTTTCGGAAAAGACAGTATACTAGAAATGGGAAAAATGTATCCATACTAACGGCTACTCGTAACTCCTATGAATCAGGTAAAAGGAGGTCCAAGTAAAAATCAGTGCTAGGGAGTGAAGGTCAGACTCACAAACCAAAGAAATGAAATATTCAATACATTTCACAATAATAAAAAACCCCAACGTCCTAATGAAAAAGAATAAAAACATATACTTGATCCTTTTCTCCTAGGAGATGAAATATATTGTTTTAAAAATGGGTTACTCCAATAAGATATTAATAAGCAATACATATATAATAAACATAACTGACCAGTTAGATATAGAATAGACAACAGATTAAATACCGCTGACTAAGCACAATTTAAGGAGATTATATAATTAAATGTATCCAAAAAAACCATTATTTAATTGACCTATTACTTTCTAATACATCTTTGTTACTAAAAATTTAAACAACTTAGTAACCATGACTCTGGGTCATCTGATACCATAATGTGGTTCAAGGTCCAGCAATCTTCTGTTTCTTTGATTGCATTTCCTTGTTTCAGGACAGGTAAAAATGTTAATAGTATAATAAAGACCAAACTGTCCAACTACCAAAACCCTGAAGCAGCAACAATGTCAAAGAATTACAAATAAAAGGAATAAGAATTTTTTTGAAAAGCAGCTAAAATTGAGAAAATTCTTTTCGTAAGTGAATTCAGTATGTTCACTGGGCTTGTAAGCAAGGAAATATTCTATGGATGCCTTCTCTGCTTTTAAAAGTAGTAGGTGATTTTTAAATTTTTACATACTTGGTTTGTAACTTTAGCAAATATTTTAAAATGTTTTATTATGTTTGCAAAGGGACTCTGACTTCCAACTTAGAAATCCCAAGACTGCATGATGATAGAGTTTCACTGGAAGGCCTCCAGGGATCTTTCTTTTATGACAATTCTTTTTTTTTTTTTTTAGACGGAGTCTTGCTCTGTCGCCCAGGCTGGAGTGCAGTGGTGCAGTCTCTGCTCACTGCAAACTCCACCTCCCGTGTTCATGCCATTCTCCTGCCTCAGCCTCCCGAGTAGCTGGGACCACAGGTGCCCACCACCACACCCAGCTAATGTTTTTGTATTTTTAGTAGAGACGGGGTTTCACCATGTTAGTCAGGATGGTCTCGATCTCCTGACCTCATGATCTGCCTGCCTCGGCCTCCCAAAGTGCTGGGATTACAGGCGTGAGCCACCACGCCCAGCCTTTATGACAATTCTTAATGAGACTACCAGAATGTGCAATGACCCATAAAGGAGTTGTGCTGGGTTAATACCCAGGGAATCTGTTGAGTTCATAAAGAAAGTCAAAGAGAATCAATACGAAAAAGATGAAACTGGAAATAAAAAATAGGAATGTAAGACTAGAAAGCCAAGTTTTATACAGCCTTGTTTTATAAGATTTACAAGATCACTGCATTAACAAAACCTGAAAAATGTTTAGAAAATTATAATTTTACTTACGATTATAGCTGCAATTAAATGTTAAGAAATAGAATTAAGTAGTCTATCAAAAGAATAATAATCTGATAAGGGTATATTCACAAAAAGAAAGCTATCAATATAAATTATCATTATATAGATTTTTAAATGCACTAGAATAAAATCACAAAGGATTATTACTGATCTTTAAAAAAGTTAATCTCTCTAATTCATGATGCCATAATGGTATCATGTTTTATAGCTTGATTTAAAGGCTTAATTTTTTTCAAAGTTTATCAACAGCTCATGTACCAGCCATGGTATAGGTGCTGGTGATAAATGCTAAACAAAGACAAGGTTCCAGACAAAACAATCTTAGCTCCCTGAATAAACTAGAGGGTGCTAATTTTGTACTGAGTATACTGTCAGCCTTATGACACAAGTTGACTTACGTTGACACCTTAATGGCATCCATTTTTAAATAGTCTATTTCAATTTTCATTTTGTATTCAATCCAGAGCTAAAATACACGACTATAAATTTTCAGAGGTCACAAAGTCTCTCCGTAGATTACTTAACCCACTACAAACTAGAGATTTACAATGGACTTATGGCAGTTACCAGCTTACCCAAATGATCAAACTTAGTTTCACTAATGCAAGGACCTGTACTTAAATGTTTTCTGACAGTAAAACATGACATACAAATAGCCTGCAAAGTATTCTTCCCCAAAATGTTTAATCTGACCTAACAGTGCCTCTGGACTCAAATTCCCTTGTACAGAATATGCAACAAAGAGAACATGGCTAAATGACATTATAAAGAAAGAAGTCTAAATACATAGACAACTTTCCTGGGCTAGTCAAAATTCAATCTCATTTTTTAAGAATGAGGATATGGGGCCGGGCACGGTGGCTCAAGCCTATAATCCCAGCACTTTGGGAGGCCGAGACAGGCGGATCACGAGGTCAGTAGATCAAGACCATCCTGGCTAACACGGTGAAACCCCGTCTCTACTAAAAAATACAAAAAACTAGCCGGGCGAGGTGGTGGGCACCTGTAGTCCCAGCTACTCCGGAGGCTGAGGCAGGAGAATGGCGTAAACCCGGGAGGCGGAGCTTGCAGTGAGCTGAGATCCGGCCACTGCACTCCAGCCTGGGCAACAGAGCGAGACTCCGTCTCAAAAAACAAAAAGAATGAGGATATGGATCAGGCCTTTTCAAAACTATCAAGCAGATAGTCAGGGTCTGTGAAGTGTGCCAAAGAAATAATCCCCTGCACCACAGGCCATACATTTCAATCCCTGTATCTTTAACCTACTTGTTAAGTTTGTCTCCTCCAGAGTCGAAGCTTTAAAGCTACAAATTGTTCTTCAAATGGAGCCCCAGATGCAGTCCATGACTAAAATCTACCGCGGACCCCTGGACTGGCCTGCTAGCCCATGCTCCGATGTCAGTGACATTGAAGGCACCCCTCCCGAGGAAATCTCAACTGCACAACCTCTACTATGCCCCAATTCAGCAGGAAGCAGTTGGAGCAGTCGTCGGTCAACCTCCCCAATAGCACTTGGGTTTTCCTGTTGAGGGGGTTACTGAGAGACAGGACTAGCTGGATTTCCTAGGCCAACTAAGAATCCCTAAGCCTAGCTGGGAAGGTGACCACATTCATCTTTGAACATGGGGCTTGCAACTTAGCTCACACCTGCCCAATCAGGTAGGAAAGAGAGTTCACTAAAATGCCAATTAGGCAAAAACAGAAGGTAAAGAAATAGCCAATCATCTATTGCATGAGAGCACAGTGGGAGGGACAATGATTGGGATATAAACCCAGGCATTCGAGCCGGTAATGGCTACCCTCTTTGGATCCCCCACCCCCGGCCTTTGTATGGGAGCTCTGTTTCCACTCTATTAAATCTTGCAACTGCGGAAAAAAAAAAAAAAAAAAAAGAATGAGGAGAAATGTCCTAGGTCAGTGGCTCTCTAACTCTGGTTAGTATCACAATCACCTGGAGAAATAAAAACCATAAAGGCCCAGACTTATAAGCTAAGGCTTAAGCCTCTGTAGCTTTTGAGAGCCTACATTCATAGGATTTCCAGGCTACAATATACTAAAGAGAGATAACCAAATGCAATGCAGATTCTGCAATGGATTCTCCTTTGAATATGAATAGCTGTAAAAGATGGCTTGGAAGCCAATGAAGAAATCTGAAAATGGAATATTACAGAATTATGAATAGTTTCCTTAAGGGTAATTATGGTACAACGGCTATATGATTTTGTCTTTATGTTTGGGTGATACATATGTTGATTAAATAAAGGGTAAAGTGTCATGATGTCTAAATTTATTCTCAATGGTACAACAAATATACAAAATATAAACGTGCAAATTTGTTAATAATTTTGAATCTAGGTGGGGGTATATGGTTGTATATTTGACAATTCCTTCCAAACCCACAAGTATCAACTAGGTTTACCATCTTTTATGGGCAGGATTTGTGGTATCCCAAAGCAATTACAATAGTAACATCAAAAATCACTGGTTATTGATCACCATGATAGATACATAACAATGAAAAAGTTCGAAATATTCTGAGAATTACCAAAATGTGACATAAAGACATGAAACGCACACATGATGTTTGGAAAATGGACCTGATCATCTTGCTCACCACAGGGTTGCCACAAACCTTCAATTTGTATAAAACACAGTAACTGCAATGCACAATTCAGTGAGGTATGCCTGTATCTGGTCAAGTATCTCATAGGGAGTATATTGTGAACATAACAACTACCCTATATTCCTCATTCAAAGACTTTCTCACAAGAATTATCTTCTCCAAACACTAAGGTATTTAGTGTGGCTATAAAACGCCTCACGTTCCTTACACCCAAAGATTTCTCGGAAGTATGAATACTCTGATGTTGAGCAAATCCCAGGCCATGATGAAAGTTCTTCACACATTCTTTTATGTTCACAAGATTTCTCATCAATATGAACTCTCTGGTGTTGAGTAAATTTTTCATACACAGTGAAGGCTTGTCCACACTCCTTATAGTCATAAAATTTCTAACTATTATGAATTTTCTGATGTTAAGAAAGCTGATAATCCACAGTAAATGCTTTCCCACATTCCTTACATTCTAGGGTTTCTCAACAGTATGAATTTTAACATGTTGAATAATGTTTGAGCTACAACTAAACGTCTTCCCACATTCTGTACATTCACAGGGCTTCATACCAGTATGAATTCTTTGATGTGCAGTCAGGACCAAACTAAATCTAAGTTTTCCCACACTCCTTACATTCATAGAGTTTCTCACCCATATGAATACTCTGATGTTGAATAAGGTTTGAGCCACTATTGAAGGCCTTCCCACATTCCTCAAATTCAAATGGCTTCTCGCCAGTATAAATGATCTGAAGTCCAGCAAGCTGTGTCAGAAAACTAAAGGCCTTTCCACATTCTTTACATTCAAAGGGTTTTTTTTACCAGTGTGAATTTGGTAATGTTCAGTAAGTTGGTAATGATATCTAAAGGTCTTCCTCCACTCCTTACATACAAAGAGTTTCTCACTGGAATGAATTTTCTGATGCTGAGTAAGGTTTGAACCACAATTGAAGCCTTTCCCACACTCCTTACATTCACATGGTTTTACACCAGCATGAATATTCTGATGTTGAACATGGTTTGAGACATGATTAAAGGATTTTCCACATTCCTTACATTCAAGATGGCTTCTCACCTGTGTGAACATTCTTATGGCGATTAAGCTGGGTGGGAAGACTAAAAACCTTTCCACACGCCTTACATTCAAAGGGTTTCTCACCAGTATGCAATTTCTGGTGTCGAATAAGTTGCATATGAAGTCGAAAGGCTTTCCCACACTCCTTACATTCAAAGGGTTTCTCACCAGTATGCAATTTCTGATGTCGAATAAGGTGCATATGAAGTCGAAAGGCTTTCCCACATTCCTTACATTCAAAGGGTTTCTTTCCAGTATGAATACTTCGATGTTGATTAAGATTTGAACCACGACGGAAGAATTTCCCACATTCCTTACATTCAAAGGGTTTCTCACCTGTGTGAGTTTTCTGATGTTGAGAAAGTTGTAGGTAAAGTCTAAAAGCCTTCCCACATTCCTTACATTCATAGGGCTTCTCACCAGTGTGAATACTCTGATGTTGAACAAGGCTTGAGCCACGATTGAAGGCCTTCCCACAGTCTTTACATTCAAATGGCTTGTCACCAGTATGAATTCGAGAATGTTCAGTAAGTTGGCAATGATATCTAAAGGCCATCTCACATTCCCTACATACAAAAGGTTTCTCATTGGAATGAATTTTCTGATGCTGAATAAGGTGTGCACCACGATTAAAGCCTTTCCCACACTCCTTACATTCATATGGTTTTACACCAGCATGAATACTCTGATGTTGAGCAAGGTTTGAGCTACGATTAAAGGACTTCCCACATTCCTTACATTCAAATGGTTTTTCACCTGTGTGAATGTTCTTATGGCGATTAAGCTGGTTGAGAAGACTAAAGGCCTTCCCACATTCTCTGCATTCAAAGGGTTTCTCACCAGTATGAATCTTCTGATGTCGAACAAGCTTTGTCAGAAGAGTAAACGCCTTTCCACATTCTTTACATTCAAAGGG
>NW_012116710.1:7063449-7103840 GCF_000951035.1 Colobus angolensis palliatus
AGTATGAATCTTCTGATGTCGAACAAGCTTTGTCAGAAGAGTAAACGCCTTTCCACATTCTTTACATTCAAAGGGTTTCTCACCAGTATGAATCTGGCAATGTTCAGTAAGTTGGTAATGATATCGAAAGGCCATCCCACATTCCTTGCATACAAAGGGTTTCTCATTGGAATGAATTTTCTGATGCTGAATAAGGTGTGCACCACGATTGAAGCCTTTCCCACACTCCTTACATTCATATGGTTTTACACCAGCATGAATACTCTGATGTTGAACAAGGTTTGAACTACGATTAAAGGACTTCCCACATTCCTTACATTCAAACAGTTTCTCACCTGTGTGAATGTTCTTATGGCGATTAAGCAGGGTAAGAAGACTAAAGGCCTTTCCACATTCGTTACATTCAAAAGGTTTCTCACCAGTATGAAATTTCTGATGTCGAGTAAATTGTATATGAAGTCGAAAGGCTTTCCCACACTCCTTACATTCAAAGGGTTTCTCTCCAGTATGAATACTCTGATGCTGAAGAAGATTTGCACTACGACTAAAGTATTTCCCACATTCCTTACATTCATACGGTTTATGTGTATTGCAAATAAGAGAAGTTTGAGGAGTATAAGTAGGCAGTTTTTCACAGCTGATCATCTTTTGATTGATACATCCTTCTTGATATCCCTGTAGTCCCTCAAATCTTCCATATTCTGAGTAGTTTCTAAAATAAAAGGCCTCGAGGCCAAGAGTTGTACTTATGTGCTTTATAACCTGTTTGGGTAAATTTACTTCAGATATGTCATTTTCTGGAGATACTTTCTCAGGTCCATATTTTGACTCCAAATCTGAAAGAAATGAAGAAAGCAAACCTATTTTATTTTCCTATAACATACATGCAAAGTCCTTTCATCAATTGAAACCATCAATTCAAACCAATAAAACCTTTATTGGTTTTATTAGCCAAAACCAACAAAGTTGGTAGATAGAACCTTTCTCGTATCACTTCCGTTTCCAGTGGAAGCAAATGCACATCCGAGCCAGCCTGGTTATGTACATGTAAAAATAGGAAAATGAACCACCAAAGGTTGAACCTAACTTGGTCGACTGTCTGTTGAAACATATTGATATGTTCTACAGGACTTAAGACCATGAGACCCATAGCTTCATAGTCAGTAATTAGAATGTCCAGGATACAATCCAAATATACTGGCATATACAAGAAAATTTCAACTCACATTGGAAAAGAAAATCAACAGCAGCATACTGCCAGGGGCCTGGGGATCACTCCACCCCTACTTACCATAAGAACCAGCACGTACAACTGGGGGGCCTAAGGTCAGGTCCACCAGACCCAGCTCTGTGCCCAAGTTCCCAAGTACACCATCTGGGAACCTGGGGATCACCCTGATCCATCTACCACCTTTGCTACCTAAGCACTCGTCACAGAGGCCTGAGGTCAGACCCATATAACCTGCTGCTACCTCCACAACTGGCACCCACCTGTACTCACAACCGGATGTTCTGTGGACTGGCCCACCCAGCCCATCACAGTCATCTCCAACACCAAGCACTTACTGCTTTGGAACCAGAAGTTTGTCCTGTTCACTAGTACTACCATCACCCATTCCACGCTTGCTGCCCAAGAATCCAAGAACCCATCCACCCACCCAGCATACCATTATCATTCAAACCACAAGGAGGCCAAAGAATCAATGTGCCTAGACACACTAATACTAGTACTAGCATAGACTACCCTGGGGCCCCAAAACAGGCATGTCTGGACTGCTGCTGCCACCACCAGAGCTCAAGGACTTGCCTACCTACTGTCCTAGTGCTAGGCCATTCTTGCATTAAAGGAATACCTGAGACTGGGTAATTTATGAAAAAATTAGTATTAACTGGCTCATGGTTCTGCAGGTTGTACAAGCATGGCGCTGGCATCTGCTCAGCTTCTGGGGAGGCCTTAGGGGGCTTTTACTCATCAAAGAAGGCAGCACAGGACAAAGAATGTTGCACAGCAAGAGAAGGAGCAAGAGAGAGAACAAGGAGAAGTGCCATATATTTTTAATAACCAGGTACTGCAAGAACTCACTATTGTGAGGACAGCACCAAGGGGGTGGTGCTAAGCCATTCATGAGAAATCAACTCCCATGATCCAATTACCTCCCACCAGGCCCCATCTCCAACACTGGGGATTACATTTCAACTTGAGATTTAGAGGGGAAAATACCTAAACTATATCACTCCTCATCCCCAATAAAACTTCACCATACCCTCCACTAACTATCACAACCAAAGCCAATGAAGAAATCACAGACACCAATGACACTGTTTACAGTAAAAAAAAAAAATCATAATACTACATAACAACACTACTGCACACACCCAGAATCAAAGTGAAAATGCTCTATCCAACCCTATTAACCATAGATACATCTTTAGGAAAAAAGCCTCCCCTACAAAAGCAAATTCAAAAAAATGAGAATAAACACAGGAAGTAACAAAAAAAAAAAAAAAAGAAGGAAACATGACATCTCCACAGGAACATAATAATTGTCCAGAAACATTCCAATGGGGGAAAATGTTATATCCTAGCAAAATAATTAAAAATAATTATATTAAAGAAGCTAAGCGAGATACAAGAGAATTTGGAAGAACAATACAAAGAAATCAGAAAAAAAAAAAAAACCCTCAGGATAAGAAGAAGAAATTTACCAATTTCATTATCAAAAAAGAACCAAACAGAAATTCTGAAACTGAATAATTCATTGAATAAAATATAAAATACATTAAAAATCTTCAACAACAGACTAGATCAA
This sequence comes from Colobus angolensis palliatus, assembly GCF_000951035.1. Classification (NCBI taxonomy): domain Eukaryota; kingdom Metazoa; phylum Chordata; class Mammalia; order Primates; family Cercopithecidae; genus Colobus; species Colobus angolensis. The sequence goes on from NW_012116710.1 coordinate 7,066,260, forward strand.
GTAGAAGAATCTCAGAACATAAAGCCAATTCTTTTGAAATAACCCAGTCAGACAAAAACAGAAAAAGAAAAAGAGAAGAAGAAATAAAGACCCTGTATGGGACATCATAAAACAACCAAATATTTGAAATTTTGAGGTCCCAGAGATGAAGAGAAAAAATAAAGGAAAGAAAATCTATTTAATGAAATAATAGCTGAAAACTTTCCAACTCTAGCAAGAGATGTAGACATCCAGATACAGGAAGCTCAGAGATACCCAAATAGATAACAACACAAAAAGGTCTTCTCCATGGCACATTATGGTCAAAATACAAAAGTGAAAGACAAAGAGAGAATATTAAAAACAGCAAGAGAAAAGCATCTAGTTACTTACACGGGAACTCTCATCAGCCAAAGAGCAGACTTCTCAACAGAAAGAAATGAGAGAGAATGAAATGATACATTCAAAATGTTGAAAGAAAAAACTTGCCAATCAAGGATACTATCCTCAGCAAATTATCCAACATAAATGAAGAAGAAATAATATTTCCCAGACAAAAGCTGAGGGTAGACCAGCTCTACAAGATATGCTTAAGAGTCCTACACTTAGAAGTGAAAGAATATCTACCATTGTGAAAACATACAAAATTATAAAACCCACTGACACAGCAAACACACAAATAAGGAGAAAGAACTCAAATGTTATCCCTATAGAAAACAACCAAACCACAATGATAAAAAATAAAAGAGAAACAAAGGACAAAGGATATACAAATCAACTAGAAATCAATTAATAAAATGACAAGAATAAGCCCTCACATATCAGTAATCACATTGAATGTAAATTGATTAAACTTTTCATCTAAAAGATATAGACTGGCTGAATGGATTAAAAAAAAGTGACCCAATTATATGCTGCCAACAAGAGACTCATCTCACTGGTAAAGAAACATATGGATTGAAAGTAAAGGAATAGTAAAAGATATTCTATGCAAATGGAAACCAAAAGTGAGCAGGAATAGCTATATTTATATCAGACAAAAAAGATTTTAAGTCAAAAGCAGCAAAAAGAGACAAAAAAGGTCATGGTATAATGATAAAGGGATCAATTCAGCAAGAGGATATAATAATTCTAAACATACTATAATCCCAACACCAGAACACCCAGATATATAAGGTGAATATTATTAGATCAAAAGGGAGAGAGATATACTCCAGGGCAATAATCACTGGGGACTTCAACACCCCACTCTGAATTAGACAGATCATCTAGATAGAAAATTAACAAAGAAACATTGAATTTAAACTTCACATTAGACAAAACAGGCCTACCAGACATTTACTGAACATTTCATCAAATAGCTACAGAATACACATACTCTCATTAGCACACAGAACATTCTCTAGGATAGACCATATGTTAGGATGCAATTCTTAACAAATTCTTCAAAACCAAAATTATATCAAGTATTTTCTCAGACATGGAATAGAATGAGAAATCAGTAATAAGAGGAACTTTGGAAACTGTACAACACATGGAAATTAAACAACCTGCTCATACATATCCACTGGGTCAAGAAAGAAATTAAGGAGGAAATCAAAAAATTTCTAGAAACAAATGAAAATCAGAATTCAACATAGTAAAACCTATGGGATACAGCAAAAGCACTGCTAAGAGCGAAGTTGATGGCAATAAACACCAACATTGAAAAAGTAGAAAGATTTCAAATAAACAATCCAATGAAATCAGGGCAGAACTAAATAAAATACAGACTAAATAATACAAAAGATCAATGAAATGAAAAGTTGTTTTTTAAAAAACATAAATATAATTAATAAACCACTAGCTTGACTAACCAAGAAGAAACGAGAATAAGCAAAATCAGAAATAAAAAAGGAGATATTACCACTGACACCACAGAAACAGAAAAGATCATCGAAACAGAAAAGCTGAACAGGCCAATAATGAGTAATGAGACTGAATCAGTAATAAAATATCGCCCAAAAAAGAAAACTCCAGGACTGATGACTTCACTGCTGAATTTTATCTACCAAACAAAGAACTAATACCAATTCTCCTCAAACTATTCCAAAAAATTTCAGAGGAGGAAATTCTCTTTAACTCATTCTATGAAGCTGGCATACCATGAAACAAAAACCAGACAAGGAAGAAACAAAAAAAGAAAATAGTTCTAACCTAAAGGTACATGAATGCCTACGTTTATTGTAGCACTATTCATAATAGCAAAGACATGGAATCAACTTAAATGTCCATGAATGGTTAACCACCTGGCTAAAGAAAATGTGGTACATATACCCCAAGGAATACTACATAACTATAAAAAAGAACAAGATTATGTGCAGCAATATGGATGACACTGGATGCCATTATCCTAAGCAAATTAATGAAGGAACAGAAAACCAAAGACTACATATTCTCATTTATAAGTGGGAGCTAAACACCGAGTACACATGGACACAAAGAACAGAACAACAGGCATCAGGGCCTATTTGAGAGTAGAGGGTTGGAGGACGAAGACCCAAAAACTACCTTTTGGGTACTATGCTTATTATCTGGGTGGTGAAATAATCCGTACACCAAACCCACCACAACGTTCAATTTACCCATATAACAAACCCACTCATGTACCCCTTGGACCTAAAATAAAAGTTAGAAAATAATAATTAAAAATAAAGAAATGGTGCTGGAGCAACAGGATATCCATATGCGATAGAATGAAACCAGACCCCTATTTCTCACCATATACAAAAATCAACTGGAAATGGATTAAAGACTTAAATGTAAGACTCAAAACTACAAAACAACTAAAAGAAAACATAAAGGAAGTGCTTCAGGACATTGACCTAGGCAAAAATTTTCTGGTTAACACTGCAAAAGCACAGGCAGCAAAAACAAAAATAGATCAATGGAACTGTATTAAACTAAAACGCTTCTGCAGAACAAAGGAAACTATCAACAGAGGGAATAGACAAAATTAATTGAGAGAAATTATTTGCAACTATTTCTCTGACAAGACTCAAATAACAGCAAAAAAAAAAAAATCCTATTAAAAAGTTGGCAAATGGGCTGGGCACGATGGCTCACGCCTGTAATCCCAGGAATTTGGAAGGCTGAGGTGGGCAGATCACCTGAGGTCAGGAGTTCAGGAACAACCTGGCCAACACGGTGAAACCTCATCTCTACTAAAAATACAAAAATTAGCCAGGTGCGGTGGTGGGCACCTGTCATCCCAGCTACTTGGGAAGCTGAGGCATGAAAATTGCTTGAACCCAAGAGGCAGAGGTTGCAGTGAGTCAAGATCACATCACTGCACTCCACATTGCAGGACAGAGTAAGATTCCATTTAAAAAAAAAAAAAAAGTTTACACTGGGAAAAACAGAGGGAACTTACTCCACTAAAAGGGGAAGGAAATAAGAGAACAGAAATTAGGTGATTAGTAAATGATGAAGTTCCTTGGCGACGGCTTCTGCTATAATCTTTACTTCCTTCCCAGGTCTTGGGCATTTTTATCCAATACAACTTAGGTCATCGAAGAAAGTTTTTCAAACCACATCTCAGGGGTGTGACTCCTTTCTGAGCACATGGCTGTCCGGGACAATGATGGCTTCCCCCTGCCTGCTTTACAAAACCTCACTTACCTGGATACCATCTGCTTGTTTCTTTCCTTACAACCATCCAGGGCTCTTTCTCTTGCTCAAGTAACGTAATCACATCTGGTTTAGAAATGGAACTTCCTGCGTAAAAGAAATGACACATGTAGAATTTTTTTAATACAAAATTTTTTTTCCCAAATCTTTGTGACCTGCTTAAACTTACAAGTCAAAACAATATTGAGAAGAGACTTCAGGTAAGAGTGAGAGGTCGAGTAAGAGAACTCTTTTCTAACTATGTTAGAAAAGGACTTTCTTTCATTTAAACTCAGAATCTTATCCCTCAAAAAGAGGTCTAACTGAATGGTTGAGAGCAGGAAACTACAAGCCAGACTGCCGCGTTCAAATCCTGTCTCTGCTACTCACTAGCAGTATTACCTCAGGTAAGTCATTTAAACTCTGTCCTTCAGTTTTTCCAGCTCTTAAATGGGGATGATATAATACCTATTTTATAGGATTGATACTAAGACTAAATAAGTTAATGTAAGTAAAATACTTCTAACATTACCTGATACACAGTAGCACAAAGTCAAGATTATGTTTATTATTGTCATTTATTTTGCATCCTTAGACATGTACAGCTCACTCAGTATATTTACTCAATGAAAATACATAAACTCCACGGCCTGAAACTTTCAGCTACAAAACAAGTAACGCAATGTTTATTGAAGGAAATGAAATGCATTCACTTTAGTGTTAAATGAATTTCTGTCAACCCAATCAGTATATGTAAATAACAGACATTTTTGTTTGTCTGTTTTTGTTTTTCAGACAAGGTCTCAGTCTATTGCCCAGGCTGGAGTGCAGTGATGGGTACAGCTCACTGCAGCCTCAGCCTCCCAGTGATCATAGAGGTTTCTTTGATAGAAAAATTCAAGACACTTTTCTCCTTACAGGTGGGCCAGAAAAACAAAAACAAACCAACAGAAAATCTACATAATCGACATCAAACATAATATGAAACCTGGTTCTTAGACAATATCTTTCAATGAATGTACAAGATTTCAAATTCAGCCCCATGGTCATGGACAGAGAGAGGCAATTACAGAGAGGACCAGCGTCATGGAGGCCACTGTGGAGTAGGCAAGATGCAGGGGCTCCAGGGAGGTGCCTGTTTCCAACCCAACTAATCTCAATCCATTCCTTTGGGAACAGGAAGAAGGAATTCAGCCACCTCTTAAAAGATAGCCCTGAAATTCACGGTGAAGAAAGCTGATATTCCAGAGAACAGACACAAAAATAACTGGGACTAATGACCTTACCCAGTGAGATCAGGTGGCTGTAGTTCTCCAACATCACGTCCCTGTACAAGGTCCTCTGTTCAGGCTGCAGGCACTCCCACTCCTCCTGAGAGAAGTCGATGGCCACATCCCTGAATGTCACTGATCCCTGAAACCACAAACACATGTATTATGGTGAAATTGAAGAAAATTGTTTCAAGACGAAAGGAGAGGAAGTGAAGGAGTGTACTGTAAGAAAAAAGCAATATGGAAATTCACAGAGTGCCTGCACATTCTTCAAGAATCCTGCTGCTGGCTGAGCATGGTGGCTCATCCCTATAGTCTCAGCTACTCAGGAGGTCGAGGTGGGAGGATTGCTTGAGCCCAGGAGTTTGAGACTAGCCTGGGCAACATAATGATATCCTGTCTCTGCAAAAATTAAACAAGTAACTGTGTGTGGTATCACGTACCTGTAGTCCCAGCTACTTGGGAGGCTGAGGTAGGAGTATCGCTTGAGCCCAGGAGTTCAAGGCTACAGTGAACCATGATCACGCCACTGCACTCCAGCCTGGGCCACAGAGCAAGACCTTGTCTCAGGAAAAAAAAAAAAAAAGGGGGGGGTTGCATACAATTGAAGAATATTCTTAATCCTCAAGCTCATTATGGTATGAGATGATAGCAAAAGTATTTTTTCTTGTCATGACAAATGATTTTTATAAGCTGCATGAAAGTCAATATAACTGACATATTAGATTTATTCATTTTTTTCTATTTATACATTGAGGATGACCAGGGCCTCTAACGATTTTCCCAATTCTGATAATTTTTTTTTTTTTTTTCCTAAGACAAAGTCTCACTCTGTTACCCAGGCTGGAGTGCAGTGGCACGATTGCAGCTCACTGCAACCTCCACCTCCCGGGTTCAAGCAATTCTCCTGCCTCAGCCTCCTGTGCAGCTGGGATTACAGGTGCGTACCACCACAATAGGCTAATTTTGTTGTTGTTGTTGTTGTTGTTAGAAGAGACGGGGTTTCACCATGTTGGCCAGGCTGGTCTCAAACTCCTGACCTCAAGTGATCCACCACCCGCCTCGGCCTCCCAAAGTGCTGGGACTGCCCGTGTGAGCCACCACGTCTGGCCAGAGAATCTGTAATCACCTATCATTCATGCCCTACATTATCTTCTCCCTGTTACTGCCCACTATCCTCACTGATCATTTTCCTAAAAACCTCATAAAGCAGAACATCTTGTCACACTTGCAGACTGAGGCCACTCACTGTGGAATTCTACCTTAGCTACCTGGAAAGCTCTAGTCTGTGAAGTTTCAAAGTGTTCCCAAGTGTGGTCAATCATCTGTAATTTATCAAACCCATAAGACCCTGTTTCCCTGTGGGGACTGATTCCTCCATGTTCCAATATTCTTCCTGACCAAGGTCTGAGCACAGAGCACAGGCTGAATAACCTGTTCAAAGAAAACATCAAAGCCAGTAGGAAACAGAGGTAAAAATAGGAAGAACACTGACTTTTTTTTTTGTCAGCAACCTTCACTATAATGGGACAAACTGGGGTGTAAGATCATAGATCCTAGGTAAGAAGCTTCAGGTTAAATAATAACAGTCACCTAACCCAAAAGTCACCGTATTTCAAGGAAAAGAGAGAAATACCAACTTACATGGACCATGTTTCTAGAATTACAAAATTGGTCAATCTTCCTCGTGCTTCTCCCCTGGAAAACAACAACAACAAAAGGCCATAATTAAAGCTGTGTCTCAATGCTCTCAAAGCACTGAAGCAAATAACTATTTTATTCTCCATTCCTATTTCTCAGCTACTCCTGCTAACATGCACACTTCCACCACCTCCCATCACTCCCCTTGTCCCCACACACACTTTCTCACAAATTAACTGGCAGTGAACATGTGGAGTCGGGATGAAACCAAGCTCTCACCTACATCTAAGGCAACCTGTGGCAGAAGCATGAATGCTGAGCACAGGCATTTCTGCCTTGAAGTTGTGGCTTCCAGACAGTCCTCTATTCTTGGGATACCTATCTTGGCCTAGGACTGGACCTCTGATCCTGCCCTAAGCAGATCCTCCTCCCCTAGTCCCATCTTTCAAAGCTGAGAAGGGATCGCATCATCCACTCCAGAACCTGTTTGTGAAATCAGGATTGGGTGCAGTGGGGCAAGGCATGAGAACTGGAAAGGATATATAGACAGAATTGCAAGGGCAGTGTTCAGCATTCTGAGTTCAGCAAAAGCCAATTGGTTAATACAGTTTAGAACATCCACGTAATAGAATACGTGGTATTCTATGATTAACAGAAAAATCAGATTACAAAACAGGATAATATGATTACATTTGTAAAATATATGTATATAGAAATATTAATAAAAAGACTAACAGACATCAATAGAAAAAAATTTAGAAAATTATATGCATGTTAAGAGTTCTCCTCTGAGTAGCTCCAATTTTCTTCTTTTTGCTTAAGAAGCAAAAAGGTATGGCTGGGCACGGTGGCTCACACCTGTAATCCCAGCACTTTGGGAGGCCAAGGCAGGCAGACCATGAGGTCAGGAGATCGAGACCGTCCTGGCCAACATAGTGATACCCCGTCTCTACTAAAAATACAAAAATTAGCTGGGGGTGGTGTCACATGCCTGTAATCCCAGCTACTCGGGAGGCTGAGGCACGAGAATCGCTTGAACCCAGGAGGCAGAGGTTGCAGTGAGCCGAGATCGCGCCACTGCACTCCAGCCTGGCAACAGAGCGAGACTTCATGTCAGAAAAAAAAAAAAAATTGTAACTACATCCAGGTATTAACTTGGAATATTTACAGTTATATTCACATATATATATATATATGTACACACACACACACACACGTGTGTGTGTATGCCTCTCTATATATGGACATATATAAATGTATATACACATTTCTTTCCTAAGAGGAAACTTCTCCAAATTAGATGAAAGACACTTTTTATTTAGATATCTCCCTTTGAACTTGAGGGGAAAAAAATCAGGATAATCTAATGAGCTGTTGTTTTTACTTAACAAGTTTGTTTCCTTTATTTTCCAATTCTTGACCAACATTAAGATGTCTATGTTTTTCTATGTATGTTGGAACAATTTCTAGAAAAAATTTTCTGCAAGTCCCCAACCAATGTCTTGTATGCATTAATGATAGTCTATTTCTACTTTCGAAGTAAAAAATAAAAACAGAGTTATCAGGAAAAAAACCTGATCCTGTCATGAGGTTCAACAAGAGGTTAATGTGACTATAAAAAATAACATCAGGTAGTTCTAATATCCTTTAGCTGTATCTCACCAATATAATTAGATATTCTCATTATCAAGATTCTTCTTCGAATGAACACAATGCAGATAAGTGGCATTTGCAAACTATGTGAGAAAATTTGTGGAATATACACCACCATGCTTGGTTTCCTTCTTCACCAAATAACCAACTAAAATATTATTTTAGATATAATTCTTATAGAATGCCTTTAGATATGATTCTTACAGAATTCTTATACAAAAACCCTATCTTAGTATATGGGATTCATATACAATATAACAATTTCTTTTGGGGGGGCGGGGTGAAGTCTTGCTCTGTCACCCAGGCTGGAGTGCTGTGGCCTGATCTCAGCTCACTGCAACCTCTGCCTCCCAGGTTCAAGCAATTCTCTTGCCTCAGCCTCCTGAGTAGCTGGGATTACAGGCGCCTGCCACCACCCCTGGCTAGTTTTTGTATTTTTAGTAGAGACAAAGTTTCACCATGTTGGCAAGGCTGGTCTCAAACTCCTGACCTCAAATGATCTGCCTGTCTCAGCCTCCAGAAGTGCTGGGATTACAGGTGTGAACCACCGTACCCCATCTCATGCAACATTTTCTTGAGTATTATTGCTCATAGCATGAATATTGCTTAATGATATATCAAATATTTTTCTTTTCATAATTCCTTATAGACATCATTTTATTACCTGCATAATACTCTATCACTTGGGTCTAATATGATTAACTTAATGATTTCTGTATTACAGAACACTTAGTTTATACAAGATCATTTACAATGTCATTCCAGGTATCACAATCTTTTGATTCTAGACCACGGTTTCTCACTCCAGACACTAATGACATATTGTGCTAAATAATTCTTAGTTGGGGGAGTGGGGAGAGCTATCCTGTGCATAATACAATGTTCAGCAGCATTCCTGACCTCCATCCATTAGATCTAAGTAGCACCCTCCCTGACATCATGACAACCAAAAGTTTCTAAACATCACCCCAGCTGAGAAACAATGTTCTATCTAGATCAATGGATCCAAACCTCATGGGTCACATAAATTTTTTTATAATCTTATGAAATGATACACTATTTCTCCCTCTAAAACCCACATTTATAAATTTCTATAATACTTCAATATTTTATTTCAAGAGCTTTTGGTCTCTGAGACCATAAATGGAGTCACAAGAACTCAGGTTAAGAATTTCTGCCCTACATTCCTTATAGAAATAGGAAAAAACAAAAAATGCTAAAATTTGTATAGAACCACAAAAGACCCAAATAGTTAAAGCAATCTTGAGCAAAAGGAACAAAGTTGGAGGCATCAAACTATCTGACTTCAATATATACTGCAAAGCTATAGTAACCAAAACAGCAGGGTACTGACATGAAAAAAGACACATAGACCAAAGAAACAGAATAGAGAGGCCCAGAATAAATCCATATATTTATAACCAACTGAGTTTTGAGGAGGGTGCCAAGAACATACAATGGGGGAAAAGACTCTTCAAAAAATACTACTGTGAAAAGTAGGTATCCATATGCAGAAAAATGCAATTAGACCCTTATCTCAAACCATTATACAAAAATCAACTCTAAACAGATTAAATACTTAAATGTAAGATCCTAAACTATGAAACAAATAGAAGAAAACATAGGGGGAAAGTTTTATGAAACTGATCTGAGCAATGATTTTTTTTTTGGGATATGACCTCAAAAGCAAAGGCAACAAAAGCAAAAATGAACAAATGAAATGATATCAAGCTAAAAGCTTCTGCACAGAAAAGGAAACAATCAACAAAGTGAAGAGACACCTTGTGGAATGAAAGAAAATATTTGCAACCATATATATGATAAGAGATTAAGATCCAAAATATATGAGGAAGTCAAACAACTCAACAGCAAAGAAAAAAACCTGATTAAAAGATGGGCAAAGGACCCGAATAGGCACATCCCAAAAGAAGACATAAAAAATGGCCAACAGTATATGAAAAAATACTCAACATCACTAATCATAAGGGAAACGAAAATTAAACCTGCAATAAGATATTACCTCATACCTGTTAGGGTGGCTACTAGAAAGACAAATGTTAACAAGTATTGGCAAGAATGTAGAGAAAAGGGAACTCTTGCACACTGTGGGCAAGAATGTAAATGGGCGCAGCCATTATGTAAAACAGTATGGAGGTTACTCAAAAAGTTACAAATACAACTACCATATGATCCAGTAATCCCAATACTGGGAATATATCTCCAAAGGAAATGAAATTCGTATGTCAAAGAGATATCAGCACAGCTATGTTTATTACAGCACTATTCACAATAGCCAAGATATGGCATCAACCTACGTGTCTAACAATGAATGAATGGATAAAGAAAATGTGGTATATATGCAGGTATATATACACAAGGGAATACTATTTAGCCATAAAAAGCAGGAAATTCTGTCATTTGCAAAAACATGGATGAGCCTGGAGAACATCATATTAAGTGAAGTAAGCCAGGCACAGAAAGACACATGACCTCACTCATCAGCCAAATCTAAAAAAGTTGATATCACAGAAGTGGAGAGTAGAATGGTATTTACAGATCTGGAATAATGTGGGTGAGGGAGGAAGGAGGGCAGTGTTGACTGGGGAAATGTTGGTCAAAGGATACAAAATTTCAGGAGGAGAAATAAGTTCAAGAGATCTATTACACAACACGGTATCTACAATTAATAACAATATTCTGTAGCCTTGAAAAATGCTAGGAGAGTGGATATTAAGTGTTCTTACCACAAAAATGATAACTATGTGAGGTAATGCATTGTTAATTAGCTAGATTTACTCATTCCACAATTTATACATACCATAAAACATCATGTTGCACATGATAAATACATACAATTATATCTGTCGATTTAAAAAGAATTTCTGTCCTAGATCATTTGAGCACCTCACTCATTTTCTTAATATACAAGCAGCAATTGCAATGAATCACATATTCCCAATGCTCCTGTTCTATAGACAGTCAAGGGGAATGACTTAAAATGACTACACAAAAACAACAGTTAAAACATATTAAACGTTATTATACACCTATCTCTGCTCTAAGGAGCTTTACAATATTAATTCATTCTAATGACAGAACCAACATTCCAACCCAGATACTCTGGATCCACTTCCCTATTCTTAACCACAACAATGTATTGCCTCTCACAGTCCACACACACACACACACACACACACACACACGCCCAAAACACAACGGGAGCTGCCAAACCTGAGAGAGATCTGGCAAGTATTACAAATATCATCTCATGGACTCCCTGGAAAAATCCTGGCTCTTGTTGATACCAATTTCTGTGCGGTCACTTTTCCACTCCCGAATGCCTCACAGACTAATGGAAATCATCCAACCATCTCCATTCTTCCCTGTTTGGAAAAGGAGGTCTGTAAAGACCAACTGATGTCTGGTGTGTGATTCCACCTAAACACTAATCTCCTCCTTCCCAAATATGGGTCTAAAACGGAGTTTTAATATTAACTACTGGAGGTGTATTTCCATACCAGCTTCGAAAATGAGAGCGCACAGGAAGGTGTGAACGATTTGCCAAATGGTTTTGTGAATATTAAGTGGAAAGGTGAAGGAGGGTGCACCAATGAATTTGCATATCCCCCTAGATTCACTGAAAATTTACGGGACTCTCAATATTCTAAAGTCAAAAACGCATTTCTTGAGCAAATACAAAGCACGAACTCACCCTTGACTTTTAGATGTGCAGAAATAATGCTCTCATCTTCCTCCAGGTGCTTCTTTTGGATAATAACACGACTGGGGAAGGGTACGGCAAGCGTGAGACTCCAGGTTTTTCTTGGAGCGCAGACTAAGTTTGAAAGCACCCTCCCTCCATGGCCACAATTTTCCTCACTTCACACGAAATAGGAAGTAAAAGGAGGCGGAATCGGTTCAACTAGTACAACCAGTTTGGAGCTGCTTTCTGGGGACAGAGCTCTGAGGACGCTGTGGTTCTCAACATGTAGCTGCCCTCCTGGGGAACAGTCGGGGGCACTTCGGCGCTTTCTTGTGTAAAGCTTCATTCTCGGCTCAATATCTGACCTCCCTACTGGGGCCACTGCTCTGCTGCAGTCCCCGCAGCTGTGAAGGGGAAAGAGGGAGGAAGCAGCAGGAGCTTATGGGCACCGGCATAGTGACACTCACACAGCCCCAGCAAAGTGCTCTGCGTCCACACGCCTTCCCGGGCCTGTGCATAGGGCCTCACGTACACACTCACACAGTCCCCTCCGTCACTCATGATCTCACAATCCCCCTCCTCTGATGCCCGCGCACACGCACGCCAGGGGATCCGACAGATCCCGTCTGCGTCCCGGGGTTTCTACTCTGAGCACCTCCCTCTAGCCCACCCGCACTGTCTGGTCAGTCAGGCTCCAGCCCCAGACCGCAGAGACCTCCCGCAGCCACGGATCTCTTCCTCGGACGTGAAGACCTCACCCACTATGTCGTCGACCCCTGGAGACCGGAAGTGAACTGGCGCGGTGGCCGCTGGGAAATACAGTCCTGATCAGAAAAGGCCTCAGAAGCCTTGAGCTCTGATCCACTCAGGTTGATCCCAGCATACTATGGGGGCTGACCCCTAAGGGAGCCGAGCCTACTGGATTTGTGGGAGTTCCAGCCCGCGGGGTGCACAGGTTTCTGCCTTGGGCGAGGATCCCCATCTGAGAGGAGGGTTTCCCTCTCGGAGCGTCAGTATAACTTGCTTTTTCTCTCCATGGAGAATGCAAATGAGCAGAACTTTTAAAGAAGAAAGAAGAATTTAAAGTAAAATTATGTCAAGATGTGGGTGCTTTAACTCCCAGCAATAGGCTTCCACTTCTCTGTGCTATTTGAAGGAGACTTAGGATAAATTTGAAAAGCTTGAACTAAAGAATTTGTTGGTTATATACTAGGAGAGGAAGTATGGTTCACATTGGAGATTTCAGAATCAAATATCCTGGATTCCTCGAGGCAATGTTCCTGTTACCTGGAGAGAAAAACGTGATTCAGGACGACATGGAAACGGATAAAAATACACAGAGAATTACTTGCTTTATCTTGAAGGATGAATAATTAACACTTTGTTAAAATAGTATAAACAAATGCAAAAAAGGGCTTGCTTTTCCTAGGAAGAGCCTGATTTCACTGTTATAGTCTAGCAACACTGAACTTTCAAAATCATTTTTCTAGTTTCCTATGCTACATAAGGAGGAAACATGGAATACTAAAGAGCAAAACGTCTTTTCATTCCAGAATTGTGACAGAAAATGAATAACAAGATAATCAACTCAACCATATCAATAATCACATTAAATGTAAATGGTCTAAACACCTTAATTTAAAAAGATTGACAGATTGGATTTTTAAAAAGTCAGACCCAAATGTCTATCAATGATAGACTGGATTAAGAAAATGTGGCACATATACACCATGGAATACTATGCAGCCATAAAAAAGGATGAGTTCATGTCCTTTGTAGGGACATGGATAAAGCTGGAAACCATCATTCTGAGCACACTATTGCAAGGACAAAAAGCAAAACACCACATGTTCTCACTCATAGGTGGGAATTGAACAATGAGAGCACTTGGACACAGGGTGGGGAACATAAGACACTGGGGCCTGTTGTGGGGTGGGGGGAGCAGGGAGGGATAGCACTAGGAGATATACCTAATGTAAGTGATGAGTTAATGGGTGCAGCACACCAACATGGCACATGTATACATATGTAACTACCTGCATGTTGTGCACATGTACCCTAGAACGTAAAAGTATAATAAAAAAAGATAATAATAAAAAAATAAATAAAAAGTCAGACCCAAATGTGTGCTACCTACAAGTAACATGTTAAATGAAAAGCACTAAAAGGTTAAGCGTAAAAGGATGGAAAAATATACACCATCCTAACACTAGTCAAAAAAGTTGGAGTGGCTTTATTAAAAACAAAGTAGACTCCAGGACAAAGACTATTACCAGGGATGAAGAAGGGTACATCATAATAATGATAAAGCAGACAGCTCATTGAGTAGAAAAAACACACATAAATTTTGCTCCTAAAAGCAAAGCTTCTAACTATGGGAAGAAAAATCCGTTAGATTAAAAAGGAGACAGATATACAATTATAGTCAGATATTTCAATATATCTATCTTGGTAATTGATAGAACAAACACAGAAAAGCAACAGGGTATAGCAGATTTGAGCTACATATCAACTTACTTGATCTCATTTATATTTGTGGAACACTCTCCTCAATGACAGTAAAATTAATTTATGTGGACAGGGGATACTTAACCAGTATAGGTCATGTTCTGGGCCATAAAACAAGTCTCAATAAATGTAAGAGGATTCAAGTCATACAAAGCATGTTGACAAAAATTGAATTAAATTAGAAATCAATAACAGCTGAGTATATATTGTCCAAAGTAGTACAAATTTGAAAAGGTATGAATACTAAGGTAATTGAAACTATGTAATGTTTGAAAAATTCCTGTATTAATTATAATATTCTGTTATATCCTAAAGGGTAAAACAATAACATACATATGTTAAAGCAAAATACCAATTTTGTAGTAAGCAAAAAAAAATTTTTAAGCTATTTATGTTAACTAAACATTAGAATAAAGAGAATAATTATATTTAAGTATATTCTGATACTTTAATCAATTTCCTAATCAATATCACCATTCTTTTTAAGTATTTTCTTTCAATGTGGTCTATTATTTTTAAATTTTGATAAAATTTTTTTTTTTTTTTTTTAGAAAGCATCTCGCTCTGTCGCCCAGGCTGGAGTGCAGTGGCCAGATCTCAGCTCACTGCAACCTCCGCCTCCCGGGTTCACGCCATTCTCCTGCCTCAGCCTCCCGAGCAGCTGGGACTACAGGCGCCCGCCACCTCGCCCAGCTAGTTTTTTGTATTTTTTTAGTAGAGACGGGGTTTCACCGGGTTAGCCAGGATGGTCTCGATCTCCTGACCTCGTGATCCGCCCTTCTCGGCCTCCCAAAGTGCTGGGATTACAGGCTTGAGCCACCGCGCCTGGCCAAATTTTGATAAAATTTTATGCAATCTTCAATGTTGGACTTTATGTTTAGTAAACTCAAAATTATAGCTACCTTCAAATGACTCTTCTCTGAACACCATACTTTTAAGTTGAGATATATACTCTGCATATACTAAGGTAACCAGAAGTCTCAGAATATATCCAATGAAATGGAAGATATCCTCACAAGTATTGTGAATATTGAATATGGAAAAATTAGATTGTAGTTAATATTCTAGCAGTTAATGTATCTTGCCTTCAAGGTACATCTTTTTTTTTGCCACCTTGTCTAAGAACGGTACATTTCTTTGAGAATTATCTTTACAAGGCAAACATAAAGGTTCTATTTATGATTCCTTTGAATGTTAAGCCAAATTTAGATGCTGCAGTAACATAAGGCTTCTCAACTGCACTCCATTCTGACACAAATTGCAAATTGATCCAGTTAAAAATTGGAGCATCACCAAAAGACTATTCCCATAGCTGAAGAAATTCCTAAGTAAAATTGAAGAATTTCAAAATTAAATCCTGTATGCCATCTGATATTTCATGACTTCATTCATTCAGTTTCTCGCTTAATTTGTAGGACTAAATCCCACTGTCTTCATGTTGGCAAGTTCCGATAACTGAAATTCAGTTGAATTTCTATGTTGAATAGGAGTGTTAAGAGAAGGCATCTTTGTCTTGTGCCAAATCAATGCAATCTTAAACAACCAAAAGATTAAAGAACAAATACAAAAATTTAGAAAATATTTTCGATAAATACAAATAAAAACACGCTACCAAAGTTTATGATATGCTTACTACTAAGAGAAAAATTTATAGCTCTACATGCCTATATGAAAGAAGAAAGATGTCGGCCGGGCGCGGTGGCTCAAGCCTGTAATCCCAGCACTTTGGGAGGCTGAGATGGGCGGATCACGAGGTCAGGAGATCGAGACCATCCTGGCTAACAAGGTGAAACCCCGTCTCTACTAAAAAATACAAAAAACTAGCCGGGCGAGGTGGCGGGCGCCTGTAGTCCCAGCTACTCGGGAGGCTGAGGCAGGAGAATGGCGTAAACTCGGGAGGCGGAGCTTGCAGTGAGCTGAGATCCGGCCACTGCACTCCAGCCCGGGTGACAAAGCGAGACTCCATCTCAAAAAAAAAAAAAAAAAAAAAAAGAAAGATGTCAAATCAATAACCCAACTGTACAACTTTAGGAATTAGAACACAAAAAATAAGAAAACTAGTACCTTGAGCAGGGGGGAAAACATAGCTCTTAGTAACAGCATGGGAAGTTTCCTAGTTACACGAAGCAATTCAGACACATCAAGAAAAGCCAAGAGTACAGAATCAATTTATACTGGAAGAAAATATAGCTTTTCTTGACCTGCAAGATAAACATTTCAGCAATGGGCCATAACAGTAGAATTAAAACCGGGAGGGGGGAAATTTACAGGAATTGAAAAAAAGAAAGGTGGAACGAGAAAGTTATCACCTCAGCCAAGCAAATATAATATACCATTTCAAGGGGAGAAAGAACAGAAGGCTCACATCACATGCAATGAGGTACTGCGAAGAATGATCTTCTGATAAATCTGAGAAGTTCCAAAGAGAAAAAAATTTACCTTGAGAATAAAATCGCATTCTGAATGAAAAAGATAGCATTTCGAACCTGAAACTAGGGAGGTTGATTATATCTCAGGAAGAAATAGAAATAATATAGAAAGATGGTTGTTAAACAGATTTCAGAATTAAAAACCAGAACCTCTTGTAATTCTATATAGAGCAAATCAATACTTTAAGAAAACCTTATTCTAACATAGAGGACTAAAGTTTTTTAGTTTTGCATTAGCGCTTTTTTTTCTTTTTTCTTTTTCTTTTTTTTTTTTGACAGAGTCTTGCTCTGTCATCCAAGCTGGAGTGCAGTGGTGCCATCTCAATTCACTGCAATCTCCACCCCCTGGGTTCAAGCAATTTTCCTGCCTCAGCCTCCTGAGTAGCTGGGACTACAGGCGCCCACTACTATGCCCAGCTAATGTTTGTAGTTTTACTAGAGGCAGGGTTTCGCAATGTTGGCCAGGCTGGTCTCGAACTCCTGACCTCAAGTGATCCTCCCAAAGTGCTGGGATTACAGGCATGAGCCACCATGCCCAGCCAGCATTTTTAATATCTGTATTAGTTCATTTCCACACTGCTATAAAGAACTACCTGAGACTGGGTAATTTATTTTTTAAAAAAAATGTTCAATTGACTTACAGTTCTGCATAACCGGGGAGGTGTCAGGAAACTTACAATCATGGCAGAAGGTGAAGCAGAAGCAAGGCATGTCTTACATGGCTGCAGGAGAGAGACAGAGAGAGAGAGAGAGAAAGAGAGAGACTGAGACAGAGAGAGAGAAAGTGCCACAATTTTAAACCATCAGATCATGTGAGAACTCACTATCATGAGAACAGCATGGGGGAACCCCACCCCCATGAACCAGGTCCCTCCTTCAACATGTGGGGATAACAATTCAAGATGAGATTTGGGTGGGGACACAGAGCCAAACTGTATCAATATCAAAGTTCAATCTTTAGAAAGACTAAATTACAGCCAACTTGATCACACACAAAATTCTTTTTTTTTTTTTTTTTTCGATTGAGACAGAGTCTCACTCTGTTGCCCAGGCTGGAGGTCAGTGGCATGCTCTTGGTTCACTGAAACCTCTGCCTCCTGGGTTCCAGCGATTCTCCTGAATCAGGCCCCCGAGTAGCTGGAATTACAGACATTCACCACCACAACCAGCTAATTTTTGTATTTCTTTAGTAGAGACAGGGTTTCGTCATGTTGGCCAGGCTGATCTCGAACTCCTGACCTCAGGTGATCTGCCCGCCTCGGCCTCCCAAAGTGCTGGGATTATAGGCGTGAGCCACCAAGCCGAGCCAAATACATTTTCTTTTCATGAACTTTATCACAATTTATTTAGCTATTGACAACATGCTTGGACTTTCTGCTTTGTCCTATACTTCCTTTTTCTTAAGTAACCAGTCATTTCACTTTAGGACAAAAATTTACCATGAAAGATTCTTTCTTACACAAAATTATTCTTTTATTTTTTAACCTCCCTTACCAAAAATACATCTTCATATTCCTAACTTTTCTCACATTTCTCTTTCCTACTTATGGGTTCCTTTCTATCTTGTTTGATCTGAGAGCCTAAGCTTTATAAACATTTATCTATTCCTTTTTCTTTTAGATTATTAATTTTTCAAATAAGTGTTTTATCATCATACACAATTGTTAGTCAGACAACTCTAAATTTATTTATTTATTTATTTATTTATTTATTTTTGAGACAGTCCCAGTCTGTCACTCAGGCTTGAGTGCAGTGATGCAATCTCCACTCACTGCAAACTCTGCCTCCTGAGTTCAAGTGAAGCTTGAAGCTTGTGCCTCAGCCTCCCAAGTACCTGGGATTACAGGCATGTGCCACCACACTGGCTAATTTTTCTATTTTTGGTAGAGACAGTGTTTTGTCATGTTGGCCAGGCTGGTCTCAAACTCCTGGCCTCAAGCAATCTGCCCACCTCGGCCTCCCAAAGTGCTAAGATTACAGGCATGAGCCATTGCGCCCAGCCTAAATTTGTATTTCTAAAAGGTGTCTAGGTTGTTGGTTACCACGGAGTTATAATTTTAAAGCTATTAATTCGAAAGCCCTTTAAAACTTCTTCTTTTTAAAATCTTGATTGGAATGCCATAAGCAGTGAGTTTTATCTCAACACCAGCAGAAAAGTCAGCAGATTCCAAGTAGGCAGAGAAAAAACTAGAGAGATAGAGGACTTAGAAGACTCTACATGTTAACTCTATAGTTGCAGGTTTTGTTTTTTGAATGATGACCCTCTGAGCTCTGAATTTTCCTTGGTATAATTTGCCCATCAGTGTAAAAATGTGCACAAGAGCAGGCCATAATATGTGCCAACTGGGGTCCCAGAAAATCTGGCATGCCTTAGTAATGTTTGAGAATGCCATTTTGTTTCTTATTCATCTCCTGGGAGCAAAGAAAATCTTCTAAGTCCTGTAAGGGAATTCAGAAGTTTTTTAAAATTATTATTATTTTTTATTTTGTTACGTTTTTTGAGATGTAGTCTTGCTCTGTTGCCCAGGCTGGAGTGCAATGGCGCAATGTCAGCTCCCTGCAACCTCTCCCTCCTGGGTTCAACTGATTCTCCAGCCTCAGCCTCCCAAGTAGTTGGGATTACAGGCTTGTGCCACCATGACCATCTAATTTTTGTGTTTTTAGTAGAGACAGGGTTTCACCATGTTGCCCAGGCTAGTCCGAACTCCTGACCTCAGGTGATCCACCCACCTCGGCTTCCTAGTGCTGGAATTACAGGCCTGAGACACCGCAACTCCCGACCTCAGGTGACCCGCCCACCTGGGCCTCCCAAAGTGCAAGGCATTACACCATGCCCGGTCACCATTTCCTTTTGCTAGTGAACTTTTTCAGGTCCTGTTTCAAACACCATGTATGTCAACCTATGTAACAAACAGAAAGAGGCTGTCTAAAAGATAAGATGTTTGTTTGGCAATAGAGCATTGCGATGGGAATCTGCATACTGTAGTAAAATATGTGCAAATTCAGGGAGATAAAGGAAAACAAGGGTTTGTAAATGAAAAAATGAGGAAGATTACATAATTGCTTTGAAATAGTTATTCTTGGCTACAAAGATCAATAACAAGTCTGAGACTGGACAGGGAATTGCTGAGCAGATGTCCTTGCAGAAGTATTATTTGTATAAGGTTATGATGGACTTTGTGTAAGGTTGTGGTTTTTGCAGTCTTTTGTGACAGTTTTTGTGATCAGGCATACAAGCATGAAAACCTTCTCTTCATATTCTCCCCACACTTGATTTGTCAGAGTTTTCTTTTTTGTTTTTCTTCTTTTGGGACAGGATCTCACTCTGTCACCCAAGTTGGAGTACAATGGTGTGATCATGGCCCACTGCAGCCTCAAACTCCTGGGTTCAAGCAATCCCCCTGCCTCAGCCTCCCAAGTAGCTGAAACCACAGGCACCTGCCACCACACCCAGCTAATTTTTTTATGTTTTGTAGAGATGGGGGTCTCACTATGTTGCCCAGGCTGATCTTGAACTCCTGGTCTCAAGCAATCCTCCCACCTCAGCCTCCCAAATTGCTGGAATTACGAGTGTGAGTCACTATTCCTGACCCATGATATGTCAGTTTTCTTAACATTAGTGACTCCGTTCTGATTCTGACAACTTTCACAATTATCTTACTAATATATGTTGTTGACAGCCTTCTCAAAGCAAATCTTCCATCTGAGCTTTACCCATACATACATGTATGTGATATATGACTAGTCACATGTATGATGCAGGTGCCTTAAAGATGGAGCAAACTACATGTGCTAAATAGAGTGTGTATTACCTTTACATCCAAACCACAGCCTCTTCAGTTTGTCAATATCAATAAACACCACCATGACCAATCCAGTTGCTCACATGAGAGACTTGTGAGTCATTGTCCATACTAACCTTTCTCAAACAACCCTTTATGATGGCAAGGTGGCTGATGCCTGTAATCCCAACACTTTGGCAGGCTGAGGCAGGAGGACTGCTTGAGGCCAAGAGTTGGAGACCAGCCTGGGCAACATAGCTACACCCCATCTCTACAAAAAATACAAAAATTAGCCAGGTGTGGTGGTGCGCCACTGTAATCCCAGCTATACAGGAGGCCAAGTGGGAGGACTGCTTGAGCCCAGGAGTTCAAGGCTGCAGTGAGCCATGTTCACACAATTACATTCCAGCCTGTGTGACAGTGTGAGACTCTACCTCTAAAAAAAAATTTTTTAAGTACAAAAGAAAAAAAGACCTTTATGAAACACTTGCTAAGCTTCATGCATACTTCTTTTCCAAGGAATTATTGTGCAAGTTCAATGCTCTCCTTCATGCTGATTTTCATCATCTGTATCAGAGCCATCATCCCCTGTCACCTAGTTTACTTCAAACATCGTCAAAAGATCAAAACATCAACACTTGTTTTGAAGATGTTTGAAATAAACTAAGTGAGAGGATGATGGCTCTGATACAGATACTTTTCCCCATGTTTACACTTACTTAATTCAATAAACTATGCTTATAATTGTTAGGTAAACTAGACAATTTTTTAAACGTCTCCTGTCTCTTTGATAAAGTCCTTAAATTACCCAAAATTACTGTTGGGATTTATGGTACAAATTCCTAACCTAATTGATAAAACGTGGCAGATGGTCATGGCATCCTAACTCAATTACCTCAGCTCCTGCTCAGTTCTCCTGTTGTTGGAACACAAGGCACAGCACACAGAATTTGCTTTCATTCTTTGCATGTTCTTTGTTCCTTTCTGCAAATGGTGTTCAAACAATGTTTTCCATTTGTCTAAAGTGCCTGCTATGACTGGTTAACACCTCTAAAATATTTAGGGGGCAGCCTAACCTGCAGATACAAAGATGTCAAAAAACAAAATTATAACACATTTAGTTTAAAGACCTTAATTTGTTTTATTTGTGATTCTAGAATCAGGCAGTACTTTATTCTACAAAATAGAATGAGTAGAGGAGCTGAGCAGAGCAGGGTGGTTTTACAGACACAAAAGCGCTGAGGAAAGCAGACACAGAGAACAAAAAGTGGCTTGGCCATTTCAAAGTTACTGTGAAGGTTAAAGCAGAGGGGGTTTCAATATCATGCCAGCTAAAACTGGTCAGCCCGGGCATGGTAGCTCATGCCTGTAATCCCAGCACTTCAGGAGGCTGAGGTGGGCAGATCACCTGAGGCCAGGAGTTTGAGACCAGCCTGGCCAACATGGTGAAATCCCGTCTCTACCAAAAATACAAAAATCAGTCAGGTGTGGTGGTACCTGTCTGTAATCCCAGCTACTCAGGAGACTGAGGCACGAGAATCGCTTGAACCTGGGATACAGAGGTTGCAGTGAGCCAAGCTGACATCATTGCCCTCCAGCCTGGGCAACAGAGTGAGACTCTGACTCAAAAATAAAATAAAATAAATACTGGCCTGCTTGGAGATTCGCCTATTTTCTCTCTCTCTCTCTCTCTCTCTCTCTCTCTCTCTCTCTCTCCTCCCCCCCACGCCCGCCCCATTATTGGAAGGTCAGATAAATAACCTAGTTTCAGCTTGGTGGCATAGAACTTCAGCAGGAGTAACTCCATTTTTGTTTGGTCTGTTGAGCCTCATGCAGGGGCTCAGCCCAAACCAACGGCTAAACCATTGTCTAAACGGTAAAGTTTATTTAACAAAGGGGAGCTTTCCATGGTCCTGAAACAAACTACCCTGAGCTCCTCATTGAGCCCTGGGCAGCATGGTGAGACTCCATCTCTACAAAAATATTTTAAAAGAAAATAGCCAGGCATGGTGGCATGCACTTGTGGTCTCAGCTACTCAGGAGGCTGAGGTGAGAGGCCGAGGGGGGAGGATTGCTTAAGTGCAGAAGTTGAGGCTGCAGTGAGACATGTTTATGCCATTGCATGCCAGGCCGGGCCTCAAAGTGAGACCCTGTATGAAAAAAAGAAAACCCACAGCTAAAATCATACTCAATAATGACAACTGAATGTTTTTCCCTGGATGATTAAAACATTCTAAATCTGGATAGTGATGATGGTTCCATAACCCTATGAATATACTAAAAACCACTAAATTGTCCATTTTTATAAAAGTGTGCATTTTATGTTACATGACTTATATCTCAATAAAACTGTTATTTAAAATGAACATGATATGGTCTCCACCAACAAGAAGCACAGAAACAATTTTGAAACGTTACAGCATTGAAAAAGATGATTTCTCAACAACAAAGTCCTTATGTACACAATAAAGTGATTAATACTTCCCAAGTGCTTTGATAAGAATCATATATTGAGAGCTATGAGAGAAGTCTTCTCTTTTGTTTCTTTTCTTGTTTTTTTTTTTTTCTTTTCTGATTGTTGCTTTAACTTTTTCCTAGAGAATCTGTTTAAATGGGAAAATGCCAAGGTAAATATTCTCTATTGACATGATTCAACATTTATGTATAAATACTCATAAATGCTTATCAAATTAATTCATATTTAAAAGCATGGACATTTACTTGGGTCATATTGGTGTTTCTATTGGTGAGAATTTTGACAAAACGGAGATGCACCTTCAAAGGGGGAAATGAAGAATTATTTATTTATTTCTATTATTTATTTATTTAATTTTTTTTTTTTTTCTGAGACGGGGTCTCGCTGTGTCTCCCAGGCTGGAGTGCAGTGGCGCAATCTCGGCTCACTGCAATCTCCGCCTCTCGGGTTCAAGCGATTCTCCCACCCCAGCCTCCCGAGTATCTGGGACTTCAAGCACCTGCCACCACACCCAGCTAATCTTTGTATTTTTAGTAGAGATGAGGTTTCACCATGTTGGCCAGGCTGGTCTCAAACTCCTGACCTCAAGTGATCCACCTGCCTAGGCCTCCCAAAGTGCTGGGATTACAGGTATGAACCACCATGCCCAGCAAGAATAATTTAATAGAGTATTTACAGAAATGTAGGGACAGGATTAAGGGAAACCAACAAGGGATATCAAACTATTTGAAGCTAGCAGCACCGACAGCCATTGCCCCTCCTCCTAGACCAGAAGGAGTTGAGGAGAAAATGGTTACCTAAGCCCAGGATACAGCAAGACCCAAGATAGCCTGGCAAAGAGGGGCTGGAGGAATGAATGCTCTCACATTTTTGCATCTACCCTCTCATCCTCTGCTGGACCCTCCCATTCACTGACCTCATCCGAAGCCAACAGATGAGTCCACTGATGTAATCTACACAGGCCAGCCTCCTGGGCACACAATAGAGTGGAGAAAGGTAAAGGGTGGACCTAGGAGGGAAAATGAAAAACAGCTGGCAGAGATCAATCTGTTTGCTCCTCACCTGATCTTTAAAATGAGGGATTCCAGCCAACCCAGGTTTTTGACCAAAGAGCTAAAGACACAGAGGGAAAGAATGGAGAACGCGCTCTTTGTTGGCACAGCTGCAGTAATTGTACTTGATCTTTGTCCAGATGGAAAAAAAAAATCTACTGTCAATTCAGCCATATTTCCATCAGAGGTCTTCATAAAAGGCCACAGAAATACATTAAAGAACTAATTAGTAGCGGGATGTGGTGGCACGCACCTGTAATCCCCAGCTATGTAAAAGGCAGGAGGATCACTTGAGCCCAGGAGTTCAAGACCAGCCTGAGCAACATAGCAAGACCTGGTCTCAAAATAAATAAATAAATATATATATATTTTTTTGAGATAGAGTCTCGCTCTGTCGCCCAGGCTGGAGTGCAGTGGCCGGATCTCAGCTCACTGCAAGCTCCGCCTCCCGGGTTTACGCCATTCTCCTGCCTCAGCCTCCTGAGTAGCGGGGACTACAGGCGCCCGCCACCTCGCCCAGCTAGTTTTTTGTATTTTTTAATAGAGACGGGGTTTCACTGTGTTAGCCAGGATGGTCTCGATCTCCTGACCTTGTGATCCGCCCGTCTCGGCCTCCCAAAGTGCTGGGATTACAGGCTTGAGCCACCACGCCCGGCCATAATTTATTTTTAAAAATAAGCAATTAGTAAATATAAAACATAGCTGCTATAGTCACCGCTTCTATAACTAGTCCTGAGGCCAGGGTGCCGAATACATAATTAATTGATTGATTAGAAATGCAAGAGGCTATTCTGTCATTAATTATAATTGCATGCATGCAGGTGCCCTGGATGTTTCCTGTGAAAGATTTTATCATCTTAATTATAGATCTTCCAAAAGAGACAACCTTAAATAAAATGTATAGATATGTCTCTCTTTTGCATAGGGGTTGGGGGTTGCTTAGCACATGGACTCCTTTTTGTGTTTAGAGCATTCACTATTTTATTTTATTTTATTTCATTTTATTTTTGAGACAGAGTCTCACTCTGTCACCCAGGCTGGACTGCAAGGGCGTGAGCTCAGCTCACTGAAACCTCCACCTCCCAGCTTTAAGCGAGTCTGCTGCCTCAGCCTCCTGAGTAGCTAGGACTATAGGCGCACACCACCACAACTGGCTAATTTTGTATTTTTAGTAGAGACGAGGTTTCACCATGTTGGCCAGGCTGGTCTCGAACTCCTGACCTCGGGTGATCCACCTGCCTCAGCCTCCCAAAGTGCTGGAATTACAGGCTTGAGGCACCACACCTGGCTCCTCATCATACCTTTTCATTGTCATGTTTTGAACATTGTTCTGGGGAGTTTAGACTCCCAATGGTTTGTTAAGGAACTCTTTTTTAAAAAAATAAACTCTTTGTATTTTTTAATCAGCCTGATTCAGCTTCTGTTGTGTGTCTGTTACAAGGAAGTAAGTGAATTTACAACATCTTGTCCAATTAAATGGGATTTAAAGCAGGCACTTAGAAGCTGCCTAAAGAGGGGTGACTACTTTAGAATTAACAGGCTGTTCTATGTCAGGGACCATGTTAGGAAAGATTATGAAGATTAAGCAAAGAAGACCCAGAGCTCTGCTCAGATTAATTAAATTCCCAAGCTGTAAAGTAATTACTTCAAGACCCATGGTCAAAAGAAATGGATTATGATCCCTGATATAGGGGGAAAAAAACCTATAAAATCCAGAATAAGGAAGAGATAAGCGACCAAAAAGATACCATCCGGATCATTAAACCATTTGGAATTAAGAAAATGTTTACTGCAGTACTGGTTCTCATTCCTACAGAAAAAGAAAGGAAAGATAGAAAAACCCATATTGGTTTTGGTTTGGTTTGGTTTGGTTTGGTTTTTTTGTTTCTTTGTTTTTGTTTTATCAGAGAGGTTTGGAGGATTTATCTTTTTAACCTGGTCTTTAACAGTCCAATGTTTCTCTACCATGACGGGCAGGATTTGTGTGGCTGGGACGTTAATCAGAAAAATAAAGAGAAGTGATCTCACCATGAACTCTCACATACACGTGGCAGATGTGGTTGGTTCTGGATCTTGAATATGGCACCATTATAACATAGAAAAGGCAAAGCACCATAGGACTGTAACTTGCAAAAATTTTCATGTAAAGGTTGCTCCCCCAGGGCCAAAAGTTGGAACTTTAAAATTATCTATGGACCCAATCCCCTTTCTGAGGTGAGTTGATGTGCCCCTGTGCAGTAGTATTTGTCTATTACCTTTTCCATCAGACAGTACTTTAGACACCAAGCTTTCTTTTTTGAGTGGCTGAGTAAATTTATAGTCTCAGCACTCTATAACAAGGGGTAAGCACAGCAATGAAATATCACTGAGGAATTTATTGATCCTTTATTGAGATATGGTGACATGATTGCAGGACAGAAAAGAATGGATTCTTGCTTCTATTGTATTCTAGACATTGGAAGGGGAAGTTGAAACCCACTTCCCCATGTGTTAGCTACATTTGGAGAGTGTCAAAAATAGTAATAGCACAGCCTTTTAGAGCTGTTATGAAGAATATCACTTAGGGCACAAAGAACAGGAAAAAAAAAAAAAAAGGCCGGGAGTGGTGACTCACGCCTGTAATCCCAACACTTTGGGAGGCCGAGGCAGGCGGATCACCTGAGGTCGGGAGCTCAAGACCTGCCTGACCAACATAGAGAAACCCCGTCTCTACTAAAAATACAAAATTAGCCAGGTGTGGGTGACACATGCCTGTAATCCCAGCTACTTAGGAGGCAGGAGAATCATTTGAACCCAGAAGGTGGAGGTTGCAGTGAGCCAATATTGCGCCATTGCACTCCAGCCTGTGCTACAAGAGCAAAACTCCATCTCAAAAAAAAATTAATAAATAAAAATAAATAAATAAGAAGAAAAAGAAAGTAAATTACCCCCATTCTCATCCTTTCATGTGTTAATTAATTATGTAAAACAATAAGTGAAAGTTTTCTGACCCTGACCCCTAGAGGTCACCACTTGTATTAGTTAGTCCAGCAGCCATAACAAAATACCAGACTAGGTGGCTTAAAAAAAACAGATCTTTGTTTTCTCGCAGTTCTGGAGGCTAGAAGTCCAAGATCAAGATATCAGCAGGTTTGGTTTCTTCTGCGGCCTTTCCTTGACTTGCATATGGTCACCTTCTCACTGTGTCCTCACTTGGCCTTTTCTCTGAACTTACACACTGTGGGTGGCTTTTCCTCTTCATATGAAGGCATCACTAATATTGAACTAGGGCCCCACCCTTATGACTTCACTTGACCTTAATTACTTCTTTTTTTTTTTGAGACAGTCTTTCTTGCTCTGTTGCCCAGGCTGGAGTATCACCTGAGTAGCTGAGATTACAGGCGTGTGCCACCATGCCTGGCTACCTTTTTTGTATTTTTAGTAGAAACGGGGTTCACCATGTTGGCCAGGCTGGTCTTGAACTCCTGACCTCAAGTGATCCACCTGCCGTGGTCTCCCAGAGTGCTGGGATTACAGGCACGAGCCACCATGCTCGACCCTTAATTACATCTTTAAAGGCCCAAACTCCAAATACATTACATTGTGGGTTAGGCTTCAATATAGAAATTTGGGGGGAACACTTCAGTTATAGCACTCCACCCTATGGGTCTCCCAAATTCACATACTTCTCACATGCAAAATACATTCACCGTCATCCCAACACCTTCAAAAGTCTCAATCCATTCCAGCATCAATTTTAAGTCCAAAGTTTCATCTAAATCTCATCCAAGTCAGGTATGGGTGAGACTCAAGGTATGACTCATCTGTGGCAAAATTCCTCTGAAACCTGTGAACCCAGGAAGCCAGACAAGTCACGTGCTTCCAAAACACAATAGTAGAACAGGCATAGGATAGACATTCCAATTCCAAAAGGGAGAAATTGGAAAGAAGAAATAAGCAATAGGTCCCAACTACATCCAAAATCTAACAAGGTAAATTCCACTGGATCTTAAAGCTCAAGAATAATCCTTTTGGCAGACACAGTGACTCACACCTGTAATCCCAAACTTTGGGAGGCCAAGGTGGGCGGATCACTTGAAGTCAGGAGTTCGAGACCACCCTGGCCAACATGGTGAAACCCCGTCTCCACCAAAAATACAAAGAAAAAAAAAAAAAGCCAGGAGTAATGCCTGTAATCCCATCTACTCGGGAGGCTGAAGCAGGAGAATCACTTGAAACTGGGAGGCAGAGATTGCAGTGAGCTGAGATCGCGCAATGCACTCCAGCCTGGGCTACAGAGTGAGACTTTATTTCAGAAAATTAAAATAAAAAAAGAATAATTCTTTGTCTTGATGCTTTGAACTCTGAGCCCACTGGGGCAGCAGCCTCACCCCCACAGTCTTGAATGGAGGCCCCATTCCCATGACCCTGTGGGTCCACTTCCAAGGCTCTGGGTGGAAGCCTAGCCCACTGAAACCAAGGAAGATATAGCCCCACCCCTTGAAATCCAGAAGGAGACAACCATCCCTTATTTTGTCCCACCTCTGGCCCTTTAGTTGAAGCTGGCAGCATGTCTTCTGGTAAAATCTCATCTCTATTTCTGGTTTCTGCCAAGATGGCTGGTTAAAGCCCTATGAGTTGTACCCACGTTCTTCTCATCACATGATTTTCCAGGCAGACCCCTGGTACTGTCTCAGAACATGTTTTTTTCATTTTTTATAATATGCATAGGCTAAGAATATTCCAAATCTTCAGGTTCTGATTTATTTGTTTATTTTTATTTTATTTATTTATTTTTTTTGAGACGGAGTCTCGCTCTGTGGCCCAGGCTGGAGTGCAGTGGCCGGATCTCAGCTCACTGCAAGCTCCGCCTCCCGGGTTAAGTTTACACCATTCCCCTGCCTCAGCCTCCCTAGTAGCTGGGACTACAGGCGCCTGCCACCTCGCCCAGCTAGTTTTTTTTTTTTTGTATTTTTTAGTAGAGACTGAGTTTCACCATGTTAGCCAGGATGGTCTCGATCTCCTGACCTCGTGATCCGCCCATCTCGGCCTCCCAAAGTGCTGGGATTACAGGCTTGAGCCACCGCGCCCGGCCAGTTCTGATTTATTTTTCTAAAAAAATCCCTTCCATTGATCCCTCTCATCTTGCATTTTACTATAAGCAGCAAGGAGAAATCAGGGTAGGCATTCAAAACTTGGCTCAGAAATCTCCTCAGCTTGGCCGGGCACGAGGACTCACCTCTGTGATCCCAGCACCTTGGGAGGCCGAGACAGGTGGATCGTTTGAAGGCAGGAGCTCAAGACCATCCTGGCCAACATAGTGAAACCCTGGCTCTACCAAAAAATACAAAAATTAGCCAGGCATGGTGGTGCATGTCTGTAGTCCCAGCTACTTGGGAGGCTGAGGTACAAGAATCACTTGAACCCAGGAGGTGGAGGTTGCAGTGAGCTGAGATCCCGCCACTGCACTCCAGCCTGGATGACAGAGTGAGACTCCATATCAAAAAAAAAAAAAAGGAAAGGAAAAAAGGAAATCACCTGAGGTAAATATCTGAGTCCATCACTTGCAATTTCTACTTTTCACAAAACACTGGAACACAATTCAGTCAAGTTCTTTGCCACCTTGTATATTACAAAGATGGCCTTTCCTCCAGTTTCCAATAACATGTTCCTCATTTCCATCTGAGACCTCACCAGAATCAGCTTTAATATCCATATTCCTACCAAGAATCTCTCCAAGGAAGTCTAGCATTTTTCTAGGATACACCTCAAAACTCTCCCACTCTCCACCCATAACCCAGTTCCAAAGCCACTTCCACATTTTTAAGTATGTGTTCCACAAAACTCCACTTCTGGCACCAAAATCTGTTAGTCTGTTGGGGATGCCATTTAAAAATACCATTGATGGGGTGAGGTGACTTAAACACCAGAAATTTTTTTTTTTTTTTTCTCACAACTCTGGAGGCTGGAAGTCCAAAACCAAGGTGCGGGGAGGTTGGGTTTCCCCCGAGGCCCTCTCCTTGGCTTGCAAATGATTGGCTTCTTGATGTATCTTCCTGTGGCATTTCCTTTGTGCATACACATCCCTGGTATCTCTCTTTCTTCTTATAAGGCTGTTAATCCTATTGTATTAGAGCCCCAACCCTGTGACATCACTTAACTTTAATTACCACTTTGAAGGGTCTAACTCCATATATGGTCATATTGGGTACAGAGTTTCAGGGTACAGAGTTTCCTGTTGGGGTGACAAAAAAGCTATAGAATAAGATAGTGGCAATAGTTGCACAACATTGTGAATATACTTAATGCCAGTGAAGTGTACACTTTAGAGTTGTTAAATTGGGAAAGTACACGCTCCACACTTTTAAAACAACCAGATCTCATGATAAATCACTCACTATCACAAGAGAGGAGATGGTCCAAACCATTCGTGAGAACTCCGTCCCACCAGGCCCCATCTCCAACACTGGGAATTACAACTCGACATGAGATTGAGATTAAGGGTTCGACAAGGGAATTGGAGAGAAAACACTTTAACTAGCAACATCACTGCTTACAATTTGGGACTTGTTTACATGTCTTTTTTTTTCTTTTTCTTTTTCTTTTTTTCTGAGATGGAGTCTTGCTCTGTCACTGGAGCTGGAGTGCAATGGCACAATCTCGGCTCACTGCAACCTCCACCTCCCGGGTTCAAGCAATTCTCCTGCCTCAGCCTCCCAAGTAGCTGGGATTACAGGTGTGTGCCACTACACCCAGCTAATTTTTGTATTTTTGGTAGAGATGAGGTTTTCACTATGTTGGCCAGGCTGGTCTCAAACTCATGACCTCTGGTGATCCATCCACCTCGGCCTCCCAAAGTGCTGCGATTACAGGCGTGAGCCACTGTGCCCAGCCTACATATCTTTTTCTACCCACCTGTATTAGTACGTTCTTGCATTGCTGTAAAGAAACACCTGAGACTGGGTAACTTATAAAGAAAAGAGTTTTAATTGGCTCACAGTTCCACAGGCTGTACAGGAAGCATGGAGGCATCTGCGTGGCTTCTGGGGAGGCTTCAGAAAACTTACAGTCATGGCAGAAGATGCACAGGGAGCCAGACATATTACATGATGGAGCAGAAGCAAGAGACAGAGAGTGGGGAGATGCTAGACAGCTTTAAAACAACAAGATTTCATGATAAGTCACTCACTCACTATCATGAGAGAGGGGATGGTGCTAAACCATTCATGAGAACTCCTCCCCCATGACCCAGTCACCTCCCATCAGGCCCCACCTCCAACACTGTGGATTATGATGCAACATGAGATTTGGGTGTGGACACAGATCCAAACCGCATGACCACCTGTAGTCAATCCCTGTAGGTATTACATACAGACAGCTGTACACATATATGTTAACACAAATCGGTCATGACATATACACTGATTTACAAACTAGTTTGACTTTATCTGGAACAGATATGCCTAATGTAGAGTCAGATAGCAGCTTAGTAATTGCCAGGGTCTGGGAGAGGTTGGACGGGGACTGACTGCTTAATGGATACAGTTTCCTGTTGGGGATGAAAAAGTTAGAGAATAAGATCGTGGTGATGGTTGCACAACAGCGTGAATGTATTTAATGCCAGTGAAGTGTACACTTTAGAGTTGTTAAATTCATAAAGTTTTATGTAATTATTAAGTTCTCACGATTCTCCACAAAAAGAAGGGGAAAATCCACAATGTCATACCATTTCATACCCAGCAGACTGTCGAAAATGTAAGCCTCTCAATATCAGGTTTTAATCCATAGAATAAAATAAATATTCACACTTCTCGGCCAGGTGCAGTGGCTCACACCTGTAATCTCAGCACTTTGGGAGGCCAAAGTGGGTGGATCGCTTGAGGTCAGGAGTTCGAGACCTACCTGGCCAACATGGTGAAACCCCGTCTCTACTAAAAAAAAAAAAAAAAATTAGGCAGGTGTGGTGGCATGCACTTGTAATCCCAGCTACTCAGGAGGCTGAGGCATGAGAATCACTTGAACCCAGGAGGCAGAGGTTGCAGTGAGCAGAGATCACACCACTGCACTCCAGCCTGGGTGACAGAGCAAGACTCCATGTAAAAATAAATAAATAAATAAATAAATCACACTTCTGCATGGATAGAAATAAATAAATAAATACATGGGGAGAAGGAATGGTTCTATCTTTCAGTAGATTTACAATTTATAAATGTAAAAGGAGAAAGGAACATGAAAAATTACCATTAGGTAAATGCCACAGCAATAACTGTTGCAGACAAGATCCACCGATGGATGCTAAAATTTGTGGGCAAAAGTTTGAGAAGGAAAAAGACTTGTATAGTCTCAAAGGATCTCCTTCAAGATAGTTTTTAATTACTAAGGGAAAGATAGTAACTTTACAGTGGAGATGTGCAGCATACAGCAACTTAAGTGGTCAAGGTCAGCATCACCAGCAATAAGATACACTGACATCAGGTGCCTCCTGATATCATGCACTGAGAAGGACACAACATCATTTCTGTGGTGTTCTTGGCAAAAATACGTAACTTTATTCCAATTAT
The DNA here is from genome assembly GCF_000951035.1 of Colobus angolensis palliatus. Lineage (NCBI taxonomy): Eukaryota > Metazoa > Chordata > Mammalia > Primates > Cercopithecidae > Colobus > Colobus angolensis. The sequence goes on from NW_012116710.1 coordinate 7,098,942, forward strand.
GAGAAAACATCAGACAAGCCCAAATTGAGGAATATCCTGTAAACTCACTGATCAGTACCATTCAAAAGTGTCAAAGTCAGCTGGGCATGGTGCCTCACATCTATAATCCCAAAGCTTTGAGAGGTTGAGGCAGGAGGATTGCTTGAGGCCAATAATTCAAGATCAGCATGGGCAACACAGTGAGACCCCCATCCTGACAAAAAAAATTAGCCGGGCATGATGGCATGTGGCTGTAGTCCTATCTACTCGAGAGGCTGAGGCAGGAGGATCCCTTGAGCCCAGGAGTTGAAGGTTGCAGTGAGCTATGATCACACCACTGTACTGAAGCCTGGGTGACAGAAAGAGACCCTGCCTCTTAAAAAAGCAAAGTGTCAAAGTCATGAAAGACAAGCAAATACAGAGGAAATGTTCCCGTCTAGAAGAGACACAACAACTAAACGCAATATGGGAGCCTGGAACAGGAAAAAAAAAAAAAAAAAGGGACTTCAGTAGAAAAAGTGCTAACATTCAAATAAGATTGGTAGTTTAGTTGATACTATGGTACCAATGTTAATTTCCTAGTTTTGATCATTGTGCTATGCTAATAATAATAGGGGGAGCAGGATGGGAGATACGCAGAACCTCTCTGTACTATCTGCACATTTCTGCAAGTCTAAAATTATCTAGCATTACAGCTTCCACCTCACTCTCTGCGTCAACTCGCTCACCGTCTGGCCCTCCCCACAGTCCCCATGACGTGGCCTAGCTTCCCCCAGAGCAAGCAGACCCAGAGGAGTGTGTGAGCCCCTTAGAAGGGCATTCTCCCATCCCTTTAAACCCTTCTGATGACTGGACCCCAGGCCAGTGTCTTCGAACCAGAACCATGTGGATCAGCCACTCTCAAATAACTGACTCACAAAAAGTGTGTGAGACAATACATGTTTACTGCTTTGACCTCCCAGATTTTCTTTTTGAAATTCAGAAAATTGTTGTTGCACATACTGACAACTAGATGGCACCAGAATTCCAAGGATAGAAGCCGGCTGCCAGCATCATGAACTCAATTGCCTCTGAGTTTGTTTACAAATTTATCGCAATCCCAATACAGATATCATCAAAGTTTTTTGTTTTTGTTTTGCCCCAGAGCTAGAAAGAAGCAGTAGCAGCCATAGCTGCCACCAACAACTTAGGCAGTAGCTCTACCAAATACTTAAAACAATAGAAGTGGCCAGGCGTGGTGGCTCATGCCTATAATCCCAGCGCTTTGGGAGGCCAAGGCAAGTGGATAACCTGAGGTCAGGAGTTCGAGACCATCCTGGCCAACATGGTGAACCCCCATCTCTACTAAAAATACAAAAATTAACTGGACATGGTGGTGGGCGCCTGTAATCCCAGCTACTCGAGAGGCTGAGGCAGGAGAATCCCTTGAACCCGGGAGCCGAGTTCGCGCCATTGCACTCCAGCCTGGGCAACAAGAACAAAACTTCGTATCAAAAAAATAAAAAATAATAAAAATAATTAAATAAAAATAAAACAATATGTGTCCTTGCCATGGTTGGGGCTAAAAACAATGTTAATTAGAACAATATTTAAAAATGTGTTACTGATGCATGAATAAGCAGACAGATCAAGATAAGGTTAGAAAATCCAAAGACAGAAGCAATTGCTTATGGAGATTTATATGATGATATAAGAAGGGACTTTAGAAAAGATTTTAATTTAGTAGCGTTGGAGCAACTGGATGACCACGTGAAAACAAAGAAGCTTGAATGCATTTCCCACCCCGTACACCAGATTAAATCCTAAGCATATCGAAGATCTAAATGAAAAAACACAACCTCACAGATAATAAAACACTGGTGAGTTCCCTCATGACCTGGGAGGCTGTAAATTTTCCAAACTATTACTCAAGATCCAAAAGCCATAAAAAAGAATTTTGTTAAATGAGCAAACAAAAATACAAACCTTTTGCGTGGCCACAAAATAAGCCATACACAACCAAAAACTACAGATGACAAAATAAGAAAAATATTTACCACTTATATCACAGAAAACAAAGAGTTAAAATCCCTAAAATATAAAGTGTCTAAAATTAAGGGGGGAAGAAAAAAAACAAGAAACCTATTGGAAGTGGGCAAGATACATAAACAGGGAGTTCACGTTAAAAAATGCAAATGTCACCTAAATTTATAAAAATAGCCAGACACAGTGGCTTATCCCTGTAATCCCAGTACTTTCGAAGGGAAGGTTGGGGGGGATTGATGGATCCCAGGAGTTTAAGACCAGCCTGGGTAAGATGACAAGACCTGGTCTCTACATAAAATGAAATAAAATAAATGAGCTGAGTGTGGTGGCACACACCTGTGATCCCAGCTACTCGGAATGCTGAGCTGAGAGGATGGGAGGACTGCTGGAGCCCAGGAGTTCAAGGCTGCAGTGAGCTATGATTGCACCACTGCACTCCAGCCTGTGTGACCGAGTAAAACCCTGTCTTCAAAAAATAAAACATCACACCTGTAATCCCAGCATTTTGAGAGGCTGAGGCAAGCAGATCACCTGAGGTCCGGAGTTCAAGACCAGCCTGGCCAACACGGCAAAACCCTGTCTCTACAACACATACAAAAATTAGCCAGGCATAGTGGCACGCACCTGTAATCTCAGCTACTCAGGAGGCTGAGGCAGGAGAATCGCTTGAACCTGGGAAGCAAAGGTGGCCGTGAGCCAGCCGAGATCACGCCACGCCACTCCAGCCTGGCTGGCAGAGCGAGCCCCTGTCTCAAAAAATAAAACATGAAATAAAGCTCAACCTCACTAATAAAAGAAACGCAATTAAAACTGCCCTGAGATCCTATTTCTCGCCTAACAGATAAGCAAAAATCCAAATGTTGGACAGCACTCTGTTGGCAACGCTGTGGGGAAACAGGGACTCTTCCATTTTACTGATGGAATATAAAAAGATAAAACCTCCATGGAGAAGAATTTGGCAGTATCTAGTGAATTTGCCCTCTGACTCAGCAATCCTACTTCTAGGAATTTGTCCCAAAGACACATAGACAGAAATAGGAAACTTCATATGAATGTGCCTCTTCACTGGAGCCCTGTGCATGATAGCAAAAAACTGAAAACTACTGCAATGGCCATGAAGAGGGTGCTGCTTAAATCAACTATGCTATATCCACAAACATAGAGCACTGTATAGCTGTAAATATGAATAAGATATATTAAGATTACATATATGTGTGATGTGTGTGTATGTACAAGCATGTACACACATGTTTTCTTTGTTGTTGTTGTTTGACTGTTTGTTTTGTTTTGTTTTGAGACAGAGTCTTGCTCTGTTGCCCAGGCTGCAGTGCAATCGCACGATCTCAGCTCACTGCAACTTGCGCCTCCCGGGGTTCAAGTCATTCTCCTGCCTCAGCCTCCCTAGTAGCTGGGACTACAGGCACGTACCACGACACCCAGCTAATTTTTGTATTTTTAGTAGAGATGGGGTTTCATCATTTTGACTAGGCTGGTCTTGAACTCCTGACCTCAAGTGATCTACCCACCTCAGTCTCTCAAAATTGCTGGGATTACAGGCGAGAGTCACTGCACCTGGCCCAAGGCTGCCATTTAAAATGGGTTGTAGGCTGGGTCCCGTGGGTCATGCCTCTAATTCCAGCACTTTGGGAGGCTGAGGCAGGAGGATTGTTTGAGGCCAGGAGTTGAGACCAGCCTGGGCAACATAGCAACACCTCATCTCTATAAAAATAAATAAAATAAAATAAAATACATATGTTCATTGGCTTATATTTTCCAAGTAAATGGAATGTTGAAACATATTTTTGCGATTGGGACTCAATCACCCCCAAAACAATGCTTTGGGTTTTTTGTTTTCTTGAGACAGGGTCTTGTTCTGTCACCCAGGATGGAGTGCAGTGGTATGATTATAGCTCACTGCAGCCTCCACTGCCTGGGCTCAAGCAATCCACCCACCACAGCCTCCAGAGTAGCTGGGACTGCAGACGTGTGTGACCATGCCTGGCTAATTTTTTACTTTTTGTAGAGATGGGGTCTCATTATGTTGCCCAGGCTAAAACAATGTCTTAAAGTAGTTTAAGATACATGAATTTGACATAAATCACTAATGGGGTATAGCCTACTGGCAAAAAGAGCACCATAAGAAAATCTTATACTATATTTAGTCGTCATATTACTAGTGATAATATTGATATTGATATTTTAAAATTTTACATATGCACATACATATTCAGATATGCATATATATTCACATATATAATGCACATACTTCAAAACGTATGTTAATGTCACTACAATTCAACATTCTTTTTTTCTTTGACAACTCAACATTCTCTGAATAAGAAAAAAGAGACATAATAATAATATTTTAGAAGTTGTAAAGGGCAAAACTAAACTATGGACATACATTCGGATAATTAATTACTATAAAGAAACACAGAGATGATTGCTATAAAAGTCAGGCTGGCCAGGCACGGTGGCTCACGCCTGTAATCCCAGCACTTTGGGAGGTCGAGGCGGGCAGATCACCTGAGGTCAGGAATTCAACACCAGCCTGGGCAACATGGCGAAACCACATCTCTAAAATGTTTTGTAAAAATACAAAAAATTACCTGAGTGTGGTGGTGCACACCTGTAATCCCAGCTACTTGGGAGAATGAGGCTGGATTATTGGTTGAACCTGAACCCGGGAGGTGGAGCAGTGAGCCCAAGATTGCGCCACCTCACTCCAGCCTGGGTGAAAGACTGAGACTCTGTCTTAAAAAAAAAAAAAAAAGCCGGGTGCGGTGGCTCAAGCCTGTTATCCCAGCACTTTGGGAGGCCGAGACGGGCGGATCACGAGGTCAGGAGATCGAGACCATCCTGGCTAACACAGTGACACCCCGTCTCTACTAAAAA
>NW_012116710.1:7105720-7124062 GCF_000951035.1 Colobus angolensis palliatus
AGAAAGAAAGAAAGAAAGAAAGAAAGAAAGAAAGAAAGAAAGAAAGAAAGAAAGAAAGAAAGAAAGAAAGAAAGAAAGAAAGGAAAGAAGGAAGGAAGGAAGGAAGGAAGGAAGGAAGGAAGGAAGGAAGGAAGGGAAGGGAGGAAAGGATTTATTCTCTTACAGTTCTGGAGGTCAGAAGCCAACAACCAGCTTCCCTGGGCTAAAGCCAAGTGGTTGGCAGGGCTGATTCTTTCAGGAGGCACTGAGGGAAGACCTCACGTCCTTGTCTTTTTAGCCACCCACATCCCCCGGCTCGTGGCCCCCTCCTCCTTCTGCAAAAGCATCCCTCAGCTGGGCGCAGTGGCTCACGCCTGTAATCCCAGCACATAGGAAGACCGAGATGGGTGGATCACCTGAGGTCAGGAGTTTGAGACCAGCCTGGCCAACATGACAAAACCCCATCTCGACTAAAAATATAAAAATTAGCCAGATGTAATAGTGAGCGCCTCTAATCCCAGCTACTCGGGAGGTTGAGGCAGGAGAATCGCTTGAACCCGGGAGGTGGATATTGCAAAGAGCTGAGATTGCATCACCGCACTCCAATCTAGGCAACAGAGCCTAGGTTGAGACTTCATCTCAAAAAAAAAAAAAAAAAAAAAAAAAAACCCGCATCCCTCTAATGTCTGCTTCCACTGTCACATTGACATCCCTCTGACCAACTTCTCCTGTGTCCCTCTTGTAAGGATCTTTGTGATTATATTCAGGACCCACCCAGGTAACCCAGGATCATTTCCCCGTCTCAACAAACTTAATCACATCTGAGAGTCCATTTTGCCATATAAGGGAACGTTCACAGTTCTAGGGATTAGGATGTAGAAACTTTCTTCATTATTATTAATACTTAGCCAAGCCTTGGGCAGCAAGAGAAACTTTTTCTTTTCTTTTCTTTTCTTTTTGTTTTTTGGGTTTTTTTGTTGTTGTTGTTTTTTGGTTTGGTTTTGTTGTTGTTGTTTGAGATGAAGTCTCCTCCTGTCACCCAGGCTGGAGCACAGTGGCACAATCTCAGCTTGCTGCAGCCTCTGCCTCTGGGTTCAAGTGATTCTTATGCCTCAGACTCCCAAGTAGCTGGATTTATAGGAGCCCGCCACCACACCCAGCTAATTTTTGTTTTTTAGTAGAGATGGGGTTTCACCATGTTGACCAAGCTGGTCTCAAACTCCTGACCTCAAGCCTGCCTTGGTCTCCCAAAATGCTGGGATTACAGGCATGAACCACTGTGCCCAGGCTTTTTTTTTTTTTTTTTTTTGAGACTGAATCTCACTCTGCTGCCCAGGCTGGAGTGCAGTGGTGCAATCTCAGCTCACTGCAACCTCCTCCTCCTGGGTTCAAGCAATTCTCATGCCTCAACCTCCCAAGTAGCTGGGACTACAGGCACGCACCACCACGCCCAACTAATTTTTTTATTTTTAGTAAAGACAGGGTTTCACCGTGTTGGCCAGGCTGGTCTCGAACTCCTGACCTCAAGCGATCCACCTGCCTCAGCCTCCCAAAGTGCTGGGCTTACAGGCATGAGCCACCGTGCCCAGCCTTTTTTGTTTTGTTTTGTTTTTGAGAGGGTTTCCCTCTGTTGCCCAGGCTGGAGGGCAGTGGTGCAATCACAGTTCACAGCAGCCTCAAACTCCCAGGCTCAAGTGATCCTCCCACTTCAGCCTCCCAAGTAGCTGGGACCATAGATGCGTGACCATAGATGAGACACTGAACCCAGCCAGGACATGGAAATTTTGGAGGCCACATTATTCGGCCTACCACAATCTCAAAGTGTGGTCTGATTCCATTCTGTCGGCTGTTTATTTCTTCAGGTCTCAGACCTAACGTGGACCTATGGGTGCTACTTAGGACATAGGTCCAGCCAGAAGTCAGAGAAGGCTACTGGAACTGCCATTTCAGGACCCTTGAGCTCCCCTGTACATGCCTTTGTGCAAATTAGGAAAAGGCTGTCCTCCCTTCCTCTGGGTAGACACAGCCCCACACCAGGATGTGTGACTGGTGAAAGGGCACAGGTTGCATTTCAGCCTCCACATGCCTCCTGGGTCAAACAAATTTGTGCAGTGCACAACCTATACAACCCTACTTTAAGGCACAGGGCCCCCACCTCACCCTGATTTAACAAAAAAAATTAGGGAAGCATGCCCAGTCTTATTCTTGTCTTTCTCGGTGTAATTTAGATCTGCACAAACTCTCTACTATGACTTACACTTCCTGAAACCCTGGAGCCTCCCAGATGTGAAATCACTGAGACCTGGCTCTTCAGAAACAGTGACTCCTTTAACAGGCAGGCTTGGAGGACGTCTTTTGTGGATCTAGGTCTTGCCGTTATAAGACTGACTCCTGCGGGGCTGCCTGGGACTGGTGGTAGGTCAGGGCTTCACAGAGCCCCAGCGCAGAGACTGGAAGAATTACATCTCGGTCCTTTGGCCAACGACCAACACCTCTGGAGCCTGCAGAGGTCTGGAGGAGTCCAAGGAGACTCCGAGGCAGAGCTGGCAAAGTCTGGGAGGGATCGTGGGTTTGCCGTGTTCTCCCCACGCCCTGATTCTCACTCACCTGAAGGAGCAGCTGCTCTCTTGTGGGAAACCCACCCTTCAGCCCTTCCACGCGCAGGAAGCTGGGTGGGAGGAAGAGCGCAGCACCCTGCTCTGTGTGAAGGCTGCCCGAACAGGGACTCTGGCAGGATCCATCCCATAAACAGTATAGTCTGGGATCAGTGACACAGCTCTGTGGATCCTGGGATGTCCCCTGTCATCCTTCATTCTCATTTTTCTTGGACATACTAAATTCGTCTCAATCAGAATGAAATTAACAATAATGTTTATTTTCCACTTGGGCGTTTTTTGTTTTTGTTTGGTGTGTGGCTTCCAAATGTTGTCAATAAATACTGTTACAAGGATGTTTCAGGGCTCTGAAATCCCAGCCGGTAACCCCAGCACTTTGGGAAGCCCAGGCAGGAGTCTGAGGGGCTTGAGGCCAGGAATTTGAGACCAGCCTGGGCCACATAGTAAGATCCCAGTCTCCACAAAAAAAAAAAAATTGAAAATTAAAAAATTAGCCAGGTGTAGTGGCACACTCCTGTAGTCCTAGGTACTCAGGAGGTGGTAGAGGGAGGATCACTTGAGCCTGGGAGGGCGAGGCTGCAGTGAGTTGTGATCCTGCTGCTGAACTCCATCCTGGGTGACAGACCAAAATAAAATTTTCGACTGGATGCGGTGGCTCACGCCTGTAATTCCAGCCTTTTGGGAGTCCAAGGCGGGTGGATCATTTGAGGTCAGGAGTTCAAGACCAGCCTGGAAAACATGGTGAAACCCTGTCTCTACTAAAAATACAAAAAATTAGCCGGGCATAGTGGCAGGTGCCTGTAATCCCAGCTACTCAGGAGGCTGAAGCAGGAGAATTGCTTGAACCTGGGAGGTGGAGGTTGCAGTGAGCCAAGATCACACCACCACACTCCAGCCTGGGCAACAGAGCAAGAGTCCGTCTCAAAAAAACAAAAATTAGCACATGCCTGTAATCCCAGTTACTCAGGAAGCTGAGGCAGGAGAATCGCTTGAACGCAGGAGGTAGAGGTTGTAGTGAGCCGAGATCATGCCACTGCACTCCAGCCTGGGCAACAGAGCCAGATTCCGTCTCAAAAAAAAAAAAAAAAAATTTCTTGTTGGAGTGATGAAAATGTTCTGGGATTGTGATAATGGTTGCACAACTCTGGAAATATGCCTGATATGGTTTGAATCTGCGTCCCCGCCCAAATCTCGTGTTCAGTTGTAATCCCCAGTGTTGGAGGAGGGGTCTGGTGGGAGATGATTGGACCGGGGGGTGGAGTTCTCATGAATGGGTTAGCACCATCCTCTCAGTGCTGTTCTCGTGATAGTGAGTTATTATTTTGAGATCTGGTTGTTTAAAAGTGTGTGGCCCCACTCCCTTCCTCTTTCTTCTACTCCAGCCATGTGAGAAGTGCTGGCAACCCCTTTGCCTTCCGCCATGATTGTAAGTTTCCTGAGGCCTCCCCAGAAGCAGATGCGGCCATGCTTCCCGTTCAGCCTGCGGAACTGTGAGCCAATTAGACCTCTTTACAGATTACCCAGTCTCAGGTATTTCTTTATAGCAATGCACGAATGACCTGATACAATGCTAAAACTAAGTAATCGTATCTTTTAAATTGGTGGATTTTATAATATATGAATTCTATCCCATTAGAGCTGTTCCTAAAAATAAAACAAAGAGCATGGCACAGTGGCTCACACCTGTAATCCCAGCACTTTGGGAGGCTAAGGCGGGCGGGTCACCTGAGGTCAGGCGTTGGAGACCAGCCTGACCAACATGGAGAAACCCCGTCTCTACTAAAAATACAAAATTAGCCGAGTGTGGTGGTGCATGCCTGTAATCCCAGCTACTCGGGAGCCTGAGGCAGGAGAATCACTTGAAACCAAGAGGCGGAGGTTGTGGTGAGTCGGGATCATGCCATTGCACTCCAGCCTGGGCAATGAGAGCGAAACTCTGTCTGAAAAAAATAAAATAAAATAAAAATAAAAATACATAAAACAAAAAGCCTAGGGGCAGAAACCCGAATTACCTTGACTTCTACTTACTGTCTGTTACTTTTAGCACATTGCCTCATGACCCAAGACAATTGCTTGAGCTCTAGACATCACATCTAAATTCTAGGCAATGAAAGCAAAGAAGGAAGAAGGGCATGGCATCTCCCTTGCAATGTGAATTACTGGAACTTATGCAAACATTTCCATTTACGTGGTTTTAGTGAGGACACGGAAACAAAGCCATAGCTGCAAAGGGGGCTTTCCAATCCCACCATTATAGGGAGTCATTCTTGAAGGGGTTGGAAGGGCGTTGACCAAGCCAATCCCAAAGCGAAGTTATTAACCCCACTTTAAAGATGAGTAAACTGAGGCACAGAGAGTGGAAGCTGCCTGCCCAAGGCCTCAGCTATTAGCTGGAAGGAAAGGAAAGGAAAGCCACTGTGCTCAAAGATTCCAGCTCAGATCAGGAAATTCATCAAAGATGAGCCATCCCACTCACAGTAAGACCATAGCAGAAATAATGTCACCAGTTCTGGATATGTGTCCCTTCATAGAGCCGTCAAGGACGTGGTCAGAGTGCAGATGAGGCTGAGGTTTATGAAAGGCGAACACATTTAACAGTTAACCCAGGCCTGAATCAGACTGTCTGGATGGACGGGTTTTTCGTTTGTTTGTTTTTGTTTTTCTAGGTTTTTTTGAGACAAAGTCTCTCTCTGTTGCCCAGGCTGGAGTGCAGTGGTTTGATCTCGGCTCACGACAACCTCCGCCTTCCAGGTTGAAGTGATTCTCCTGCCTCTGTCTCCCGAGTAGCTGGAACTACAGGTGTGCACCACAATGCCTGGCTACTTTTTGTATTTTTAGTACAGACGGGGTTTCACCATGTTGGTCAGGCTGGTCTCAAACCCCTGACCTCGTGATTTGCCCACCTCGGCCTCCCAATTCTGGAATTACCAGTGTGAGCCACCACGCCTGGCCAATGGACAGTTTTTATAAGGTGTTATCAGGAAGGAATGCTTTTGGCTGCAATAAAAAAAAAAAAAAATTTAACCTGGTGAACACTAGCTGAAACCTATAAGAAATTAACTTTATGCCTATTTTTCAAGGTCCAGAAGAAGGCTGTCCAGAACCATTTTTCTGGTTCGGGTGAGCTTAAAAACCAAGTCCTTGTGGAAGGATCACTCGAGGCCAGGAGTTCAAGACCAGCCTGGGCAACACAGCAAAACCCCATCTCTAAAAAATAAAAACAAAATTAACTGGGTGTGGTGACATGCACCTGTTGTCTCACTCACTTGGGAGGCTGAGGCAAAAGGATCTCTTGAGCGTAGGAGGTGAAGGCTGCAGTGAACTATGATTGCACCACTGCTCTCCAACCTGGACAACAGAGTGAGACTCTGTCTCTAAAAATAAAAATAAATTAAAAAAATTTTTTAAACCCAGGCCTCTAGGAATCAGAGGTCCTCTATGGGTCTCTAAAGAATGTCCATTTAACTTTATTAATACTTTGATACATTTTACTTTACTAATACTCCCTTAGAGAATCAGCTCCAAAGACAGCTAAGCATAACACAAGGGGTTAGGGCTTCAACGTAGAAACTTTGGAGGGCACAAACATATTAGGGGTGCACACTGGGGTGACAACCAGAAGGAACTGGGAAACGTGATTGCTATAAAAGACAGCACAGGCTGAGAGCAGTGGCTCACTCCTGTAATCCCAGCATTTTGGAGGCCAAGGCAGACGAATCACGAGGTCAGGAGTTCGAGACCAGCCTGGCCAACATGGTGAAACCCTGCTCTACTAAAAATACAAAAATAAGCAGGCCTGGTGGCACGTGCCTGTAGTCCCAGCGACTCAGGAGGCTGAGGCAGAAGAATTGCTTGAACCCGGGAAGCAGAGGTTGCAGTGAGCCGAGATCACGCCACTGCACTCCAGCCTGGGCAACAGAGCAAGATTCCATCTCAAAAAAAAAAAAAAAAAAAAGACAGCACAGTGGCTACCCAGGGGAGTAGGGAGAGGATTGGGATGGGGAACAAGGCGGGGTTCCTGGGGTGCCTGGCAATATTCTGTTCTTGAAGCAAGTGGAAGTTAAAAGGCTTACCACTTGAAGCAAGTGGAAGTTAAAAAGTTAAAAGGCAGTTAAGGTAGACCTTTGTTTGGTGTAGCTTGCTTCCTTCCTTCCTTTTTTCTTTCTTTTCCTGGAGACAGGATCTCGCTCTGTTCCACAGGCAGGAGTGCAGTGGCACTGTCATAGCTCACTGCAGCCTCAACTTCCTCTGCTCAAGCAATCTTCCCACCTCGGCCTCCCAAGTAGCTGAAACTACGGGCACACACCACCACACCCAACAATTTGGTGTCTTTTTCTGTATATATGTTTTATTTTACAACACATAGGCTTATAAAATAGGCTCCCAGGCCCAGTGCAGTGGCTCACTCCTATAATCCCAGCACTTTGGGAGGCCAAGCTGCGAGGATCGCTTGAGCCCAGGAGTTCGATGCTGAACTCAGCTATAACCATGCTACTGCATTCCCGCCTGGGTGACAGAGTGAGACTCTGTCTTTTTAAAAAATAAAAAATAAAAATAAGATGGTCTCCTCTGCTCCTGCTTCATCATCCAACCCTCTGGCTTTCTTCCTCCTGGTTGCAAAATAACTCCTGCACCTCCGGGTTTCACATCCACATCTCCGGCAGGAACTGAAGGGCAAACATCTAGAGTCTTTTCCACATAAAGCTTTGCCTTACCATTTAGAAAGAAAACCCTCTTCAGGCCCACAGCAACCTTTGCCTCCCAGGTTTAAGTGATTCTCCTGCCTCAGCCTCCTGAGTAGCTGGGATTACAGGCGCCTGCCACCACGCCCAGCTAATTTTTGTATTTTTAGTACAGACGGGGTTTTGCCAGGTTGGCCACACTAGTCTCGAACTCCTAACCTTATAATCCACCTGCCTCAGCCTCCCAAAGTGCTGGGCTCACAAGTGTGAGCCACTGCGCCCAACTGAATTAATTGATCATTTAAACCCTGATATCTTTGAGCACCGATCCCCCACCTTTTTGGCACCAGGGAGCAGTTTTGTGGATGACAATTTTTCCATGGGTGGGGTGGGTGAGGTGGGAATGGGTGGATGGTTTTGGGATGATTCAACCACATTACATTTATAAATAGCTTCTCATAAGGAACGAGCAACCTAGGTCCCTTGCATGCACAGTTCACAATAGGGTTCACGCTTCTATGAGAATCTAATGCCACCGCTGATCTGACAGGAGGCGGAGCTCAGCTGCCCTGGCTCACCCACTGCTCACCTCCTGCTGTGTGGCCCAGTTCCTAACAGGCCATGGACCCATATCAGTCCATAGCCTGGGGGTTGGGAACCCCTGTCTTAAACTACTAAGCCCCATTTTCCTAAATTCTTGTGGCATCAATTTTTCATCAGCCAAGCATCTAACCCTCCAGGCACAGCCCTTGAACAAGCTTGCCTCTGGTACTTTAGCTCGACTAACCTTCCGCAAAATCAGTGGTAAATGGGCCCTGACCCTCCATCGTGGATATGGGGAACGGATGCCCTGCGTCTACTCCCAAGCTCCCCCTACTGTACCCTTAAGTACTGTAGAAGCTGGAAAGCTATTTTTAAAATAGTAACTTCACCACTCTCACCCAAATTATCAATACTTAATTGCCAAATGGTTTTCAGTGCCTACCCTCCTGTCTTAAAATATGATGTAGACCAGGCATGGTGGTTCACACCTGTAATCCCAGCACTTTGGGAGGCTGAGGCGGGTGGATCACGAGGTCAGGAGATCGAGACCATCCTGGATAATATGGTGAAACCCTGTCTCCACTAAAAAATACACACACACACACACACAAAAAAAAGTCAGGTGTGGCAACATGCGCCTATATTCCCAGCTACTTGGGAGGCTTAGGTGGGAGAATGACGTGAACCCGGGAGGCGGAGCTTGCAGTGAGCCGAGATGGCGCCACTGCACTCTAACCTGGGCAACAGAGCAAGACTCAGTTTCAAAAAGAAAAAGATGTAATACTAATAGAAAATTTGAGGCTGGGCATAGTGGTTCATGTCTGTAATCCCACCACTTTGGAAGGCTGAGGCAGAAGGACTGCTTGAGCCCAGGAGTTCAAGACCAGTCTGGGCAACACAGTGAATCCCCATCTCTACAAAACATACAAAAATTAGCCAGGCATGTTGGTGCATGCCTGTAGTCCCAGCTGCTCAGGAGGCTAAGGTGGAAGGATCCCTTGAACCCAGGCAGTGGAGACCACAGTGAGCTAAGATTGTACCACTGCACTTCAGCCTGGGTGACAGAGCTAGACACTGTCTCTAAAGGAAAAAAGAGAGGCCAGGCACAGTGGCTCATGCCTGTAATTCCAGAACTTTGGGAGGCCAAGGCAAGTAGATCACCTGAGGTCAGTGTCTGGACAGAGGGAGAGAGGGAACAAAAAGAACAAAGGGACTAAAATGGCGCATTTCCAGGTTCTTCATTGTTAACTTTCCCGCGCCCGGGAAAGACACGGGTCGACTGCGCAGGCGCAACCCGACCTCCAACAGAGAAAAACCAGAACCCGCCTAGCCACGCCTACCGCCCGGACCCCGGACCCGCCTATGTCCTGCCCACTGCTCCCCCACTCCCGGGCCCAAGACATAAAAGCCGCTCCCGGCGGGCGCCCGGTGCGAGCTTCCTTGGCCCCTGCTGGTGTGCGGACCTAGGAACCTCGCCCGAGAACGGTGGAGCGACTTCGTCGGCCTCCACCGCTGGAGACCGGTGAACCTCGCCCCTCCTTCACATTGGGTTGTAAATAAAGTTTTCTTTTACTTTGCCTACTTGCCTATTCTGTGGCATTTACTCTGGTGGTCGTCTGGAGCAAATCAGTCAGGAATTCGAGACCAGCCTGGTCAACATGGTGAAACCCCATCTCTACTAAAAATACAAAAAATTAGTCAGATGTGGCGGTGGGTGCCTGTAATCCCAGCTACTCGGGAAGCTGAGGTAGGAGAATTGCTTGAACCTGGGAGGCAGAGGTTGTAGTGAGCCAAGATCACTCCATTGCACTCCAGCCTGGGCAACAAGAGCAAAACTCCGTCTCAAAAAAAATAAAAAAGAAAAGAAAAGACATTTTAAAGTAACAGATGAGTAGATGATTGCTGTGGAAAAGATAGTTTGTTACTCACAGTTCCCAAGAAGAAAGGGCACATGATTCCATGGGGGCCACACGGGGGAGCCCCTGAGTCAGGAGAAGAGACAGAGGAGGAAACTGGGCAAGAATTTTTACCGTGGTTGCCACAGGAAGGAATTGCTGGTGCTGCTACTGGAGTGAAGTGTTGCTGCGGTAACACTAACAAGAACAGCAGGCAGACAGGAAGCAAAAGTCCCTTCTCCTGGAGGTGACCAGCCCCCCTGGAAGGGGTTCCGGGATGCAGAACTTTCAGTGCTAAAAATGGGAAAAATCTGGGGAAAGTGGGACGAGTTGATTACCCTACTTCTGCAGTCTCCTAGCAAACTCTCTTGCCAGAGCCCAACATAGAACCATCTGGCAAAGCAGAAATGTGGTTTGCTTGTCCCAGCATCACAAAGCAGAGCACAAGATGGTGCGTTTGGAACTGAGAGACAGTAACTCTGTAATTGATACTGACTTTTTTTTTCTGACAGAGTCTCACTCTGTTGCCCAGGCTGGAGTGCAGTGGTGTGTGATCTTGGCTCACTGCAACCTCTGCCTCCCGGGTTCAGGCGATTCTCCCAGCCTCCCGAGTAACTGGGGTCACAGGCAAGCACCACCACGCCTGACTAATTTTGTATTTTTAGTAGAGACGGGGTTTCACCATGTTGGCCAGGCTGGTCTCGAACTCCTGATCTCAGGTGATCCACCTCCTCAGCCCCCCAAAGTGCTGGGGTTACAGGCATGAGCCACCTGACCCAGCCTGATACTGACTCTTTATGATCTTCCTGGTCCTCTCCAATCCATCCTCTGGGCTGCCATTGAGAGGAGCTTTATAAATAGATAAAATTGATTATTTCAGACTCTTGCCAAAAGTTTTCCACAGTTATTTACCAGCCAATCAGGGTGAAATTTCAACTTTTTAATGAGGCATAAAATGTTCCGCAAAGTTATCCTCAGTTACAGCCCAGTTTTATCTCCTCTCCTGAACTTGACTTTCCAGAAATATATAAATCTTTGAATTTTTAAAAATAAATCATATTCTCCATTTCCTATGCTTTTTAATATACTAGTCCCTCATCTGGATAAAAAGAAGATTAGGCCAGGGGCAGTAGCTCACACCTGTAATCCCAGCACTTTGGGAGGCCAAGGTGGACAGATTACCTGAGGTCAGGAGTTAGAGATCAGCCTGGCCAACATGGTAAAACTCTATCTCTACTAAAAATACCAAAATTAGCCAGACATAGTGGTGTGCACCTGTAATCCCAGCTACTTGGGAGGCTGAGGCACGAGAATCACTTGAACCCGGGAGACAGAGGTTGCAGTGAGCCGAGATCACACCGTTGCACTCCAGCCTGGGTGACAGAGGGAGACTCTGTCTCAAACCAAAAAAAAAAAAAAAAGCATATTAAGCCCCCCTTTTTAGAGACAGAGTTTTGGTCTGTCACCCATGCTGGAGTGCAGTGGCGTGATCACAGCTCGCTGAAGGCTCAATTTCCTGGCTTCCTGGACTCAAGCTATTCTGCCACCTCAGTCTCCCAAGTAGCTGGGGCTACAGGCCCACACCACCATTTTTTTTTTTTTTTTTTTTTTTTTTTAGACACAGGGTCTTATCCTGTTTCCCAGGCTGGTCTTGAACTCCTGGCCTCAGGGGATCCATCCACCTCAGCCTCCCAAAGTGCTGGGATTACAGGCGGGAGCCACTGTCCGCCCAGCCAAACCCCCTTTTTAGAAGAAAATATCAGATCAAAAGATATGCTTCCTCTTTAAGAATGGAAGTTAACTTCTGATCAGCTCAATGGATTTGAAGGCCAAAGAAAATTGAAGCAAATGTATTTTTGAATTACACAGTATTTACTGTTTTCACGCTTCTGACACCCAAGGAGAAGAAAGATAACGCTCCCAGTGCTAATGAAACTTGCTAGGTTTTCTTTCCTGTTAAAGATATTTATACTTGAATTATTTTATTTTTTAAATTTTTTAGAAGCAAGGTCTCACTGTATCACTTTTTTAATTGAGATATAATTCACATGCTATAAAACTCGCCATTTTATTTTTTGTTTGGTTGTTTTTTTTTGTTTTTTTGTTTTTTTTGTTTTTTTTTTGAGATTAAAGTCTGGCTCTGTCACTCAGCTGGAGCGCAATGGTGGGATCTTGGCTCACTGCAACCTCTACCTCCCAGGTTCAGGCAATTCTCCTGCCTCAGCCTCCTGAGTAGCTGGGACTACAGGTGTGCACCATCAGGGCTGGCTAATTTTTGGATTTTTAGTAGAGACGGGGTTTCTCCATGTTGGTCAGGCTGGTCCTGAACTCCTGGCCTCAAGTGGTCCTCCTGCCTCGGTCTCCCAAAGTGCTGGGATTACAGGCGTGAGCCACCGCGCCTGGCTGAAATTCATCCTTTTCAAGTCTGCAACCCAGTGGGTTTTCGTGTATTCACAATGTTGTGTGACCATCACCACTAACTCAAGCACATTTTCACCACCCTGAAGAGAAACTCTGTACCCACCAGCAGCCACTTCCCGCTTCCCCTTTCCTCCAACCCCTGGCAACCACTAATCTACTTTCTGTCTCCATGGATTTGCCTCTCTGGACAATTTATAGAACAATTCATAGAATGATACCTTTGTCGTGTGTGTGTGTGTGTCTGTGTGTGTGTGTCTGTCTGAGAGAGAGAGAGAGAGATGGTCTTGCTACGTTGCCCAGGCTGGTATCGGAGATCTGGCCTCAAACGATCCTCCCACTTCAGCCACCTGAGTCGCTGGGATTACAGGCCCATGCCACCAAGCCCGGTTAATTTTTTAAAAATTTTTTAGAGATATGGTCTCACTACAACATCTATCCTTTAACGTCTGGTTTCATTCAAGGTTCATTCAGATGGCCAAGCCTGCTGGGGACCTTCCTGAAGGCACAGCAAATATCATGACCAGTAATGCAATCTGCAATACCTTGGCACGCCAATACTGTTTCCAGATATTGTCACTATTTCTTCTCTATACTTTTTTTTTTTTTTTTTTTTAGACAGGGTCTTGTTCTGTTGCCCAGGCTGATGTGCAATGGCTGGGCAAACAATCTTGGTTCATTGCAGCCTCGGCCTTCTGGACTCAAGCAATCCTCCCACCTCAGCCTCCTGAGTAGCTGGGACTATAGGTGTGCACCACAAAGCCCGCCTAATTTTTCTGGTGTTTTGTTGTTACTGTTGCTTGTAGAGATGGGGTTTTTGCCATGTTGCCCAGGCTACTCTTAGACTTCTGTGCTCAAGCCATCCTCCTGCCTCAGCCAACCAAAGTGCTGGGATTACAGAAGTGAGCCACTGCACCTGCTCCATCCATAGTCTTTGTTTTTAACCCTGTCCCTTTGAGGCTTATGCTCTTGAGCTGTACTGCTTCCACTTCCCCTTAGCAAGCCTCCTAGACAGATCCTCTGTTTTGGGGTTTGTTGTTTTCTTTTTTCTTTTTTTCTTTCTTTCTTTTTTTTTTTTAGACAGAGTCTCGCTGTGTCGCCGGGCTGGAGTGCAGTGGCACAATCTCAGCTCACTGCAACCTCCGCCTCCAGGGTTCAAGCAATTCTCCTGCCTCAGCCTCCCGAGTAGCTGGGACTATAGGCTTAGGTCACCACGCCCAACTAATTTTTGTATTTTTAGTAGAGATGGGGTTTCACCATGTTGGCCAGGCTGGTCTTGAACTCCTGACCTCGCGATCCACCTGCCTCAGCCTCCCAAAGTGCTGGGATTACAGGCGTGAGCCACTGCACCCTGCCTCTTTATTTATTTATTTATTTTTTCTTAGAGATAAGATCTTGCTCAATTTCCGGGGCTGGAGTGCAATGGTGTAATTATAGCTCACTGCAGCCTTGAACTCCTGGGCTCAAGCAATTCTCCTGTCTCAGCCGCACGAGTGGCTGGGACTACAGGTGGACACCACCACACCAGGCTAACTTTATAATTTTTTTTTTTTTTTTTTTAGAGATAAGTCTCACCATTTTTTTTTTTTTCCCAGAAACAAGATCTTGCTCTGTTGTCCAAGCTGTAGTGTTGTGGTGCCATCATAGCACTGCTCACTGCAGCCTTGATCTCCTGCGCTCCTCCCTCCTTGGCCTCCCGAGTAGCTGGAATTAAAGGCACATGCCACCACACCTGGCTAATTTTTATGTTTTGTAGGGATGAAGTCTCGCTATGTTGCCCAGGCTGGTCTTGAACTTGAACTCCCAGCCTCAAACAATCCCCTCTCCCCACCAAAGCCTCCCAAAGTGCTGAGATTTCAGGTGTGAGCCAACGTGCCTGGCCAGGTCCTCTTCTCTCTTGCTCTCCATGGTCTGCTTGGAAATCTGAGAGTCGTCTGCATGCAGTAGCTCATGCCTGTAATCCCATCTCTCTGGGATCCCAAGGCGGGCAGATCACCTGAGGTCAGGAGTTTGAGACCAGTCTGGCCAACATGGTGAAACCCCATCTCTACTAAAAATACAAAAATTCGCCGGGCATGGTGGTGGGCGTCTGTAGTCCCAGCTGCTTGGGAGGCTGAGGCAGGAGAATTGCTTGAACCCAGGAGGTAGAGGTTGCAGTGAGCTGAAATCACGCCATTGTACTCCAGCCTGGGCGACAGAGCAAGACTCTGTCTCAAAAAAAGAAAGAAAGAAAGAAATCACTCCTCCCTCTTCCTTACTCCCATAGCAGACCTCTTGGAATGTTCTGGAAGTTCTAAGCCTGTCACTTCTCAGTCCCCACAGAAGCCACCCTCTCCCAAGCCACCATCATCTCTGGTTTGAACTACTGTTGCAGGAGCCTTCCAAGTCTGGCTCCTACAATTAATTCATGATCTACCCAACAAGCAGAGCACGTCAAGTCACTACCCTCTTAAAATCCCCCATAGTTTCCTGTTTTCCTTAGGAAAAGTCTAAAACCCTTAACTTCTTCTAGAAAGTTCCTCCAGGAAGATCTCTACCTGCTGTCTCAGCCTCGGACCTTCTGTGCTTCTTCAGCGTCCTGTGCTGGCACTCAATTACTTTAGGGGTTTCATGACAAGGTTCTGTCCCTCCCACTCCTTTTCATCGTTGGGGTCTTAGCTTGCTTCCCGAGGCCTCCCCACCCAGTTGTTCTCGGTCCCTGTGTGCCCACAGCGCCCTCTACTGCCCCTTCCCAAACGCGCAGCATGGGTGTGTTCGCCCAGCGCCTCTCCGCACACCCAGGCTTCAAGTTTCAAGACGGCAGGCACTGCCTCCTCCATCACTAAGTACCTGGTAAAGCAATTGCAGTCAGTAAATATTATTTTCTTTTCTTTTTTTCCCTTTGTTTAATTTTTTTTTTTTTGTAAAGAAAGGCATTTATTAGGTCTGGGCATGGTGGCGCATACCTGTAATCCCAGCACTTTGAGAGGCCAAGGCAGGCAGATCACCTGAGGTCGGGAGTTCAAGACCAGGCTGACCAACATAGAGAAACCCCGTCTCTACTAAAAATACAAAATTAGCCGGGTGTGGTGGCGCATGCCTGTAATCCCAACTACTCGGAAGGCTGAGGCAGGAGAATCACTTGAACCTGGGAGGCAGAGGTTGCAATGAGCCGAGATCGTGCCACTGCACTCCAGCCTGGGCAACAAGAGCGAAACTCCACCTCAAAAACCAAAACAAAACAAAACAAAAAAACCTTTGTCTCCCTTTGCCTCCCGGAATATACACAGAGTTTACTGTGACCTGTAGTCCTATTGCAATGCTCTGTTCCCGAGTAAATACCTTTTTCTTTTAGAAAAACTCTCTCTGTTATTTAGGTTGGCATGGTTAATAGGTGCAATGGTTAATGATTACTAGATAATTAATATTGATTAATGGATGATTAATAATTGAGTAATAGATGTCATGGATAATAATTATGAATTATGATTAAATTAGCTTCCTGGATGTATTAGTCTACTTGGGTTGCTGCAACAAAATACCTTAGACTGGATAATTTATAAATAATATAAATTTGGCTGCATCTGGTAGTGTATGCCTGTAATCCCAGCACTTTCGGAGGCCAAGGCAGAAGGATTGCTTGAGGCTGTGAGTTCGAGACCAGCCTGGACAACATAGCAAGACTCCATCTCCACAAATAAAAAAAAAAATTAACACTTTGGAAGGCCAAGGCAGGCAGATCATCAGGTAAGGGATCAAGACCATCATGGCAAACATGGTGAAACCTCATCTCTACTAAAAATACAAAAAAATTAGCTCGGCGTGGTGACGCATGCCTGTCATCCCAGCTACTCAGGAGGCTGAGGCAGGAGAATCGCTTGAACCTGGGAGACAGAAGTTGCAGGGAGCTGAGATCGCACCACTGCACTCCAGCCTGATGACAGAGCAAGATTCCATCTCAAAAAAAAAAAAAAAATTAAATTAGGCAGGCTTGGTGGCATGAGCCTGTGGTCCCAGCTACTGGGGAGGCTGAGGCAGGAAGATCACCTGAACCCAGAAGATTGAAGTACAGTGAGTCGTGATCACACCACCACACTCCAGCCTGGGTGACAGAGTGAGACCCTGTCTCAATAAAAATAAAATAAAATAAAAAGAATAGGGCCTGGTGCAGTGGCTCACACCTGTAATCCCAGCACTTTGAGAGACCGAGGCAGGTGGAACACTTGAGGCCAGGAGTTCGATACCAGCCTGGCAAACATGGTGAAACTCCATCTCTACTAAAAATATATATATACAAAAATTAGCCAGGCATGGTGGTGTGCACCTGTAGTCCCAGCTACTCGGGAGGCTGAGGCATGAGAATCCCTTGAACCTGGGAGGCAGAGGTTGCAGTGAGCCGAGACTGCGCCACTGTGCTCCAGCCTGGGCGGCAGAGTGAGACTCTGTCAAAAAAAAAAAAGCAAAAAATAAAAAGACTAGAAATTTATTGCTCATAGTTCTGGAGGCTGGGAAGTCCAAGATCAAGGTGCCAGCAGATTGGGGTCTAATGAAGACCCCTTCCTCTTAAATGGCACTCTCTATGTATCTTCACCTGGCAAAAGAAAACGACAGCTCTCTGGAGCCTCTTTTATAAGGACATGAATCCCATTCATGAGGGCAGAACCCTCATGGCCCCATCACCTTCTAATACCATCACCTTGGTTATGTGGTTTCAACAGGGGAATTTTGGAGGGTCACAAACATTCAGGCCATAGCACTGGCTTATAAAGAGAAGCAGAACAGGGCTGGGAGCCCAGATACCCACGCCACCCCTGAATCACCATTAGTTCTCGATTTACCTGACATCATTCCCTTTCAGTGTTTCCTTCTATGTTTCTTTCTAAATTATTATTATTTTTTCTTTTTTTTAAAAAAAGACAGGGTCTTGCTATATGGCCCAGGCTGGTCTTGAACTCCTGGGCTCAAGTGATCCTCCTGCCTTGGCCCCTCTAAGTTCTGGGATTACAGGCATGAGCCACCACACCTGGCCCCTTCTATACCTCTAGACCTCATGAAATGCCCTTCCTTGCTATGCCTATTGAAAGAAAGCCAGTTTCATGCTTGAGAGAGTGTATCCCCTTCCTCTGCCCTCCCTAACTCCTTTGTCTTGCCTCTCCCACAATCCTCCTTCTGGGTGTATCCCTGAGTCCTCCCCATTTACCCCCTCTGAGACTCCCACAGCTCTCTCAGCAGAGTCCTCCGCAGAAGTCTGGAGCCTCACCAGGATGTTGTCTGTCCCTGAGCTCATTTATGAATAGAAGGATTTGAAACCCTCAGAAACGACACCCTGAAAAAAAGAAACAGAATGCTGCACCCGAGAGATACATCCCAGGCCTGAGCTTGTTAAGTCCGTCTGCCAAACCAGGCTGTGCTTTGGTGCAATGTGGACAGCTTTGCAAAGCCCCCTCCCCCGTGTCAAATCATAGTTCCTCCCTCTGGGCTAAAAAGGGGGTTGTCTGAAATTAACAGACTGGAGGCTGTGTTTGTCTGCGCAGGCTGCCATAGCAGAGTGCCACAGACTGGGTGGCTTAAACAACAGAAATTTATTTTCTCACAATGCTGGAGGCTTGGAAGTCTAAGACCAAGGTGTTGACAGGTTTGCTTTCTTCTGAGGCCTCCCTCCCTGGCTTGCAGTCGACCGCCTTCTCACTGTGCACTGTGTCCTCACGTGGTCTGTCCTTTATACATACACATCCCTGCTGTCTCTCTGTGTCTAAATTTCCTCTTCTTAGCCAGGCATGGTGGCTTAGGCCTGTAATCCCAGCATTTTGGGAGGCAGAAGAAGGAGGACCACTTAAGGCCAGGAGTTCAAGACCAGCCTGGGCAACATAGTGAAACCCTGTCTATACTAAAAATACAAAAATTAGCCAGGTGTGGTGGCGCGTGCCTGCAGTCCCAGCTACTCAGGAGGCTGAGGCACAATAATGGCTTGAACACAGGAGACGGAGGTCACAGTGAGCCAAGATTGCGCCATTGCACTCCAGCCTGGGTGACAGAGCGAGACTCTGACTCAAAACTATTTAATTAATTAATTAAGGACATCAGTCAGTTTGGAACTGGACCCAGCCTCATGACCCTATTTTAACTTTATCACGGCCGGGCGCGGTGGCTCAAGCCTGTAATCCCAGCACTTTGGGAGGCCAAGACAGGCGGATCACGAGGTCAGGAGATCGAGACCATCCTGGCTAACAC
>NW_012116710.1:7127757-7143290 GCF_000951035.1 Colobus angolensis palliatus
GTATTTTTAGTAGAGACAGGGTTTCACCATGTTAGCCAGGATGGTCTCAATCTCCTGACCTCATGATCCACACGCCTCAGCCTCCCAAAGTGCTAGGATTACAGGCGTGAGCCACAGCGCCCGGCAGGGCTTATTTTATAAAAGCACTAATCCCAGCCTGAGTGCTCCACCCTCATGATTAATCACGTCCCTAAAGACCCCAGCTTCTTCTTTTTTTTTTTTTTAGAGATGAATGAGGTCTCACTCTTTCACCCAGGCTGGAGTGCAGTGACACCATCACAGCTCACTGCAGCCTTGACCTTCTAGGTTCAAGTTATCCTCTCACCTCAGCCACCCAAGTAATTGGACTACAGGCATGCACCACCATGCTGGGCTAATTTTTTTATTTTTTTTGTTGAGACAGGGTCTCTCTAGGTTGCCCAGGCTGGTCTCAAACTCCTGGGCTCAAGCAATCCTGGGAGGATCAGCCTCCCAAAGTGCTGGGTTTACAGGCATAAGCCACCATGCCCAGCCATATTAACATTCTTGCTTGTGTGATGAATGCCATCACTGAAGAAACCCTCCCAGGTCTCTGATAATGCCATGAATTTCTAATATTTTCAGACTCAAAGCAATACCCAGAGTTCAAAGAAGAACATCAGAACCTCATTTGACACTCACCTGCCTGACCCTAGTGAGGGGCAATCATCTCAAATACAACTGACTATCAAGTTCAGATCTGACACTTTTATCATAGATTTATGAGCTAGCTGGTCCCAGGTGTGCATGGCCCACTTCTCCTTGTCCATGATCAAGACAATTTGCTTGTTATTTGCTTTTTATTACTTTATTTTATTTTTTGAGACAGAGTCTTGGTCTGTCACCTGGGCTGGAGTGCATGGAGCGATCTCGGCTCACTGCAATAAAACCTCCATCTCCCAGGTTAAAGCAATTCTCTGCCTCAGCCTCCCAAGTAGCCAGGATTACAGGTGCCCACCACCATGCCTGGCTCATTTTTTGTATTTTTAGCAGAGACGGGGTTTCACCATCTTGGCCAGGCTGGTCTTGAACTCCTGACCTCGTGATCCACCTGCCTCAGCCTCCCAAAATGCTGGGATTATAGCCGTGAGCCACCGTGCTCGGCCTGCTTTTTATTTTTCTACCAAAGACTTCTGTCCTCAGTTTTCTTCTCCCTCCAGCCCTTCTGACCCAGCTGGCCACAGACCATGATGGATGAAGTGCAGAAGTCCTCGCTGCCAAGCTGCTTCTCCCCTGTGACCATGTCCATGCTAAGTATTTCTGTCTTAGAATAGAGCTACAAGAATTATAGAGGCTGAAGACTCTCATTAATAAACAGCTCTTTGCATTTGACAAGGTGTTACGGAGGAGGAAAGAAGAGAACTTTTTTTTTTTTTTGAGACACAGTCTGGCCCCATCACCCAGGCTGGAGTGCAGCGGCACAGTCTCGGCTCATTGTGACCTCCACCTCCCAGACTCAAGCCATCCTCTCACCTCAGCCTCCCGAGTAGCTGAGACTACAGGCACATGTCACCATCACACCCGGCTAATTTTTGTATTTTTTGTAGAGATGGGTTTTTGCCATGTCTGATCTGCCCAGGCTGGTCTTGAACTCCTGGACTCAAGCGATCACCTGCCTAGGCTTCCCAAGGTGCTAGGATTACAGGTGTGAGCCACTGCGCCTGGTCAGAAGTGCGTATTCTTGATGGCCTCTAATCGTATTCTCAGGAAATGAAAGATGTATTACTGGGACCATACTCAGCTCCTGGCAAAGCCACTTCCATCAACTGCCCCCATTCCAGCTGGCTGGCTGTGAAATTGCCTTTGCAAAAATTATGACAGGGAAAGAAATCTAACGTAACTGACTCCATCTTGCTTCTAAGCTCATAGCTGTCTTTGATCATTCCTGCGCATAGGCCAAACCAACTGTAAGAGGAATTTAGGTTATAGTTTAACTTTAAAACAAAGCAAGCCAGGCGTGGTGGCTCATGCCTGTAATCCCAGCACTTTGGGAGGCCGAGGTAGGTGGATCACCTGAGGTCAGAGTTCGAGACCAGCCTGGCCAGCATGGCGAAACCCCATCTCTACTAAAAAAATACAAAAATTATCCAGGTGTGGTGGCACACGCCTGTAATCCCAGCTACTTTGGAGGTTGAGGCAAGAGAATCACTTGAACCAAGGAGGCAGAGGTTGTAGTGAGCCAAGATCACGCCACTGCGCTCCAGCCTGGGCGACAGAGCAATACTCCATCTCAAAAAACTAAAAATAAAAATATAAAATAAAAAGAATAAAATAAAGCTGATAACAGTCCCTTCCTGAAACTAACCCCCTTCTTGCTCAGGGACTGACTGACACTGCCTTTGTATAATCTCGAGGTTAGAATTGTGGTAGGGGCCTGAATTCTGCTAAGATGAAGGCATACTTAAACTTAACAAGTCATTATTTCTTCTAAGATGTGGATGTAGTTAAACTCTAACCAGTCATTGTTTTATAACTTGCCTTTTCTAGTAGCTGCTTATTACTCAGAAGTCATATAGCCAATGGTCACAAGATTTATAATTTTCCCAGTTCCCCCATGGACAACATCACTATTGTAAAATCAAAGACTGGTATTTGAGATATTTTCCAGACCATGCATTCTGTATGGACCAGCTGGCGCCACCTGGACCAACACCGACACCCAGGAACTGACTTAGCACAGAAGACAGTTTCAATCCCCTATGATTTCATTCCTGACCCAACCACTCAGCAGTCCTCATTCCCTAGTCCCCTGCTTGCCAAACTATCCTTGAAAAACCCTAGCCTCCAAATTCTTGGGGATGTGGATTTGAAAAATATCCCCCATTCTCATTTGACTGGCCCTGTGATTATTACACTTTACTTTCTCTGCTGTAACTCCTGCTGTTCTCAGTATCTCGGCTTTTCTGGGCAGCAGGCAAGAAGAACCAGTTGGGTGATTACAACAAGGATGGGTTTCTTGCTCAGTTATGAGATCCTTCTTTGTAGCAGGCCATTATCCCGATGAGATAATGGGGATAATGGCCTGGTCGTTATCGCCATTATCAGCCATCCTTGACTACTTTTGTCCAGAAGCACGCCCCGCAACTTGTCTGAAGTGCAACCTATACCCACCCCCGTAGGAATTGCCCTGGGACATGACTGAGCTCTTCAGACCCACGGCAGTGTCAACTGTGAGTCATGTAAAGGAGAAATGCCAAAGAAAAAAAATTGAGACAAAAAATAAATAGAGCCAAGGAAGACTCTGGGGATCTTCTAGGTTGTACAAACCAAAATAGGTTTGGGGGAAGGAGAGTGAAGGAATTACAAACGGATCCATCAACACCCTCCTTATCCTCAACGTTTACTGTGTTTTTGTTTTATTTTGTTTTGTTTTGAGACAGGGTCTTGTTCTGTCACCCAGGCCAGAGTGCAGTGGTGTGATCATGGCTCACTGTAACCTCAACCTCCTGGGCTCAAGCGATTCTCCCACCTCAGCCTCCCGAGTAGCTGGGACCACAAGGCATCCATCACCATGCCCAGCCGATTTTTAAAAATTTTTTTGTAGAGATGGGGTCTCATGATATTGCCCAGGCTGGTCTCAAACTTTTGGACTCAAGCAGTCCTCCTGTCTTGGCTTCCCAGAGTGCCAGAGTTACAGGCATGAGACACTATCACTGGCTTACTGTGTTTTAAAGAAGCCAAAGAAGTACTTCAGTGCCCTGACATGATCTTTGCTGACCGTCAGATCTCCAGGCACGTTCAAAGGCAACTTGTCATATAATGATACATCCATTTCAATCCACTAGTCCAGGAGCGGCCTTTGGGGCATTAGGACAACTGGGCCTCACAAGCCACTTCTGTTCCAGCCCACTCTTCAGGGGAGTTGATGGAACACAATGAGAATGTTCCAGCAAAAAAGTGTATACCTGAAGGTGAGAGTCACAGGTACTCAAAAGAAAGCAATATTGGTATGCACAAAATGAAAAGCTTCCCAGGAAATATTCCCATACCAGCTTCTTTCTTGCCCCATCCTTTCGCTTCTAACGGCCTCTTGCACCTTTCCTTGGCCAATTCTTTTCTCTCTCCATGTTTATTATCTCACCTCCCTCCCCCTCGCCCCCAGTCCTTATTCTTATCTTCTGCTTCAGATTCCTGTCTGTTTTCAAGAAGAAAGGATCTAGTCTCTTCTTGATCGTCATGTCCATCTTGACTCTTGCATGACCAACACCCTCTGTCCTACCATGCAATCACCCTACCTCTTCCACCTCACATTTATTGTCCCTGAGTGACAAATTTCTCTCCTGTTCTTTGCTTTTCAAAAGCAAGAACTGACTAAGAAAAATTTTGAGGCCAGATGCAGTGGCTCATGCTTGTAATTCCAGCACTTTGAGAGGCTGCAGTGAGAGAATCGCTTCAGGCTGAGTTCAAGATGAGCCTGAGCAACAGAGTGAGACCCCATCTCCACAACAAAGAAACAGCCAGGCATGATGGCATGCACCTGTGGTCCCAGCTATTTGGGAAGCTGAGATGGGAGGATCACTTGTGCCCGGGAAGCTGGGGCTGCAATGAGCCATGATTATGCAACTGCGCTCTAGCCTGGGTGACAGAGCAAGACCCTGCCTCAAAATAAATAAACAAACAAACAAACAAACAAACTTTGAGATTATGAAGCGCTTCCTGATTGTTAAATATATCCCCAGATGGGGATGGTGGTGCATTCCAACTCTATGCAGACAGAAACTCCTGTACTTACAACGCTTCCAGACCTCACCCTATGCACCTCTTCATCTGTTCCCTTGTACCCTTTATATTAAACTGGTAAACATAAGTAAAGTGTCTTCCTGAGTTTTGTGAGCCGTTCTAGAAAATTATCGAACATTATGAGGGAGGCATGGAAACCCCCTGATTTATAGCTGGTTGGTCAACCAAAAGAGTCAAACTCTGTAAAATATTTGAAGAGATTTATTCTGAGCCAAATACGAGTGACCATGTCACAACCCCAGGAGATCCTGGGAACATATGCCCAAGGTCGTTGGGACACAGGTTGCTTTCACACATTTTAGGGAAACATGAGACATCAGTCAACACGCGTAAGATATACACTGGTTTGGTCTGGAAAGGTGGAACAACTCAAAGCAAGGTAGAGGGGTGGAAGGGAAGGGAGGTGGGGATTCCAGGTCATAGATAGATTCAAAGATTTTCTGATT
Source organism: Colobus angolensis palliatus (assembly GCF_000951035.1). Lineage (NCBI taxonomy): Eukaryota > Metazoa > Chordata > Mammalia > Primates > Cercopithecidae > Colobus > Colobus angolensis. Next base: position 7,132,962 of record NW_012116710.1, read on the forward strand.
GGCAACTGGTTGAAATAGTTTAACTAAAGACCTGGAATCAATAGAAGGGAGTATCTGAGTTAGGATAAGGAGTTATGAAGGCCAAGGTTCTTTTTTTTTTTTTTTTTTTTTTGAGACAGGGTCTCTGTCGCCCAGGCTGGAGTGCAGTGGTGCAGTCTTGGCTCACTGCAACCTCCACTTGCCAGGTTCAAGCTATTCTCATGTTTCAGCTTCCCTGGAACTGGGATTACAGGCATGTGCCACTACGCCCAGTTAATTTTTGTATTTTTAGTAGAGACAGGTTTTCACCATGTTGGCCAGGCTGGTCTCAAACTCCTGACCTTAGGTGATCTGCCTGCCTCAGCCTCCCAAAGTGCTGGGATTACAGGTATAAGCCACTGCACCCAGCCAAGACCAAGGTTCTTCTTATGCAGATGAAGCCTCCAGGTAGCAGGTTTCAGAGAGAACAGATAGTAAAATTTCTTATCAGACTTAAGAGTCTATTATGTCCGTCTTAAGCTTTAATATCAATGTTAGTCGTCTGTGCCGGAATGCCAAAGGGAGGAGGGTATCATGAGGCATGTCAGACCCATTCCCATCATGGCCTTAACTAGATTTTCAGGTTAACTTTGGAATGCCGTTGGCCAAGAGGAGCAGTCCATTCAGTTGGTTGGAGGGCTTAGACTTTTATTTTCACCTGGTTGTAGTTGCTTACACCTGTAATCCCAGCACTTTGGGAGACTGAAGCAGGAGGATCACCTGAGGTCAAGAGTTTGAGACCAGCCTGGCCAGCATGGTGAAACCCTGTCTCTACTAAAAATATAAAAATTAGCAACTGGGAGTGGGATGACTGCCTGTAGTCCCAGCTACTCAGGAGGCTGAGGCATGAGAATTGCTTGAACCTGGGAGGTGCAGGTTGCAGTGAGCCGAAATCACGCCACTGCACTCCAGCCTGGGCACAGTGAGACTCTGTCTCAAAAAAAAAAAAAGAATTTTATTTTTGGTTTACATTGGTCACAAGTACAGGAGACCTGGGACTTGCAACTGGCATCTGAAGTTGGGGGGTGGGGCAGTTTTGAGCCTTTAAGCTGTGGAGACTGCCCTAACTCCAGGTAGTATCAGAATCGAACTGAATTGTTGAATATCCAGTTGGTGGCCAGAGGATCAGAGAACTGGCTGTTGGTGTTGGAAAACATCCCAGGAGTCCTTGAAGTAGGAGAACAGAAAACCAAGAAGAGCATGAGAACCAGAGATAGAGTAAAAAGGATTCAAAGATGAGCTGTTCTAGAATTTACCCCCTCACACGCTCATCACCTGTGGACAAACCACCTTTCAATAGAGTTGAACGCTTACAGGCTCCCTGAATGGAGGCTGGGTGAACTGGACACCTTGTGTGGATAAAGCATGAAAGAACTTCCATGTAAAACAAGATGGAACCAAACAGACACAATTGCAAACGTCCCTATGGACACCGATGGACCTACCTGCACTGTCCCTTAGGTATGGAGTCAGCAAATGCTCACTGCAGTGTCCCAAGAGTGAACAGGGATTAGCAGGAGATCCTTTCACAGAGAAGAATCCTTCTAGGAAGTGCCCACTGCAACATCCAGTCAATCTAAGATTTAGGCACTGAGAATAGAGCAGAGAATTTTTTTTCTTTTTTTTTTTTTTTGAGACAGGACCTCACTCTGACACCCATACTGAAGTGTAGTGGTACCTACATGGCTCACTGTAGCCTCAACCTCCTGGGCTCAAGCAATCCTCCCATCTCAGCCTCCCGAGTAGCTGGGACCACAGATATGTACCACCACACCCAGTAATTTTTTTGATTTTTATAATTCTTTTGATTTTCAGTAGGGACAGTCTCACCATGTCACCCACGCTGGTCTCAAACTACTGGGCCCACGCGATCCTCCTGTCTCGGCCTCCCAAAGTGCTGGCCTTATAGGTGTGAGCCACTGCCCTCACCTGCAAATTCTTATATCAAGGCTTCATCCTTCTTTCTGTTTATAAATATCTGGAAGTTCCATGGAGCTATACCGGATGTCAGGAAGGGCCTCATTTAGAGTCTCATCTCCTGCTTTTCATAGTAATTAAAAGCTTAAGGTTGGCCAGGCAGAGTGGCTTATGCCTGTAATCCCAGCACTTTGGGAGGCTGAGGTAGGCCGATCACCTGGGGTCAGGAGTTCGAGACCAGCCTGGCCAACATGGCAAAACCCCATCTCAACTAAAAATACAAACAATTAGCCAGGTGTGGTGGTGGGTGCCTGTAGTCCCAGTTTCTTGGGAGGCTGAGGCAGGAGAATTGCTTGAACCCAGGAGCCAGAGATTGCAGTGAGCTGAGATCATGCCATTGCACTCCAGCCTGGGTGACAGGCAGACTCTGTCTCAAAAAAAAAAAAAAAATTTTAAAGAGAATAGCTTCCTGTTGGTCCCCAGCCCAGAGCTAAGCAGCTCCGTGAGTGACATTAAGCCAGATGAAGATGACATAGCAGAGCAAATGGCAATGCTATCTTCTAACCAGAATTGTCAGTAATTTACCTCCAGTCCTGCCAAAGCCCAGGAGGAGGCTTAATTGAAGAAGGGATATTTGCAGGTCACAAATCGAAATGACATAAAGAATTATGAAAAACAGGCTGGGTGCAGTGGCTCACGCCTATAATCCCAGAACTTTGGGAAGCTGAGGCGAACAGATCACTTGAGGTCAGGAGTTCAAGACCAGTCTGGCCAACATGGTGAAGCCCCATCTCTACTAAAAATACAAAAATTAGCCAGTGGTGGTGGTGTGTGCCTGTAATTCCAAATACTGAGGAGGCTGAGGCACAAGAAGCACTTGAACCTGGGAGGTGGAGTTTCCAGTGAACCAAGATTACACCACTGCACTCCAGCCTGGGTGACAGAGTGAGACCCTGTCTCAAAAAAAAATTTTTTTTTAATCTGAGAAATGGAGTCTACCACCAACCAGACTGGTTCCAGCAGCAGGAAAGTTATGGAAAAAGTGATTCAGACACTGCAGTATTTTCGACACGGTAGACTGAGCACATGGTATAGTCTCTACCTCTCACACCAAGCACCAGATGCAAAGAAAGCATCTTTCAAAAACATTCACTATGCAGGGTGCAGTGACTCATGCCTGTAATCCCAACACTTTGGGAGGCCAAGGCAGAAAGGATCAGCTGAGGCCAGGAGTTCGAGACCAGAGTGGGCAACATAGTGAAGTATCATCCCTAACAACAACAACAACAAAAAATTAACCAGGCATGATGACATACACCTGTGGTCCCAGCTACTCAGCAGGCTGAGGTGGGAAAATCACTTGAACTCAGGGAGTTTGAGGCTGCTGTGAGCTATGATCACACCACTTGCACTCTAGCCTGGGCAATAGAGCAAGACCCTGTCTCTTAAAAAATATAAAAATCCATTCATTTAAGAAATAGCGAATACGTACTATGTACCTGATATTTGTATTAGTCCGTTCTCATATTGCTATAAAGATAATACCTAAAACCAGGCGCAGTGGCTCACGCCTGTAATCCCACACTTTGGGAGGCCGAGGTGGGTGGGTCACCTGAGGTCAGGAGTTCGAGACCAGCCTGGCCAACATAGTGAAACCCCATGTCGACTAAAAACAAAAAAAAAAAAAAAAAATTAGATGGGTGTGGTGGCAGGCACCTGTAATCCTAGCTACTTTGGGAGACTGAGGAAGGAGAATTGCTTGAACCCAGGAGGTGGAGATTGCAGTGAGCCAAGACCACACCACTGCCTGGGCAACAGAGTGAGACCCAGTCTCAAAAAAAAAGAAAGAAAAAAGAAGAAGAAAGAAAACAGGCCATGCACAGTGGCTCATGCTTGTTGATCCCAGCACTTCAGGAGGCCAAGGTGTTCAAGACCATCCTGGCCAATATGATGAAACCCCGTCTCTACTAAAAATACAAAAATTAGCCAGATGTGGTGGTGGATACCTGTACTCCCATCTACTTGGAGGCTGAGGCAGAAGAATCACTTGAACCCGGGATGCAGAGGTTGCAGTAAGCCAAGATCGAGCCATTGCACTCCAGCCTGGGCGACAGAGCAATAGCCTGTCTCAAAAAACAAAAAAACAAAAAAAAAAAAAAATGGAGGCCATACTTGGAAAAATGGCACTTGTATGGAGGTGCTAAAAGATGGCCTTAGAGTAAGGGGTTAGGGGGACACATGGGAGGAGTCATGATTGCATTGCACACAAAGGCTTTCTTCTCTGAGCTATGCCTTCCTCTTCCCACTCCTGAAATTTACCAGGAGTGGCGTGATGCAGGGTCTGGGCTTTTACTCCTCCACCAAGCAACACAGACTTCCGAGGGAATATGAGTTCTAGAAGGGAAAAGGGTGAGGAACCGAAGCACTATATGGGAACAAACTATAGCAGAGGGAATGAAATTAATAAAGAACCCTCAAGGATATAAAGGAGAATACTGAAAACCCGAAGCAAAGACAAGCAGTCCAAAGAAAAAACAGCCAGGTATATAGTGGCTTACACTTGTAATCCCAGCACTTTGGGAGGCCGAGGTGGGAGGATCACTTGAGCCCAGGAGTTCAAGACCATCCTGGGCAACATAGTGAGATCCGCTCTCAAAAAAAATTAAAAGTCAGCTGGGCGTCGTGGTACACCCCTGTGGTCCCAGCTACTCAGAGGGCTGAAATGAGAATCTCACTTTGAGTCCAGGAGGTCGAAGCTGCAGTGAGCCATGATCACACCACTGTACTCCAGCCTGGGCAACAGAGCAAGACCATATCTCAAAAAAACAACCAGAAAAAGAAATTATAAAATCTAAATAAAGAACTCACCGGAGGGATTAGGCAGTAAAACAATATAAGCTGTGAAGAACTTAAGTGAGAGAATGTATCCATTTCAGAAGGTAACAGTAAGAGATAAAAAAGTGGAAAGTATTAACAATTTAGAATTTAAAAAAATTAACATCTTATGATGGATAAAAGTAGATATGGTAACAGCTGTAAAACAACAGACTCATAGGAAAGACAGAAGGGAAGAAATATTTGGAAAAAATAATGACTGCATTTTACAAAGATCAAATGAAATATGTAAGAGTCCAAATAAAAGGGCTTGTATATGTTTGCCAGGGCTGCTGTGACACTGGGACACGAACTGAGGGGCTTAAACAATCCAAATGTATAGCCTTATAGTTGCAGAGGCTACGGGTTCAAGATCAAAGCATCAGCAGGATTGGTTCCTTCTGTTTCCTTTTTTTGAGACAGAGTCTCACTCTGTCACCCAGGTTACAGTGCAGTGATGTGATCTTGGCTCACTGCAACCTCTGCCCTCTGGGTTCAAGTGATTCTCCTGCCTCAGTCTCCCAGGTAGCTGGGATTATAGACATCTGCCACCATGCCCAGCTAATTTTTGTATTTTTCGAAGAAACGAGGTTTCACCATGTTGGCCAGGCTGGTCTTGAACTCCTGACTTCAGGTGATCCACCTGCCTCAGCCTCCCAAAGTGCTGGGATTACAGGCATGAGCCACCTGAATTTTGGTAGCTCATTACAAAAACAAATCCCAGCCTGTATTTTTTTGTTGAGATGACGTCTCGCTATGTTGCCCAAGTTGGTCTCCAAATACCGGCCTCAAGCAATCCTCCCACCTCAGCCTCCCAAGTAGCTGGGACTACAGGTGTGTGTCAACACTCCTGGCTAATTTTTGTATTTTTTGGAGAGATGAGGTCTCGCTATGTTGCCAAATACTGGCCTCAAGCAATCCACCCACCTCCCACAGCGTTGAGATTATAGGTGAGAGCCTCTGCCCCTGGCCTCAAATTTCCCCTTTTTATAAGGACACCAGTCATATTGGAGTAGGGACCCACTCTACTCTGGTATCACCTCATCTTAACTAATTACACCTGCAGCAACCCTATTTCCAAATACAGTCAGAGGCACTGGAGTTAGCACTTCAACATGTGAATCTAGGGGGTGGGGTACCCATACCAGGCTCATAGACAAATAGGTTTCAAAATATGTAGATAATTTTCAATCAGTCTGAAGACCATCAAAGAGAAAAATTCTAGCATCTTTCAGAAAGTGAACAACACCAGACTTGTCAGCAGCAACAACAGATGCAAGAAGACAATGGGGTAGTATTTTGTTTGAAGAATAAAAGGAAAAAACTTGGAACTTAGAGAATTTTATGTCTAGAAGAACTGTCATTTAAATGTGAGAGTACATAAAGATATTTTCAGACATAAAAAAGTTTCAAAAATTTATCCCGGGCCAGGCACAGTGGCTCACGCCTGTAATCCCAGCACTTTGGAAAGTCAAGGCAGATGGATCACGAGGTCAGGAGTTCGTCACCAGCCCAGCCAGTACGGTGAAACCCTATCTCTACTAAAAATACAAAAAAAAAAGAAAAAAAAAAAGCCAGGCGTGATGACAGGTGCCTGCAGTCCCAGCTACTGGGGAGGCTGAGGCAGGAGCATCGCTTGAACCCGGGAGGTGGAGGTTACAGTGAGCCAATGTCCCACCACTGCACTCCAGCCTGGGCAAGAGTGAGACTTCGTCTCAAAAAAAAAAAAAAAAAAAAGTTTACCCCACAAAAACCTTCAAAAACAATCCTGGAGGAAGTATTACAGCAAGAAGAGAAACAACTTTTGAGACACAGGAAATAACAGTGACTACATTTCTATGATAAATAAATAATACCCCCAAAAGGCATATTTATACAAAGCCAAAATCAGAAGTCTAAAAAATATCAATATGGCAGTTTCAGGGCAAAAGGAGGCAGAGGGGAGAATTCATGGGGTAGAATAAACACAAATTAGTCTGAACATGTTAGGAATAACTACCAGAAAAAATTTTTTAAATGCATAATTTTCCAATCAAAAGTAGAAAATAATCAATGTATTCATGGAAGGAAGGAAAGGAGAAAAAAAAAAGAGTATGGTAAATAAAAGACTGAAAAGAGACCAAAAAAAAAAAAGTCTTCTGTTTTTGCTGTAGAGATGGGATCTTGATCTGTTGCCCAGGCTGGAGTGCAATGGCTCAGTCATAGCTCACTGCAACCTTGACCTTCTGGGTTCAAGCAATCCTCTCACCTCAGCTTCCCAAGGTGCTGGGATTACAGGCATGGGCCACTGCACCTAGCCAGGAAAATGCATTTAAACCTGGGCTTTAAAGAATTTCCTTAGGGCGGGCCGCGGTGGCTCACACCTATAATCCCAACACTTTGGGAGGCCAAAGTGGGAAGATCAGGAGTTCCAGACCAGCCTGGCCAACATGGTGAAACCTTGTCTCTACTGAAAATACAAAAATTAGCTAGGCGTGGTGGCAGGTGCCTGTAATCCCAGCTACTTGGGAGGCTAAGGCAGGAGAATCGCTTGAACCCAGGAGGGAGAGGTTGCAGTGAGCTCAGATTGTGCCACTGCGCTCTAGCCTGGGCAATACAGCGAGACTCCATCTCAAAAAAAAAAAAATCCTCATATAAAATCCCAAGGAACATAAGTTGATATTTTTTAAAATCACTAACAGGAAATAAACTACATAAGCAGAAGCAATAAGCCTCAGAATCAGACTCACAAATGGCACAGCCACTGGAATTATGCTGTATGGAATATAAAATAAATATATTAAATCTTTAAAGAAATGAATGGTGGATCTTTAAAAATACTGAAGGAAAAGCAGATTATTAAATTGTCAAGGAAGATTTGAAGAGGAAAAACTAAAATTATATAAATGAAAATTTTAAAACCCAGTGAACAAATGAAATCAATTATAGCACAGCTAAAAAGAAAAGAAACTGGCTAGGCGCGATGGCTCACGCCTGTAATCCCAGCACTTTGGGAGCCTCAGGCAGGAGGATGACTTGAACCCAGGAGTTCGAGGTCAGCCTGGGCAACATAGCAAGACCTCATCTCTACTAAAAAATTTTAAAATAAGCCAGGCATGGTGGCGTGTACCTGTGGTCTCAGCTACTGGAGAGGCTGAGGTGGGAGGATCACTTGAGCCTAGGAGGCAGAGGTTGCAGTGAGCCGAGATCACACCACTGCACCCCAGCCTGGGCAACAGAGTGAGACCCTGTCTCAAAGGAAAAAAAAAAAAAAGAAGAAGAAGAAAGAAAAAAGAAGAAAAGAGAGAGATTGTTAGAAGATAGTATTAGGGAACCTGGCACTTGTAAGGAGAAAAGTAAAGTTAGTTCCCTACCTCTCCCCATAATACAAAGGTCAAATAAATGGGCTAGAAACCTAAATAAGAAAGGTAAAACCAGAAGGCTAGGACTGTATGTTAATTTCCTAGGGCTGCCATAAAGTACCACAAACTCAATGGCTTACCCCAACAGAAATTTATTTTCTCCCTATTCCTGGAAGCCAGTAGTCCAAACTCAAGGTGTCAGCAAGGCCACGCCCGCTCTGAACCCTGCAGGGGAATCCTTCCTCACCTGGTCTTAGCTTCTGATGATTTATTAGCAGTCTTTGGAGTTGCTTGGCTTATAGCTGCATAACTCTAATCTCTGCCTTTGTTGTCACATGGCATTCCCCATTTGTGTTTGTGTGTGTGTGTGTGTGTGTGTGTGTGTGTCCTCACATGGCTATCTTCTTTCTATTTATTTATTTATTTATTTATAGAGACGGGGTCTCACTGTGTTGCCCAGGCTGATCTTGAACTCCTGGGCTCAAGTGATTCTCCCACTTTAGCCTCCCAAAGTGCTGGGATTACAGGTGTGAGCCACGGCGCTCAACCAGGCTGTCTTCTTATAAGTATAACAGCGATATGGCATTAGCAGCCCACCCTACTCTAGTATGACCTCATCTTAACTAATTACATCTGCAACGACCTCGTTTCCAAATACAGTCACATTCTGAGGTACGGGGAGTAGGAATTCAACATATCCTTTTGGAAGAACACAATTCAACCCATAACAGCTACTAGAAAAAACATAGAATATTGTTACGGCTTTGGAAGGAGCAAAGATTCTTCAACCCACAAAGCACATATAGTGAAAATGTGATGGGTTTGACTACATGAAATTTAAAGATTCCTTCCAAACAAGGACATCAGAACATCATTGAAAAAGTTAACACAGCTGGGTGAGGTGGCTCATGCCTGTAATCCTAGCACTTTGGGAGGCCAAGGCGGGCAGATCACTTGAGCTCAGAAATGGCTCGTGCCTGTAATACCAGCACCAGCCTGGTCAACATGGCGAAATTCAGTCTCTACTAAAAATACAAAAATTAGCCAGGTGGGCGTGGTAGCTCACACCTGTAATCCCAGCTACTAGGGAGGCTGAGGCAAAAGAATCACTTGAACCCAGGAGGCAGAGGTTGCAGTGAGACAAGAATGTGCCACTGCACTCCAGCCTGGGTGACAGAGCGAGACTCCATCTCAAAAAATAAATAAATAAATAAAAAGTTAACTTGATATTGATCAAGGGATACAAAATATCAGTTACGCAAGATGAATAAGTTCTAGCGATCTAATGTACAATGACATGACTATTGTTAATAAGATTTTATTGTACACTTGAAATTTGTTATTATAAGGGTAGGTCTTAAGTGTTCTCACCACAAAAAAAAAAAAGCTCCCCGACTCATTGGACAGGGCTAGCATTCTGCCAATGTCAAAACTGGGCAAGAATAACACCAGAAAGAAAACCGTGAACCAATCCCATTTATGAAAACAAATTGCAGGCTGGGCGTGGTGGCTAATGCCTGTAATTCCAGCACCCTGGGAGGCCAAGGCAGGTGGATTCCTTGAGGCCAGGAGTTGGAGACCACTCCAGCCAACATGGCGAAACCCCGTGTCTACTAAAAATGTAACTATTAGCTGGGCATGGTGGCATGTGCTTATAATCTCAGCCCTGGAGGCTGAGGTGGGAGAATCGCTTGAACTCAGGAGGTGGGTGAACTGAGATATCGCCAGTGCACTGTAGCCTGTGTGACAGAACAAGGCTGTCAGAAAAGAAAAGAAAAACAACCCTAAATAAAGTATTATTAAATCAAATCCAGCAATGGTGAAAGCAAGAAAGAAGATATAATCAACATTAATGGATTAAAGGCAGAAAAACCATCTGATCACATAAATAAATGCATAAAAAGCATTTGATAAAATGTAACACCTGCATTAAAAAAAAGAAAGAAAGAAAGAAAGAAAGAAAGAAAGAAAGAAAGAAAGAAAGAAAGAAAGAAAGAAAAAACCTCTAGCAAGTTAGGAATAGAACTTGATAAAGGACTTCTACTAGAAATCTACTAAAAGCATCATGCTTAATGATGAAACCTTAGGATCGTTCCCTTAAATGTCTAGGACAAGACAAGCATTGTCCATTAATACCACTGCCATTCAACATTGTATTGGAACTCCTAGCCAAAGAGGA
>NW_012116710.1:7144449-7147704 GCF_000951035.1 Colobus angolensis palliatus
CGGCTCACTGCAACCTCCGCCTCCCAGATTCAAGCGATTCTCCTGCCTCAGCCTCCTGAGTAGCTGAGATTACAGGTGCCCACCACCACCCCTAGCTAATTTTTGTATAGTTAGTAGAGATGAGGTTTCATCATGTTGTCCAGGCTGGTCTCAAACTCCTGACCTCAGGTGATTTGCCTGCCTCAGCCTCCCAAAGTGCTGCGATTTACAGGTGTGTGAGCCACCGCCCTCAGCCTCTATTTGCTTCTTTGAGATGAATCACCCCATAAATGATTGGTAAACGGAGTAATGATGTCAGCATAACACAAGCATGTTGGTTAACATGCAATTTTCTCCAGGAAGTTAACATTTTGAAGCAATCGGGGCCAAGCTTTCTCACAGTTAAAGGGGAAACCTTAGTACTAAAAGATCTTCAGAGGAAAAAGCTGCAAATATACAGAAGCGTCTTCCTTTAGATCCACGGTGGCTGCTTTAGTGACTTCAAAGACCACCATGTTTGTCACAATGTTATGCATAGGGCAAAGCCATGAATGCAGATGAAGAAATTGCAAATATATTTCTCCCATAATAAAATAACAGATTAATGAAAAAGATCACACCTTGGATCACATTTTGAGTTTTGATGAAAACGATCCCCATCAATAGTTAATATCTCCAGACCAGCATCCCTAAGGAGGAAGCACAAGCCCCAGCCTTCAAGGCTGCAAAGTGCTGCTGAAAGCAAATGCTCATGGAAATTTACCTATTCTACTGTTCCTAGTAACATCATTATTGGTTTTGTAGCACTCTGAATATAAAGTTGTATCCAAGAGGCCGTGCACGGTGCCTCACGCTTGTAATCCCAACACTTTGGGAGGCTGAAGCGGGAGGATCACAAGGTCAGGAAATGGATACTATCCTGGTGAACACTGTGAAACTCTGTCTCTACTAAAAATACAAAAATTAGCTGGGCACGGTGGTGCGCACCTGTAATTTCAGCTACTCCGGAGGCTGAGGCAGGAGAATCACTTGAACCAGGGAGTCGGAGGTTGTGGTGTGCCAAGATCGTGCCACTGCACTCCAGTCTGGCGACAGAGCAGGACTCCATCTCAAAAATAAAAAAAATAAAAAAAATTTTAAAAGTTGTATACAGATTTTTATTTTTACTTTTCTTTTTTTCTTTTTCTTTTTCTTTTTTTTTTTCTTTTTTTGGAGTCAGGGTCTAGCTCTGTCTCTCAGGCTGTAGTGTAGTTGTAGTGTAGTGGCCCGATCACAGCTCTCAGTAGCCTCGACCTCCTGGGCTCAGGTAATCCCCCTATACCTCAGCCTCCCAAGTAGCTGGGAACACAGGTGTGCAACACCACACCCGGTTAATTTTTTTTTTTTTTTTAGAGATAGAGCCTCCCTATGTTGCCCAGGCTAGTCTGAAACTCCTGGACTCCAGTGATTCTTCCTCCTCGGCCTCCGAAAATGCTGGGATTACAGGCATGAGCCACCATGCCCAGCCAATTGCATATATTTTGAGCAATCTGTCTCTAACTATTTTTTCCATGAAGTCTTGTTAATTTTAGTGCACCGTTTTGAAGAACTGAAGGTTTTTTAAGAATGCATATAGCAGGTTATAGCAGAAACACTTATACTCAGAATGAAGCTGGGGCTCTCTCTTCCAGCAAGCATTTTTGATATGTTCTGAGTGTCCCTGCTAGGTAGCCAGGAAACCAGGTAACCCACTTCCCTCTGAGAGTGGAACGATTTCCCAAGGAACCTGAGGGGCAGTTCTCTGGAGTTTGGGCACTAGAGCCCCTCTTATTTCCTCTTCTTCTCTCCTCCCTCTAGACCCCATACCACTCAGGAGAAGCCAAGTAAAAAGACCCAGAATTTTGCCTCTTAAAAGCTTAGAGGTCTTGAGGAAGCCACTGAACCTCTGCGGGACCCATTTTCCTCAGAATTTTGCCTCTTAAAAGCTTAGAGGTCTTGAGGAAGTCACTGAACCTCTGCGGGACCCATTTTCCTCAGAATTTTGCCTCTTAAAAGCTTAGAGGTCTTGAGGAAGTCACTGAACCTCTGCGGGACCCATTTTCCTCATTCTTTAACTGGAAAAGCAGTATTTTTGTTGCTGTTGTTAATCATGGCGATGGTTGTTATTTTTTTCTTTTTTCTTTTTTTTTTTTTTGAGACGGAGTCTCGCCCTGTAGTCCAGGCTGGAGTGCTGTGGTGCGATCTTGGCTCACTGCAACCTCTGCCTTCCGGGTTCAAGCGATTCTCCTGCCTCAGCTTCCGGAGTAGCTGGGAGTAGCTGGGATTACAGGCGCACACCACCACACCCTAATTTTTTTTTTTTTAATATTAGAGACGGGGTTTCACCATGCTGGCCAGGCTGGTCACGAACTCCTGGCCTCGTGATCCACCCGCCTTGGCCTCCCAAAGTGCTGGGATTACAGGCGTGAGCCACCGCGCCTGGCCTGGTTGTTAATTTTTAAAACTGCCTTTCATTCTTGCTTTGCCATTTATAGCTCTGTAGCCTTGCGCAAATGACTTCACTTCTCTATGAGTCATCTGTAAAATGGGGCTCTTTGTGAAGACTTAACGATACCACGTGTACAAAGCACTGAACACAACATGCACATTAAGCTCCCCGTAATTGAAACTCCTATAAAATAGGAATCGGGGACTCTCAAGAGCAGTTCTGACTTCAGCAGAGGAACCCAGAGCTGGTGGGGAAAGCTGACGTGGCTGTGACATCCCCAGAGGCACTAAACACATCCTCCCAGCCCCATCTTCCCCGCAGGGTCCCGCCACCGGCCCGACCCCTTACTTGCTCCAAACACCCGCCGACGCCCGCAGCCCGCGGTTTGGGGACCGCCCCCTGCAGCGCCAGGTCCCCGCGCGGACTACAGTTCCCAGCGTGCATCTCGGCTCGGGGGTCCGAGGGACCGTCCTGCCTCAGGGACCGGGTCCAGGCTGCGTTCGCAGCTCTGGGCAGTCACCGTCATGCATGCAGCTCCTATTTTTCGCGTTGCTAATCCTGTCCGTTGCAATGCACCCTATCCTGGGCCGCAGCCCCAGCAGGGTCTGTGAGGAGCGCTTCCTCCAGCCCTGGGCACCCGCTACGCCGCGTCCGAAGGAGGGGTCGAGGCCGGGCTCATCTCCCCGGGAGGACTCCCTCGGCCCCGTGGGGTGTCATGTCCACTGCGGCCCCAGGCTGGCCGCTGGGCTCTGCGGGGGGGCGCTGAGGGCCGGGCCCCGAGGCCGCACGGCCGGAGACTACAACTCCCA
>NW_012116710.1:7148107-7153234 GCF_000951035.1 Colobus angolensis palliatus
GCATTCGAGAGCCGCGCGGCCAGGCCCTCTTAGTCACCTGCCGCTTGGGAGGCACAGGTGAACCTGCCGCCCCACTCCCACCGCGCCCCGCCCGGACAGCCAAATCGGAAGGGTAGAGCCTGCCCTTTGAAAGGGGGTTTTTTCTTGCTCCTGCGGAGGGCGCCCCAGCCATGGCCCTCAGGAGCCCCCTAGACACCGCAGGGACTGCCCTCCATCCCGGCTGCCGGGGCCCGCCCTCTGCATCCCGCGGGCAGCCTGTGTGAAGCGGCCTCCCGCAGCCCCCGGCCCCTCCCCCATGGAGGAGGAGGAGGGGGTGGCGGCCAAGGAGTGGGGCACGACCCCCGCGGGGCCCGTCTGGACCGCGGTGTTCGACTACGAGGCAGCGGGCGACGAGGAGCTGACCCTGCGGAGGGGCGATCGCGTCCAGGTGCTTTCCCAAGACTGTGCGGTGTCCGGCGATGAGGGCTGGTGGACCGGGCAGCTGAACCAGAGGGTGGGCATCTTCCCCAGCAACTACGTGGCTCCCGGCGCTCGTGCTGCACCCGCGGGCCTCCAGCTGCCCCAGGAGATCCCCTTCCACGAGCTGCAGCTAGAGGAGATCATCGGTGTGGGGGGCTTTGGCAAGGTCTATCGGGCTCTGTGGCGTGGCGAGGAGGTGGCCGTCAAGGCCGCCCGGCTGGACCCTGAGAAGGACCCGGCAGTGACAGCGGAGCAGGTGTGCCAGGAAGCCCGGCTCTTTGGAGCCCTGCAGCACCCCAACATCATTGCCCTTAGGGGCGCCTGCCTCAACCCCCCACACCTCTGCCTAGTGATGGAGTATGCCCGGGGTGGCGCACTGAGCAGGGTGCTGGCAGGTCGCCGGGTGCCACCTCACGTGCTGGTCAACTGGGCTGTGCAGGTGGCCCGGGGCATGAACTACCTACACAATGGTGCCCCTGTGCCCATCATCCACCGGGACCTCAAGTCCATCAACAGTAAGTGGTGTCCTCTCCCTAAAATTCCTTCCACAGAACCTCTCGAGGCCAGGCCTAGGTGGTGGGAAACAGGGTGAGGGACACCAGATGACACTGTGCCTGGAGCGAAAAGGGGCAGCAGTATGATACCTTCAGGATGAAGGTGAGGTAGGCCTTGCCGGCCTTAAGGGAGAAAAAGGAGGCTCAGAAAGGTTGAAGGACTTAACTGCCTCCCAGGCTGCAGAGTCACAATCGCTCAATAAACATGTATCCATGAACACCTGTGTTCCTGCCTGAACAGAACAGATGCAGTGCCTGCCTTCAAGGTGCTCACCATCCAGCCATGCTGCCAGAGTCCACCAGGCAGAGACAAAAAGAGCCTGCCCCATCTGGAGTCAGTGCCTCTCAACCCCAGCACTATTGGCACTTGAGGCCGGATCATTTTTATAGAGGCTGTCCTGTGAATTGTGAGTTGCTTAGCGGCATCTTCAGTCTCTTCCAACTAGATGCGATTAGCATTCCCTGCCCCCTGTCCCCAGCTATGACAACCAAAAATGTCTCCAGGCATTGCAAATGTCCCCTGGGGGGCAGAATCACCCCCCCCAGTTGAGAACCATTTCCTGGAGTCTTCATAGGCCCAGCTGGCCAAGGCAAACTGGAAAAGACGAGGGAGGAATTAAATGGATGTGGCTTATATAAAAGCTTCCAGGCTGCCTGACAGGTTCTCCAAAATTGATTGGTTGGTTGAATAAATAATGGAGCCAGGTAGAAGGGAACGTTCTACAGGACTCATTTCTAGATCAAGGAGCTTCGTGTGGTGTCAGCAAGTATTAATTGAGCACCTATTAAGCAGAAGCCCAACTGGGACTAAGATAGCCATGGTTTCTGCCCTGACGGTACTCACAGGTTAGCAATTTCATTCATTCATTCCACAGATATTTCCAGAGTGCTGTGTGCCAGACCCTGTCCCAGGGATACAGCAAGAAAAAAATCTTACATTCCTGGCTCTCCCATTCTTGCTCTGCCCCATCTCAATCCCTTTCATTTCTTCATTTATTTGTTAATTCTTCCATTTGGTATTTACCAGGCCAGATCATGTGCTAAGCAGAGGCATCAGCAGTGGAGGAAGCCAGCATGTCCCCGGCCCTCACATCACTTACACTTAAGCCCTGAAATGTGAGGGTGCCCCCTTTGCTCTCAACACCCGCATCTCATCTACTCCTGATTTCTGTCACTTCTACATATTGAAATTTATTTTAACCCATCCCACTATTTTTATGAATATATTGCTATTCCCCCACCCATAGCAATTGTAAACCCCTAGAATGGAGGGACTGCATCTTCCTTGCTTCCCAAGCCTGATATTTGTGTATCAACAGAGAGCTTGGCAGGGCGCAGTGGCTCACGCCTGTAATCCCAGCACCTTGGGATGCCGAGGTGGGTGCATCATCTGAGGTCAGGAGTTTGAGACCAGCCTGACCAATATAGTAAAACCCCGTCTCTACTGAAAATACAAAAATTAGCTGGGTGTGGTGGCATGCACCTGTAATCCCAGCTACTCAGAGGCTGAGACAGAAGAATTGCTTGAATCCAGGAGGTGGTGGTTGCAGTGAGTTGAGATCGCACCATTGCACTCCAGCCTGGGTGACAGAGCAAGACTCCATCTCAAAAAAAAAAAAAAAAAAAGAGCTAATACATGACCACGATGTGCCAGGGCTGGTACCATGTCTGGGGAACTGATGCTTATGCCCCAGCACCTCTGAAATGTTGGGTAAATGGAGGCAGGGCTACCCAGCATGTTCCTGTTGATGGCTGGGGCTCCTCGGTCCTTCCTTGCCCCTGCTGATTGACAGCACGCCCCACACCCCCAGGTTTTTTGTAGCCAATGTTATCTGGCCAAAGAGTCAGTGGGCCTCTTATGGCCAGGGCTTCCTCCTGGGTGATGGGTCTGCTCTGCGCCAGACACAGAGGACACAGTGCCTCCACAGCACTGCTTCCCCACTCATCCTGCCCTAAGGAGCTCCTCACCTGCAATCATTCATTCATTGGTTCATTCCACCAGTAATTATTAAGCACCTACTCTGTACTAGGCACTGTCCTCAGCTCTGGGATTACAGATGTGAACAAGGCAAGATTTCCCCCTCCTCCCATTACGGAATTTATATTCCGGTGAACAGGAAAAAATGATGAATAGATGGATACCAAAATTTCAGAGAGTATCAGGGGCTCTCAGTGGACTAAGGCAAACGCTGGAGCAGAGGGTTTCTTTACATTGGGCGGTCAGGGAAGGCAACATTTGAGCAGAGACCTGAACAAAGGGGACCCAGCCTTACAAAGATCTGGGGAAGGGGAACAGTGGGGCGCATATCCTGAAGTGGGAGTGAGTGTGGCTCACTGGAGAACAGCAAGACCAGAACAGCAGGCATTGAGGCAGAGCTGGGAGGAAGCAGGATCAGAAAGGCAGGCGGGAGCCAGATCACATAGGACCTTGGGGGCCATGGTGAGGACTTGGGGTATTTTATTTGATGTAGTGGAAGCCATTAGAGGATTTGAAGCAGGGAGTGACATGATCACATAGGCCCATCCTGGGAAATACAAAAATAAAGCATAAAACCATGAGATGTTCCCTCTGTCACAGGGTTTTGACACAAACAGGAGGGGTGGGGACTTAAGAAGGGAAAGCTTCTGCAGAGGTGGAGTCACAGGCTAGGAATTTACGTGGTGGGGGGCGTGCTTCCAGGAGGGGGTGGCATTGAAGCTGGGCTTTTTTTTTTTTTTTTTTTTTTGAGACAGAGTCATCTCAGTCTATGATCCAGGCTGGAGTGCAATAGCATGATCGCAGCTCACTGCACCTTCTACCTCCCGGGTTCAAGTGATTCTTCCACCTCAGCTTTCCAAGTAGCCAGGGCTATAGGCGTGTGCCACCACACCTGGCTAATTTTTGTATTTTTAGTAGAGACAGGGGTCTCGCCATGTTGGCCAGGCTGGTCTTGAACTCCTGACCTCAGATGATCCACCTGCCTTGGCCTCCCATAGTGCTGGGATTTCAGGCATGAGCCACCGTGCCCAGTCTGAAGCTCGGCTTTAAAGGATGGGCAGGATTATCAATTGTGTGACCCTGGATGATTTGCCGATCTCTGCCACCTTCAGTTCCTTCATCTGCCTAATGGGCATGATAGTAGAACTACCTTAATATTATTGTTATGACTGGTAAGTAGCCAGGAATGGCAAAAGAGAAAGGTGGAGAAATTCAGAGCAATTATGGCAACATCACACACTAATAATAACAGCTAACACTCTTAAAGGCCCTATTGTTTCAGGCAATAAATTTTTACTATAATGGTAGAAGGTAAATTCTGTTACCAGCCCCATTTAACAGAGGAGAAGTCTCGTTGTAAAGATTAAAGTAAACTGTACTAGGGTATGCAGCTAGGAGGAAGCAGAGCTGAGATTCAAACCCAGGCAGCACACTGTATACTTTGGGGCCTCTGTGTGATGGAAGGTAGTAAAATATCCCAGCAGTTAAATTGGGCTCTGATGACAAAACTAATTCAAGCCTTTGTCCTGCCATCTTCTAACCATGTGATCTCTTGGCCAAGTGACCTCTGAGCCTCTGTTGGCTAGTCAAGAAGAATGGGTTGTGGCTGGGTGCAGTGGTTTACTCTTGTAATCCCAGCACTTTGGGAGGCCATGGCTGGAGGATTGCTTAAGCCCAGAAGTTTGAGGCTACAGCAAGCCATAATCACACCACTGCACTCCAGTTTGAGTGACAGAAAAAGACCCTATCTCTTTATTTTTTTTTCATTGAGATGGAGTCTTGCTCTGTCATCCATGCTGGAGTGCAGTGGCGCGATCTTGGCTCATTACAACCTCCACCTCCCAGGTTCAAGTGATAGTCTCGCCAAAGCCTCCCAAGTAGCTGGGATTATAGGCACCTGCCACCACACCCAGCTAATTTTTATGTTTATAGTAGAGTCAGGGTTTCACCATGTTGGCCGGCCTGGTCTCAGACTCCTGACCTCAAGTGATCCACCTGCCTTGGCCTCCCAAAGTGCTGGAATTACAGGCGTGAGCCGCTGCTCCTGGCCAACCCTGTCTCTTTTAAAAAAAAAAAAAAAGAAGGGGGAGGTCGTTTGTGAGTCAATTCGTATAGAGAGCTTAGCACAGTACAAAC
>NW_012116710.1:7154064-7155335 GCF_000951035.1 Colobus angolensis palliatus
CTGGCCTCAAGTGATCCACCCACCTCAGCCTCCCAAAGTGCTGGGATGACAGGTGTGAGCCACCATGCCCAGCCACACTCTGCCTCTTTAGCAGAAAGAATGGCAAAGTCTCATGGCAAAGAGTGTGGACACAGGAAGGGGTAGAATTGGGACCGTGACTGCAGTGTGCCACAGGGGTGACAGACACAATGGGGAAGCCATGTTCCTCCCTTCTGCCCAAGGTTTGCAGTTCCTGCTTCCAGGGTAGCTGGGAACTCAAGGCCTGGATGACCAAGACCTTGGCTGTTGTTTCTTTTTTTTGAGACAAGGTCTCACTCTGTTGCCCAGGCTGGAGTGCAATGGCAAGACCATGGCTCACTGCAGCCTCAACCTCCCAGGCTCAAGTGATCCTCCCAACTCAGCCTCCCAAGTAGCTGGGACTATAGACACGCACCACCACAACCAGGTATTTTTACAAATTTTTTGTAGAGATGGGGTCTTGCTATGTTGCACAGGCTGGTCTCAAACTCCTGGGCTCAGGTGACCTGCTTCAGCCTTGGCTGTTGGTTCTCGACCATTCATGGAGCTCCCCAAAGCCCAGGACAGAGTCAGGAGGGCAGAGGATGCAGGAGGAGCTCCCTGCTCCCTCATGGGAGCCTGGGACAGGGATTAGACCTGGGTGGAGGGGCTCATGGATGTTCCAGGCCAAGAAAGGAACTGCCACAGAGTGGGGCAGCCTGAGGCAGTGAGAGGAGAGACGTGTTTCTGACTGAGGCAGCGGGCCGGAACACTTGGGTCTGCAACACGGCAAGTCTGGGGTGACCCACCTTTCTTCCCACCCCACAGTCCTGATCCTGGAGGCCATCGAGAACCACAACCTCGCAGACACGGTGCTCAAGATCACAGACTTTGGCCTCGCCCGCGAGTGGCACAAGACCACCAAGATGAGCGCCGCGGGGACCTATGCCTGGATGGCTCCGGAGGTTATCCGTCTCTCCCTCTTCTCCAAAAGCAGTGATGTCTGGAGGTGCTGAAAGGCGCGGCCGGGATGACCTCTGCGGAGTGAGGGAGGGAGGAAGGGGTGAGGGCAGAGTGGGAGGGAGGGTCTCCTGCTGAAGCCAGGATCTCAGTCTGACAAAGGGGCCTGCTGGCAAGGTCAGGCCACCAGACAAGTGCCGGTTACCTGTTCAGCTAGCACAAATGGCAACTAGGGGGCACATTGGATTAGAATAAAAAATTCATGGCCGGGCGCGGTGGCTCAAGCCTGTAATCCCAGCACTTTGGGAGGCCGA
>NW_012116710.1:7155720-7158074 GCF_000951035.1 Colobus angolensis palliatus
TGGATCACTTGAGGTCAGGAGTTTGAGACCAGCCTGGCCAACATGGTGAAACCCCGTCTCTACTAAAAATACTAAAGTTACCTGGGCATGGTGGCGGGTGCCTGTAGTCCCAACTACTTGGGAGGCTGAGGCAGGAGAATCACTTGAACCCAGGATGCGGAGGTTGCAGTGAGCTGAGATCGTGCCATTGCACTCCAGCCTGGGTGACAGATCAAGACTGTGACTCCAAAAACAGAAAACATTTAAAAAGGCAAAGAGACAGCGTGTAGATGCCAGCACTGAAGGTCCCCTCAGACACGAGCCCATGCACCGTCCCATCTGTTAAATGGGAAAATGATGAATTCACTCATTCATTCATTGATCCACCTGCACCGGGTTCTAGGGATATAGCAGCGAAGAAAAATAGACGCAATCCCTGCCCTCAGGAATAGTAAGTAAATAAACATACAAGAAGCTCTTTTTTATAAAGCTGTTTTTAAGAAAATTATAATTTTTAAAGATAATTAAGTACACCAGAAAAAAGTGTTAGTACGAAGCACGAGGGGCTGAGAGGAAGGTGCTTTGAGGGCTGGAAGACTACTTTTGGGAACGCTTCTCTGAGCAATCTGAGAAATGATACTTCATCTGAGTTCTGAGTGGCAAAAAGGAACCAGCCACGGGAAGTTTGGGGGAAGAAGCTGCCCAGTCAGGGGGGGCAGGTACCTGAAAGGAGGTGCTGAGGTGAGCGTGGTGTGTTCCGGAAACAGCAACAAGGCCCATGTGGCTGCCACTGTGCAGGCAAGGCAGAGAGAGGTAGGAAATGATGTAGGAGAGGGAGCTGGAAGGCCCTGTGGGTGAGGGAGTGGCCTTCAGGTTTTATTCTAATGAAGTGGGAGGCCATGAGGAGCCATGTCTGAATGGCATGGTAGCTCACACCTATAATCCCAGTATTTTGGGAGGCCAAGGTGGGAGGATCGCTTGAGGTCAGGAATTTGAGACCAGCCTGGTCAACATAGTGAGACCCCATCTGTATGAAAAAGAAATTTTTAAGTTAATTTTTGTAAAAGGAAGTAAATAAAAGCTCCTTTGGAGGTTGGGCGCGGTGGCTCACACTGGTAATCCCAGCACTTTGGAAGGCCGAGGTGGGTGGATCACTTGAGGCCAGGAGTTTGAGGCCAGCCTGGCCAACGTGGTGAAATCGCATCTCTCCTAAAAAGACAAAAATTCTGCCGGGCAGGGTGGCTCACGTCTGTAATCCTGGCACTTTGGGAGGCCGAGGTGGGCGGTTCACTTGAGGCCAGGAGTTCAGGACTAGCCTGGCCAACATGGTGAAACCCCATCTCTACTAAAAATACAAAAATTAGCCAGGCGTGGTGGCGGGTGCCTGTAGTCCCAGCTACTCGGCAGGCTGAGGCAGGGAAATTGCTTGACGCAGGAGGCAGAGGTTGAGATGGCACCACTGCACTCCAGCCTGGGCGACAGAGCAAGACTTCATCTAAAAAAAAAAATTAAAAACTAAAAGCTCCTTTGACTGTTAGGTAGAGACGGCCAATGATGGGACTGTTGCTGTCACCAGTGAGAGTTGATGGTGGCCGTGGAGACTTTCAACCCAGGACCTTCTGCTTGGCTGGAGCCAAACCTGGGTCTCCCCATTTACTGTTCCCGTCAATTCCCAGCTGAGGCTCTACATTGTCCAAGCAGCAAATTAATGGGTATGGGACAGAGACAGGAAGTCTCCAGCTCAGCCTAGAGCAGAGCAGCCCTTTGGGAGAATTTCCAACTGGCTGTACATCAGGCATTCATTTGTGCTACCTTTTTTTTTCTCTTTTCTTTTTTTTGGAGGGGGACAGAGTCTCGCTCTGCCACCCAGGCTGGAGTGCAATGGCACAATCTTGGCTCACTGCAACCTCCTCCTCCCAGATTCAAGTGATTCTCGCGCCTCAGCCTCCCAAGTAGCTGAGATTATAGGCATGCATTGGCTGATTTTTTATATTTTTAGTGGAGACAGGGTTTCACCATGTTGGCTAGGCTGGTCTTGAACTCCTGATCTCAGATAATCCACTCGCCTTGGCCTCCCAGAATACTGGGATTACAGGCATGAGCCACCATGCCTGGCTGGTCAGGCTAATTCTTTCTGGCGTGGTCCTGTCCTGTACTTACCAGGATGCAGGATATCCACACCTCCCAGCCACAAACTTCAGTAACACTCCCAGTCATTATAACAATCAAAATACCCCCATAGATTTCCTGGGACATGGGAAAGAGGGGAGGATCATGCTACCCTCCAGTTATAAACCACTGTTTTTTCCCCCACCTTGTGTGGTCTCCATTCTCAAGTTTACTTCATGATCCAAAATGACTGCTTGAGCTCCAGC
>NW_012116710.1:7158995-7169674 GCF_000951035.1 Colobus angolensis palliatus
GGCACGATCTCAGCTCACTGCAAGCTCTGCCTCCCAGGTTCATGCCATTCTCCTGCCTCAGCCTCCCAAGTAGCTGGGACTACAGGCGCCCGCCATCATGCCAAGATATTTTTTTTTTTTTGAGACTGAGTCTCACTCTGTCACCAGGCTGGAGTGCAGTGGCGTGATCTTGGCTCACTGCAAGCTCCGCCCCCTGGGGTTCAAGCAATTCTCCTGCCTCAGCTTCCCCAGTAGCTGGGACTACAGGCGCGCGCAACCACACCCAGCTAATTTTTGTATTTTTAGTAGAGACGGGGTTTTACCATGTTGGCCAGGATGGTCTCGATCTCCTGACCTTGTGATCCTGGTCTCGATCTCCTGACCTTGTGATCCACCCGCCTTGGCCTCCCAAAGTGCTGGGATTACAGGCATGAGCCACTGTGCCTGGCCAGGCACCCCTTCTTTTTACGGACACTTCCTGGAAGCTAGTTGCCTACTACACCCCCTCCTACATCCCATGCACCAGAACTGTGGTCATGTGGACATGCTTAGCCGCAAAAAAGAATGGAAAATTCATGCAGGCACCATGTGGCCAGCTCAATTCACCAGCACTGTCACTGAAGAATGGGAGGCTGTAAGCTGCATTGGGGCAGTGATGGTGTCTGTCTCTTCCCAGTGTGTAGAATGGTGCTTGGCACACAGTAGGCACTTAATAAGCATACGTTGAATGGGCCGGGCGCAGTGGCTCATGCCTGTAATCCCAGCACTTTGGGAGGCTGAGGCGAGTGGATCACCTGAGGTCAGGAGTTTGAGACCAGCCTGGCCAACGTGGTGAAACCCCATCTCTACTAAAAATACAAAAATTAGCTGGAGTGGTGGTGCGCACCTGTAATCCCAGCTACTTGGGAGACTGAAGCACAAGAATCACTTGAACCTGAGAGGCGGTGTTTGCAGGGAGCCAAGATCATGCCGCTGCACTCCAGCCTGGGCGACAGAGACTTTGTCTGAAAAAATATATATATGTGTTGAATGAATGCATGAGTGGATAGTGGGGGAGACCAGGGATCTACTCCAGAATAAACACCACACAGAATGGTCATCAGGATCTGGGAGGATGTAGAGTTTGCAGGGGAAGATAGCCTCGTAGGGACCACAGCACAGTGACGCACGCCCTGGTACCATGGAGCCACTGAGGGCACTGTCGTGGGCAGCAGGCAGACCTGAGTCCAGGTGTGGCTCCACCACTCAGTAGCTGTGTGACCTCGGGCAAGCCCCTTACCTCTCTGAGCCTGTACCTGCTCATCAGATAAAGCAGGGGTCATACCAAACCCTTCTGCCTTACAGGACTGTTGTGAGGATTACCGAGTGCCTAGCACAGTGCCTGGCCCGCAGTAAGCACTTTATAAATGTTAAATAATGTTAACTGGTTTTTAGAGGTAAGTGCTGAGTGTTTGGGGGAAACATAGAGGAGGGGCCTCTAACCTAGCTTTGGAGGCTATGGAATCAAGGAAGGCTTCCTGGCAGCGGGGGGCAACGTGAGTTGAGACTTGAGGGACAAATAGTTAAAGGGAAGAGTGTTCTCCACCAAGGGAACAGCATGTGTGAAGGCCAGAGGTTAGAAAGAACAGGACCTGTTCAGTATTTAGTGTGGCTGCAAGATGAAGTTGGGGTTAGAATGAGCTGAGAGTGTTTGGAGGTGAGGCCGCGGGGCACTTCAAAGGCCAGGGCCGAGAAGGATGGATTTAGGCAGGGTGCAGTGGCTCATGCCTATAATCCCAGCACTTTGGGAAGCCGAGGCAGGAGGATCACTTGAGCCCAGGAGTTTGAGACCAGCCTGGGCAACATAGTGAGACCTCCATCTCAACAAAAATAAAAATGAGAAAGATGCATTTGCCCAGTAGGAACACGGGACCTGAAGATTTTCAGGTAGGGGAGAGGGAAGAGAGGCCGAGCAAAGGAGAGACCTCAGAGAGCCAAGCACACCCCATCTATTGGAGAACAAGGCCACAGAGGTCAAAGCAAGTTCTTGTGACCTCATTGGCCGGGAGTGGGTGTTGGGGTGAGGGCGGCCCTGCATGGGACCAAGGGCAGGGCTGGGTATAGGTGAGGATTGGGGTGGGCTGTGATATCACTCCTCCCTCTCCCCTGCCTGCAGCTTCGGGGTGCTGCTGTGGGAGCTGCTGACTGGGGAGGTTCCCTACCGTGAGATCGACGCCTTGGCCGTAGCATATGGCGTGGCTATGAATAAGCTGACGCTGCCCATTCCCTCCACGTGCCCCGAGCCCTTTGCCCGCCTCCTGGAGGGTGAGCCGGGGCCCCATGGTGAGGGTAGGCTCAGCTTGAAGTGCCAGGGACCTGTGGGCCCAGACCTCGCCCCTTCATACCCATCCATACCAGTGGGCCTGGGAGTGAGGGAGAAGGGGCTAGAACTCACTGGACTCCAAACAGTCTCCCCATGGTTGGCTCCATTCCCCATGCCCCAACCCTTGTTCGGGCCAGGCCCAGAGCTCTCCAGGACAACCTGTTAGGACTCCTTGGCCCTAGGATTCCACTGTGATCCTGATTGCACCACCAGCTTCTCCTTGGGGTGCAGGTCCCGGGGTTTCTCTCCCAGCATTTCACTGAGTGGAATTGGCCAGGAACTTGGCTTTGAATCCCTTCTCCTCAGCTCCATAGCAGCTGTTTGTCTGCAGTCCCCAGAAATTCTGCCTTCCTCTGAGCAGGCTGAGTTCCCAGAATGTGACCACTGACACCTCCACCCCCCACCACTGTCCTTCCTCCTCCCACCCCAGAATGCTGGGACCCAGACCCCCATGGGCGGCCAGATTTCGGCAGCATCTTGAAGCGGCTTGAAGTCATCGAACAGTCAGCCCTGTTCCAGATGCCACTGGAGTCCTTCCACTCGCTGCAGGAAGACTGGAAGTTGGAGATTCAGCACATGTTTGATGACCTTCGGACCAAGGAGAAGGTGAAGGCAGGGGGCAAGGTGGGAAAGATGGAGCAAGACCCCTGAGTTCTGATGCCTTGGGCTGCTCAGAGACCCCTCCCCTGAACCCCAGCCTTTGGGTCCATGCAGGGTTAAGGGAGCCTTTTTTGCATATTAAGAAAAGACAGGCTCTTGCTGGTGGATTAATAAGAAAAAGGCACCCTGTACTGAAGTACTTACAGGTGACACTGCATGATGTCTGGGGTTGGCTTTAAAATACTACAGCAGAAACGAAGAGAGGGCCAGAGGAGAGAAGGACGGGGATACAAGATTCGCAAAGCATAGGTAATTGTTGAAGTTGGGTGATGGGTACAGGGGGGTGCACTGTTCTCTGCTTTTGTGGATATCTGAAGTTTCCTAAATTGAAGAGTTAAGAAAGAAAAGCACCCCTTTCTTTGGGCTAACACAGTTCCCTGCCCTGGCACCCAGCTTGGATAGCAAAGCATGAGTCGGGTGGTGAACCCAATGTGCCCCACAGCAAGGTACCCTTGTGTGAGGCACCAACCAGACCCAGCAGCCCTGGGTCCCTCCCCAGGAAGCAGAACAGCTAAGCCCCTCCCCCCAGCCACCGCCTCTCCTCCCCAGGAGCTTCGGAGCCGTGAGGAGGAGCTGCTGCGGGCGGCGCAGGAGCAGCGCTTCCAGGAGGAGCAGCTGCGGCGGCGGGAGCAGGAGCTGGCAGAACGCGAGATGGACATCGTGGAAAGGGAGCTGCACCTGCTCATGTGCCAACTGAGCCAGGAGAAGCCCCGGGTCCGCAAGCGCAAGGGCAACTTCAAGCGCAGCCGCCTGCTCAAGCTGCGGGAAGGCGGCAGCCACATCAGCCTGCCCTCCGGTACCCACCCGTGTCCCCAGAGCGCCCCCCAGAGGCTGCTGGGAGCAGCCCTGACCTAGGATTTATCTCTTCCTTTTCTTTTTCAACTTGTTTTTATTGCTAAATATATCACACATAGTCAGTGATCAGCCCAGTGCAGTGGCCAGCACCTGTAGTCCCAGCCTACTCGGGAGGCCAAGGTGGGAGGATCACCTTGAGGCCAGGAGTTTGAGACCAGCCTGGGCAACATAGACCCCATATTTACCAAAAAAAAAAAAAAAAAAGTTTTTTAATTAGCTGGGCATGTTGGCGTGCAATTATAGTCCAAGCTACTGGGGAGGCTGAGGTGGGAGGATCACTTGAGTCCAGGAGTTTGAGGCTGCACTGAGCTGTAATTGCACCACTGCACTCCAGTCTGGGCAGCAGAGCAAGACCCTATCTCTAAGGGAAAGAAAGAAAAAAAGAAAATGACCAAAAACCTGTACAGCTAAGTGAGTTACTCTAGTCACCCCCATGAAAGCAAAGAGAACCTCACAGCCATCCCAAGTGCTTTCCACCTGCCCCTTCCAAACACAACCTCACACCACACTCTGAGAGGAACATCTGTCTTGATACTTAGGACAGTTACTTCTGAAATTTCTTTTTCATTTTATCTCTCTTTAAAAATATATTTTAATCTGGCCAGGAGCAGTGGCTCATGCCTGTAATCCCAGCACTTTGGGAGGCCAAAGTGGGTGGATCACTTGAGGCCAGGAGTTCTAGAGCAGCCTGGTCAACATGGTGAAATCCCACCTCTACTAAAAATACAAAATTAGCTGGGCATGGTGGTGCAGGTGCCTTTAATACCAGTTATTTGGGAGGCTGAGGTACAACCATCGCTTGAACCCGGAAAGCAGAGGTTGCAGTGAGCTGAGATTGCGTCACTACACTCCAGCCTGGGTGACAGAGCGAGACGCCATCACAAAATATATAATTAAGAGATACATATATATGCTGATATTTGACCATTTTTGACCTACAAAAACAGAAGTTTCGCATGGATCAACCTAATAATTGGATCTCAAGACTTAATCAGATTCAGATTCAGGTTTGATTTTTATTTTCCCCCACACTGCTTCCCAGGTAATGCATTCAGGAGGGAGGCACGTAGTGTCTGGTTGTCTCTCTCTGTGATGTTACAAGCCAGAAAGCAGTGCCTTAAGCAGCAGTGGCCAGTGGAAATATAATGCAAGCCACGTGTATAATTTTAAATTTTCTAGTAAGCTACATGTAAAAGCAAAAATAAATAAGAGATATCAATTTTAATATTTTTTATTAGGCCAGGTGTGGTGGCTCACGCCTGTAATCCCAGCACTTTGGGAGACTGAGGCGGGCAGATCAGCTGAGGTCAGGAGTTCGAGACCAGCCTGACCAAAATGGAGAAATCCCTTCTCTACTAAAACTTCAAAATTAGCCGGGCATGGTGGCACATGCCTGTAATCCCAGCTACTCAGGAGGCTGAGGAAGGAGAATCGCTTGAACATGGGAGGCAGAGGTTGCAGTGAGCCGAGATCGTGCCATTGCACTCCAGCCTGGGCAACAAGCGTGGAACTCCATCTCAAAAAACATATGTATTATTTATTTAGCCCAATATATCCATGCAATCAATACAAAATAATTGTGAGATATTTTACCTTCTTTTTTCACACTAAAATTTTGAAATCCAGATGTATTTTATATTTATAGCACATCTAAATGTGGACAGAAAATTTTCATTAAAAAAATTTTTTTTCTGAGATGGAGTCTTGCTATATTACCCAGGGTCATCTTGAACTCCCGGGCTTAGGCAGCCCTCCCAAAGTGCTGGGATTACAGGCATGAGCTACTGTTCCTGACCTATCAAAAACATTTGATCTGTATTTAGATTTCATAAAAGTTAGAGTTGAAAAAGTACATACACATACCCAAGTTGTTCCAAACATGAGTTTCCAATAATCAAATGGAGTACCTGTTTTTAAAATTTAAACTTAAATTACTGTAATTACAAAAAAATAAAGAGTTGACTGGGCATGGTGGCTCACATCTGTAATCCCAGCACTTTGGGAGGCGGATGCTGGAGGATTTTTTGAGGCCAAGAGTTCAAGACCAGCCTGGGCACCACAGTGAGAATTCATCTTTTATATAGATATACAGTTTAAAAATTAGATAAATGAAGGTTAAACTCCAATTCCTCCGTTGCACAAGCCGCATTCCAAGTGCTTGGTTGCTGCACATAGCTACTGGCCGCCATATTGGACACTGAGGCCTAGGTCCTTGGTCCACTAGAGCTCTTGTGCTTGTGCTTATTAAACCACAGTTCCATTGCTGAGCCTCACCCCAACTTGCTGATTCATGGAGGGCCCAAGAATTTGCATTGCCAAGAAATTTTCAGCTGACAGTGATGCTGCTGTTCTGGGGTCCACACTGTGAGAACCACTGCATTAAGGAATGAAACATGGCAGTGGTCCCATTCTAGAATTCCTTCTCTGCTTCTACAGAGGAAACTTCCCTTTGGTAATCCCTGGAACCATTTGCTTAGGAAAGCTTCTCTTTCTTTCTGCAGGCTTTGAGCATAAGATCACAGTCCAGGCCTCTCCAACCCTGGATAAGCGGAAAGGATCTGATGGGGCCAGCCCCCCTGCAAGCCCCAGCATCATCCCCCGACTGAGGGCCATTCGCCGTGAGTATCTCCCAAGGCCCTCACCGGTCAGTCAGTCAGTGAACATTTTTGCACACGATGTTTATACCTGGCACCAAGCCAGAGTAACAGCAAGAAAGAAGACAAGCCAAGGCCCTTTTCCTCATTCTTATCATGGAAAACAGACAGTAAACAAATAAGTCTGTAAGCAGGATAATTTCTTTTTTTTCTTTTTTTTTTTTCTTTTTCTTTTTGAGATGGAGTCTTGCTCTGTCTCCCAGGCTGGAGTGCAGTGATG
The DNA here is from genome assembly GCF_000951035.1 of Colobus angolensis palliatus. Classification (NCBI taxonomy): domain Eukaryota; kingdom Metazoa; phylum Chordata; class Mammalia; order Primates; family Cercopithecidae; genus Colobus; species Colobus angolensis. The sequence goes on from NW_012116710.1 coordinate 7,165,726, forward strand.
CAATCTCGGCTCACTGCAACCTCTGCCTCCTGGGTTCCAGCAATTTTCCTGCCTCAGCCTCCCGAGTAGCTATGGTTACAGTCGCACACGACCACACCTGCCTAATTTTTTGTATTTTTAATAGAGATGGGGGTTGGAGCATGTTGGCCAGGCCAGTATCGAACTCCTAACCTCAAGTGATCCACTCACCTCAGCCTCGCAAAGTGCTGGGATTACAGGCATGAGCCGCCACGCCCGGGCGCAGGATAATTTCTAGTAGTGATAAATTATTTAAAGGAGCTCAGAGGAGACGTATTAGTCACAGTTCTTCAGAGAAACAGAATCAACAGCTTATGTTTAGAAATATAGAAAGAGATGTATTGGCTGGGCACGGTGACGCATACCTGTAATCCCAGCACTTTGGGAGGATAAAATGGGAGGATTGCTTGAGCCTAGGAGTTCGATGCCAGCCTGGGCAACAAAGTGAGACCCCATCTCTACTTAAAAACAAAAACAAAAGAAATCGATGTATTATGAGGGATTGGCCCATGCGATTATGGAGGCTGGGAAGTCCTGCAATCTGATGTAGTTCCAAGTCAAGTCCAAAGACCTGGCCAAGCACAGTGGCTCACGCCTGTAATCTCAACACTTTGGGAGGCCGAGGCAGGCAGATCACCTGAGATCAAGAGTTCAAGACCAACCTGGCCAACATGGTGAAACCCAGTCTCTACTAAAAATGCAAAAATTAGCCAGGCATGGTGGCGTGTGCCTATAATCCCAGCTACTCGGGAGACTGAGGCAGGAGAATCACTTGAACCTGGGAGGCGGAGGTTGCAGTGAGCCGAGATCGTGCCTCGGCTGCACTCCAAACTGGGCAACACAGTGAGACTCAGTCTCTACAAAAAAAAAAAATTAGCTGGACACGCTGGCGTGTGCCTATAATCCCAGCTACTCGGGAGACTGAGGCAGGAGAATCACTTGAACCTGGGAGGTGGAGGTTGCAGTGAGCCGAGATCGTGCCTCGGCTGCACTCCAAACTGGGCAACACAGTGAGACTCAGTCTCAAAAAAAAAAAAAAAATTGTCCAAAGACCTGAGAACCTGAGTACTGATGTCCGATGTCTCAGGGCAGGAGAAGATGGATGTCCACGCTCATGCAGAGAGCAAACTCGCCCTTCCTCCGCCTTCCTAGACAAAAAGCTAACTCTCCTTTTGTTCTATCTGGACCCTCAGCGGATTGGACACCCACGTTGGCGAGGACGATCTCTCTTGACTCAGTCCACTGATTCAAATGCTAATCTTCCAGAAACACCCTCACAGAAATCATGCTTAACCAGCTACCTAGGCGTCCTTTAGCCCAGTCAAGTTGATGCATAAAATTACCCATCACAGAAGGGTTGCTATTTTACATCTGGAAGCCCTATGGGAGGAGGTGAGGTTTGAGCAGGGACCTTCGTTCTAAGGATTGAGACAGGCTGAGACCTCAGGGAACCATGCCCCTGGCGGAGGGAGCAGCAAAGGCAAAAGCTGGAGGTGGGAGCAGCGTGGGCTGCTTGTTAGCCCGCTTGGCTGGAGCAGAGTGAATGGGAGGAAGACATAGGGTTTGTGGTCAGGGAGTTCTCAGGGCTCAGATCAGGCAGCACCCTGAGGGCAGGATAGGAGTCTGGATTTTCTTTTCTTTTCTTTTCTTTTAATTTTCATTTGACACCTTTGGTATGGATTTTTTTGTTTTTAATTTTTGTTTATAGTTCTGGGATACATGTGCAGGATGTGCAGGTTTGTTACATAGGTAAACGTGTGCTGTGGTGATTTGCTGCACCTATCAACCCATCACCTAGATAGTAAGCCCATGCATTAGCTATTTTTCCTAATATTGTCCCTCTTCCCACCCCACCCCCCGACGGGCCCCAGTGTCTGTTGTTCCCGTCCCTGTGTCCCTGTGATCTATTTATTCAGCTCACACTTGTAAGTGAGAACATGCAGTGTTTGATTTTCTCTTCCTGCGTTAGTTTGCTGAGGATAACGGCTTCCAGCTCCATCCATGTCCCTGCAAAGGACATGATCTCGTTCCTTTTTATGGCTGCATAGTATTCCATGGTGAGACAGGCTCTCGCTTTGTCTCCGAGGCTGGAGTGCAATGGCACGATCTCAACTCAATGCAACCTCCACCTCTGGGTTCAAACGATTCTCCTGCCTCAGCCTCCCAAGTAGCTGGGACTACAGGCCTGCACCACCACGCCTGGCTAATTTTTGTATTTTTAGTAGAGATGGGGTTTTCACCATGTTGGCCAGGATGGTCTCCAACTCCTGACCTCAAGTGATTCTTCTGCCTCGGCCTCCCAAAGTGCTGGGATTCCAGGTGAGAGCCACCACACCTGGCCTGGTACGGATTTTCTTTTAACTGCCCTGGGGCAGCCCCCAGAGCCATGTAAGGAAGGCACTGAGGGAATCAAGTTGACCTTTTTCCCTCTGGCTGCTGTAAGAAATAAAGATGGAGAGAGCAGTGAGATGATGGAGGCCAGGCCAGGGTGGGGGACTTGGAAGGGACAGATGTCCACAGTCGGGGCTATATGGCAGAGGCACAGTCATCGGAGTTTCCTGATGGGCTGAAGGGTGAAAGGCTAACTCCCGAGTTCCAGCCCCTCATTCACCCCAGCACTGTCCCCACCCACAGCCCCCCTGCCCTCTGTCTGGGCACCTGCTTTGTACCAGGCCCAGGAGGTCAGTCCTGCAGGGGACACAGAGACAAATACCCATACCATGGCAGCAAACACTGGCACCAGATAGGTCCAGAGCATCGCAGGGACAGAGGTGAAGGCAGCTGACACCCAGGGAACTAACTACCCAGAGCCAGAGACCGGAAGCGCAGGCAGCCCGCCGGAATGAATGGTGAAGGGTTAGGTGTGAAGAGCAGGGAAGGCTGGAGGAGTTGGCAGGGAACCGCTCATGGCCTTCAGTGCCAGGCAGAGGAGCTGGGACTTTGTCCTGACAGCAGTAGGGAGCTACGGGGGGATTTATAGCAGGGAGGGTCACGACTGGAGTTCAAAAGAGCCCTTGGACTCCCAGGCGGAGGGTGGGGCTGAGCTGGGAGCACTGGAGGCTGGGAGTCCAGTGGGGACAGACCCTCCACCCAGTAACCAAGTGGCTTCTCTGGACCTAGTGACTCCCGTGGACTGTGGTGGCAGCAGCAGTGGCAGCAGCAGTGGAGGAAGTGGGACATGGAGCCGCGGTGGGCCCCCAAAGAAGGAAGAACTGGTTGGGGGCAAGAAGAAGGGCCGAACGTGGGGGCCCAGCTCCACCCTGCAGAAGGAGCGGGTGGGAGGAGAGGAGAGGTGAGGTGTGGCGTGGCGGTGCCCACCCTGTGCCCAAGCCCCAGCTCCCAGGCTCCAGGTAACAGGACTGAGGTCTCCGACTCTCCCTGGGCCCCACAGGCTGAAGGGACTGGGGGAAGGAAGCAAACAGTGGTCATCGAGTGCCCCCAACCTGGGCAAGTCCCCCAAACACACACCCATCGCCCCTGGCTTCGCCAGCCTCAATGAGATGGGTAAGAGCCTGGGTGCTTGTAAGGGGGTGGGGGTTCTCTGGCCAAAGGGGTGAGCCTCCTGGGGCTGAGGGAGGAAACCAGATTTCACTGGGCCAGTGGGTGGGAGGCCTTCCTGGAAAGGGAGATGGTAGCCCCTGGGGCGTGGGGGGGCCTTTCCAGGGGCAGGGACCACCCTTCTCTGAGGCTTCTCGGGGAGACAGATTCAAGAACATGCTCGTGGGCCTTGGTCTTGCTGTTGGAGGGGTCCCTTACCACAAGTCCCCGTGGGGCCCTGGTCAGCCCTGCAGCCGAGTGATGGCCCTCTCCGGTTGCAGAGGAGTTCGCGGAGGCGGAGGACGGAGGCAGCAGCGTGCCCCCTTCCCCCTACTCGACCCCGTCCTACCTCTCGGTGCCACTGCCTGCCGAGCCCTCCCCGGGGGCGCGGGCG
>NW_012116710.1:7170284-7173986 GCF_000951035.1 Colobus angolensis palliatus
GGCCTCCCGAGCCCGCGGGCCATGGCCCTGGTGAGTGAGGTGCCCCGCACCCAGGCCGCAGAAAACCTCTTCTTTCCTCCTCTGCCAGGGGCGCAAGTCCAGCCCAGCCACGACCCCTCAGGCAGCCAATCCTCCTGCTTGTGGAAGAAGGAGGGTCTGTGTCCCTTTACCACTCACTCCTGGAGGTATTGGGGGTCTCCAGGGGACTGAGACACAGTTGGCAAACTGATGCCTACAAGGCCAGACAGGTGCCTTTAGCAGTGGTGACCAGCATGACTATTGCCAATTCTTACACAGCCTAGACACTGTTCTCCTCCATCTGTTAACTGGGTGGGAGATGCAGCCATGGCAATGTTATTAAGTACCCACGTCAGGCACTGTGCTGCTTGTTGTAAGTTATTATTTTATTGGCTCCTCACCCGTGCAATGAGGCTCCATTTTTATCCCCCTTCAGAGATAAGCCATGCCTGAGGTCTGTGCATGAGCTTAGCCCAATGTAGGAGAGTCGGGAAGACCAGGGCTTTGGCCCCAGCGGGTGCTGCTAAGCAGCAGCTCCAGAAGGTTGAGGAACATGCCAGGGTCCACCTAGAGGAGCAAGCAGCTGGGAGTGGTCCCAGCCTAGGTCAAGGCCCCGGCATTGCCATACTGCAGATGGAAATTGGATGCAGCAAGATCCATGGATTTCTCGAGAGAAACCAGAACTCATGCTTTTCATGTAAAAGCTCTGGCCTTTTTTTAATGCTACCCTCTGCCCCACCCCATTCACCTCCTCTGAACCTCTTTTACCAGGCCCTCGTGACCTTCTGGACTTCCCCCGCCTGCCCGACCCCCAGGCCCTGTTTCCAGCCCGCCGCCGGCCCCCCGATTTCCCAGGCCGCCCCACCACCCTGACCTTTGCCCCGAGACCTCGGCCGGCTGCCAGTCGCCCCCGCTTGGACCCCTGGAAACTGGTCTCCTTCGGCCGGACACTCACCATCTCGCCTCCCAGCAGGCCAGACACTCCGGAGAGCCCTGGGCCCCCCAGCATGCAGCCCACGCTGCTGGACATGGACATGGAGGGGCAGAACCAGGACAGCACAGTGCCCCTGTGTGGGGCCCACGGCTCCCACTAAGGCCTGCCCACCACCGCCCGCCTGGGCAGCCATGAATGTAGCGCCCCAGGCCCCGCCCCAGCCCGCCATGCCACAAGGCGGGGGAGGCCCTGGGCAGGATGTTCACTCTATTTATTGGGGAAGGAGGGAGGGGGGAACACTTAACTTATTCCTTTGTACCCCAGGGGGTGGAGCCCTGTGCCCGCCCTGCACTGGGGGGAGGGTGGGCAGGGATACTCAGGGACAGGGCATCATGGGGGATTTGGCACAAAATGGAGCATTAAAGGTAACCCCTGCCCCCTACCGTACTTGACTGTCTTCCTTTTTCCTTCTTTTTTTTTGGATACAGAGTCTTGCTCTGTCACCCAGGCTGGAGTGTAGTGGCACCATCTCAGCTCACTACAACCTCCGCCTCCTGGGTTCAAGTGATTCTTCTGCCTCAGCCTCATGAGTAGCTGGGACTCTAGTCTCCCGCCACCACGCCTGGCTAATTTTTGTATTTTTGGTAGAGACAGGGTTTCACCATGTTGACGAGGCTGCTCCCAAATTCCTGACCTGAAGTGATCCTCAGCCTCCCGAAGTGCTGGGATTACAGGCATGAGCCACTGCGCCTGGCCTAGACGTGTTTCTTTCCCTGGCCCAGGCCCTGATGCTGGGTCATCCTAGCGGAACATTCCCCCCGACCCCACAGACCCTCCCTGGGCTTCTCTGGGTTTCTAAGGTCCAAAGGATGAGGCCCTCCCTGGTCACCCCAAGAACACCACACAAAGAAGTTGTGATCACCAGTGACAAGTGTTTTACCAACGAACACATGAGTCGGGGGAAGTTACATGGTGAGGTGGGAGGGTGAGGGGTAGAGAGGTCCCCCTGGGTTGGCCTCAGCCAATTACATCCCGAGTCTGGGCCCCAGCCCCACTGTCTTCCCGCTGGAGGCTGCAACGGTTCATCTTCAGCTGAGTCAGCTGGATGTAACGGAGCACATTGGTGTCTGCAGGGGAGGTGGGCAGGGCATCATCTGGGTGTCCTGGGGCAGCAGGTGACTGCCACACCACCCTGGCTCACACCCCATTCTCCGAAGTCACCAGCAGCTCTCTCACACAGCCAGCAGAGCCAGAGCCCTTCCTCAAAGCCCCAGCCACAGCCAGCAAAGCGGAGGCATCGCACACTTCTATGTGCCTGTATTTGCGGCGCCCTCTGCCAGGAATGCCTCTTCTCAGAGGCTCCTGTCACACTTCTCATCCTCCAGTGACATCTGCAAGAAGTCTGTTCTCTCCCAGCCACGTAACGGGAAAACTAATCTTGTCTCTGCTCCCACAACTCTGCACCTGTTGTAATCTCTCGTCCTTCCTCATTGGCTCTTAATACAAAACCGAGTGTTGTGTCTGCCCTCCTGCACTCATGTGTGTAAGTACACACATGCACGCACACACACACACCAATTTCCTGGCATCGCCCACCCTAGTTGATGAGTGGATGGTGGAGGCAGTGAATGAATAGGTGTGTGGGAATGGGTGAGTGGAGGAATGAGTGTGTGCGGTAGGCGGCCGTAGGAGGGGGTAATTGAGATGACAATGGGTGGATAGGGAAGTGGCTAAGCAAGTGAATAGGAGATATCAGGTGTGGCAATGATAGTAGATGAGAAATGACTGGGGAGATGTCAGAGGAGCGATAGGTGGATGGATGTTTGAATGGCGGGTGAAGGGCGGGGTGGATGAACGGACGAGTGGGCATGTAGGGAGTAGGTGGGTGGCACAGCCCTCCCTAGAGGCAGCTCCGCGGGAGGAGGGCTCTGCTGTTCTGCCCTGATCTTCCTGCCCGTTCCCTCCGCTCCAGCCCCTTTCCCCGCCCTGGGCCCAGCCCTCACCTCTACCCCACCCCGCCACTCACCTGTGGGCTCCCGGCTGCGGGCCTCCTGCAGGTAGCGCAGCGCGCGTGCGTAGTCGCCCAGGTGGTAGAAGGCAATGCCGGCGCGGTAGGTGGCCTTGAAGTTGCCCTGCTGTTTCTCCAGCACCTTGAGACAGTACTCGCGCACGCGCTCGTAGTTTACCAGCTCCGACTGCAGCAGGCAAGCTGCGGGGGCGGCGGGGCCGGCACTCTCAGAGCCTGCTGGCACCCCCAAAACCCACCTGACCTCTAGGAGCCGGGCCTCCAGGCTGCAGGGAACCCGGCCTAAGGGATTGCTCCGGCAACCGGGGGCGCCAATCCGCTCGCCTATCAAAACAGACGCAACTGCGCCGCCGCTAGGTGGCGCCAAAACACGGACTGGCGCCACTGGGCGATCCACCCGGAGCTGTCGGTGGGCAAGAGTACTAAGGGCCCGCACCGGGGCGAGGGCCGGGACCTCGAGCGGCTGGCTCAGGGCAGACTTCCTCACCTTAGGTCCACGTGCGGCCAGGGGGTAGAAAGAATGACTCAGGGGAAGCGGGGCCCTGAAGACCCGACCCAAAGACCATTTCCTGCATCCCAGCTCCCTCTAGCCACAGAACCTTGTCATCCCCTACCCCTAATCCCTTTCCTTGATCAAGCTCTGAAGTCTCCCCCAGAAGCCCACAGCCCTGGACCCTTCAGTCCCAGAGCCCTTGCCGCCACAAGTCGCCAAGCTCTCCCGATT
>NW_012116710.1:7175176-7176866 GCF_000951035.1 Colobus angolensis palliatus
ATATACAAAATTTTTGTATATATACACAAAAATTAGCCTGGTGTAGTGGCGTGCACCTGTAGTCCCAGCTACTCGGGAGACTGAGGCAGGAGAATCGCTTGAACCTGGGAGGCAGAGGTTGCAGTGAGCCGAGATTGTGCCACTGCACTCCAGCCTGGGTGACAGAGGGAGATGCTGTCTCAAAAAAGGAAAGGAAAGGAAAAAGAAAAGAAATACATTAAAAATAATACCACCTTTGGGATTCATCTGTTAATTTATGAAACAAATATTCACTGACGTCCTTTCTGTGCCCAGCTCTGTGCTGGATGATGCTGGAACATAGCAGGGACGGTGTGAGCTTCAGACCCTACCCTCACTGGGCCCCCAGTTCAGTGGGAAGACAGACCAGTGACCAGACAGTGACAGCCCTGAGCAGGCTAGCCTGGGAAGCACAGGCAGAGGGGTCAGGGCCCAGGTGGAAGAGGCACAGGCAGGGGGTCGGGACTGGGATGTGGGAGGTACCTGCCCTGGGCTGAGGTGGTGATAAAGTCTTCCTGGAGGAGGGAATAACTCTATAAACAAGAGAGATCTCCTTATTGCCCTCACCCAGCTTGCCTGTCTATGGGGGAAAACTAGTGAGAAGGTGAACAAGTCCCCAGGAAAGGAAGCATGAAGGAAGCTTTCAAGAAAAAAACCGAGGGTGAATGAGTCAATTGCCCTTCAGTCCTCCTTAGCCGACTGTTTAGTTGTGGGACCTGGCCCAAGTTCCTCTATCGTCCTCCTTGGACTTCCTCTGTGTGACATGAGGATAAAAGGCAAGTTAACCTCAGAGCAGTTGCAGGAACAGAATTATCTTATTCAGGTAAGACACTTAGCACAGGGCTTCATACATTAATGGGCACTTAACAACTGGTGTTCTTGTCATCCATTAGACTCTGAGTCATGTGATCATGAGGGCCTGGCTCTGAGTCAGCATCCATATATAGTTGTTGAATGAATGAGTGTGTGAGTGAAAAGCATTATGCATTACTACTCCTTCCCCCTCCCCTGAGGGAGAAGGGAGAGAACCCCACTCTCCCCACCTCCACCCTCACAGCACATCCTCCAGCTGGAGGTCCCATGGCAGGTCACATGTGACAGACAGAAACCGGAACTCAGCACCTTCCATCTCAACCACAGCATCTGCCTCTATCTCTTATTGTACTTTGCTGTAAAACGCTTTTGCTGAGTGAGTTTCTCCCTTATCCCTGGGGTCCAGCCTTGAACACCTCAGGGGCGCAAACATTTTCCTCTCTGTATCTCCAAACCCAGGCTCAGTTAGGAGTGTAAAACTCCTGAGTTTGAGTTCTTGAGCAGTGCACACACCTTTCCCCACCTTGGGTGTGTCTGTTTTGTAATTAAAAACACAGAGATCTGGCTGAGCACAGTGGCTCACACTGGTAATCCCAGGACTTTGGGAGGCTGGGAGAGGTGGATCACCTGAACTCAGGAGTTCGAGACCAGCCTGGGCAACATGGCAAAACCGTGTCTCTACCAAAAATACAAAAATTAGCCAGGTATGGTGGCATGCGCCAGTGGTCCCAGCTACTTGGAAGGCTGAGGTGGGAGGATTGCTTGAACCCAAGAGGTGGAAGTTTCGATGAGCTGAGACCACACCACTGCATTCCAACCTGAATGATGAAAGAGTGAGACCCTGTCTCAAAAAAAAAAA
>NW_012116710.1:7178824-7182532 GCF_000951035.1 Colobus angolensis palliatus
GGAACACTCGAGGAAGCAAAGAGGGGAGCTGAGGATGGGTAGCCATCCTGTCTATCCTGGGGGAAACCGTGGTTCGCCCTGCCACCTGGTAGCATGATTAGCGGCCCTAGCAGCTAAAGGGACCCCCATCCATCACCAGATACAGAGATGGAGGACTCGAGGCCTGGGAGACCCTTCGTTCTCAGCCCTGGAAGGCAACAGGAGCATCTTCTGGGCCTGGGAGACTATCTTCCACCCTGGGGCAAGGTTAAAAGCCTCCAGATCTGAACTAATGGGGTCCTCCCTCTCCATTCTCTCCCACACACAGAAAAATCAAGTCTAGGCGCCACCTCCTCCCCAGTAATGGTCTCTCATTCTCTGAGACGGTAAAAATGACCAGGAAGGGAAGTCCTTGAAGCTGCTGTGATCCCATACAGGCCCTCCGCCAAGACTGCACCTGTAAAGTTCCGGCTGGAGCCTGGAGCCCGCTCCATCTAGCAAGCGGTGCGCCAGGCTCAGAGCCGCAGCCGCGCGACGACCTGGCTCCCATCCCGCCGCCTCGGCCTCCAGTAAAGACAGCTCCAGGAAGTAGGTGGCAAGTAGCATCACCTGCAAGTGAGGCGGGGCGACTGTCAGGCCACGCCCCACCTCGCGTCGGTCACGCCCCCACCCCCGTATCCACAAGGATTCACCTGGGGGCTGCTCCCTGCCAGCGCGGCCAGCAGCCCGAGGCACAGCAGCGGACCCGGGTGGTGCAGCCGGAAATCCAGGCGGCTCAGGATGCGGCGCTCGGCTCGCAGCAGCTCCGCCCGCGAGAAGGAGTCGGCGCTCAGGAGGCAGAGGAAGGCGGGCTGCAGATGGGGAATGCGGGGGGAGGTAAAGGAGTCTTGGATCCCGGCTCTTTACTCCCTGCCCTGGAAAGGCCCCAGGTTCCGGACCTCAGTTTCCTGGTGTGTAAAATGGGGCCATTGACTTGTGTCTGGAAGTCGTAGAGAGCACGGGCTTGAGAGTCCTGGGTTCAAGACCTGGGTTCGAGTTCAAACCCCACCATCTGCTCACTGTAACACACAGGACATTCACTTAAGCTCTCTGCCTCATTCCCACCTCCCCCGCCCCCCGTAAAATAGATACTGCTCCCTGCTTCACCAGGCAGTTCTGATAAGGCACTAAATTCATGCATGTTGACGGTAACTATTCAAGATGGCCTGGTTTATATTATTTTTATTTACTTTTCTAAATTAGAGACGAGGTCACCTTGGTTTCCCAAAGTGATGTATTTTTTGTTTGTTTTTTTTGTTTTGTTTTGTTTTGTTTTGGAGTGCAGTGGCGCGATCTCACCTCACTGCAACCTCCGCCTCCTGGATTCAAGCAATTGTCCTACCTCAGCCTCCTGAGTAGCTGGGACTACCGGCGTGCACCACCACGCCGGGCTAATTTTTGTATTTACAGTAGAGACAGGGTTTCACCATGTTGGTCAGGCTGGTCTCAAACTCCTGACCTCAAGTGGTCTGCCCGTCTCAACCTCCCAAAGTGCTGAGATTACAGGCGTGAGCCACCACCCCCAGCCTTAAGATAGACTATTCTAGACGGAATCGAAGTTCCAACTGTTTGATGTGGGGCAAGTGTCTTCCTCTCTCTGGACCTCGGTCTCCTCTTCTGTTTAAGGGACACATTGACAGCCCCTCCCTCATACATGTTGGGAATCCCAGACACAGCATGGTGCTTGGCACACAGTAGGCACTGAATCAGTGACTCCCCAAAGGACTCCATCCACCCTCCCAAACGCCACCCCGGAAGTACCTCGGGAAGCACGCACTCTTCCATTTTGCACGCCACAAACAGGCAGGCCACGCCCAGCAGCTGCAGGCGATGTAGGCGCACGCGGCCAGCACTCAGGTAGGAATCAAGCAGATGCACCGCCAGGTAAAGTGTGTCACTAGCCAAACCCAGGTACTCCTGAGGAGGGGCACAGGTGACCACGGGGTCCCGGGCGGCGACGCAAACTCAGCCCCCCACACCCTTCCAGATACCTACGTGCACCTGGACCAGCCAGTCTACCACCAGGGCGCGCATCTCCGGGGTCACAGCGCGGGGCAGGGCTCTCTGGGGCAGCACGCGGCACACCTGGGATTAGGGCAGGGACGCCTCACTCTCCACACCTGTGCCTCTGCCTTTCTCCTGAGCTCCAGCCCTGGATGTAGCAGCCTCCTCCAGTCAGTTGGACATCTCAGGTGTGCCTCACCCAAACTGGCCTCCAAATGAGCTCCTCTTACGTGTCCTCACCTAGAACTCTGGGCTTTGTTTCAGATGCCTCCATACCCACCTCTCCAATCTGTAGCCCCCAGAGCCACATAGTCTCCTGGGTGTCTCCCCCTAGGTTCCCAGAACTTCACTTTTTTTTTTTTTTTTTGATGGAGTCTCACTCTGTTGCCCAGGCTGGAGTGCAGTGGCACGATCTCGGCTCACTGCAACATCTGCCTCCTGGGTTCAAACGATTCTCTTGCCTCAGCCTCCTGAGTAGCTCGGATTACAGGTGCCGGCCACCATGCCGGCTAATTTGCTGTATTTTTAGTAGAGACACGGTTTCACTATGTTGACCAAGCTGGTCTCAAACTCCTGACCTCATGATCCGCCAGCCTCGGCCTCCAAAAGTGCTGGGATTACAGGCTTGAGCCACCGCACCTGGCCACTTTACGTATCTTTTAACTCACATCCTCACCACAGTGTCGGGAGTTTGGTACCATAATTATCCCCGTTGACACCTGGGCACTTCCCAGGTTAAGCATATCAGACCCCATTGATCAAACTCTCACTATCCAGGACTTACTACTACAAACTGATGACCTTCACAGAGCATCTTCCAGGCCTGGGAGACCCTATCTTCATAGCCCAGTATATGTGATGCCTTGGGCTTGTACTACCATTAAGAAATATAGAATTAGGCTGGGTGTGGTGGCTCACTTCTGTAATTCCAGCACTTTGGGAGGCCGAGGCGGGAGGATCACCTAAGGTTAGAAGTTCAAGACCAGTCTGACCAACATGGTGACACTCGTCTCTACTAAAAATAGAAAACTTAGCTGAGCATGGTGGCAGGCGCCTGTAATCACAGCTATTTGGGAGGCTGAGGCAGGAGAATCATTTGAACCCGGGAGGCGGAGTTTGCAGTGAGCTGAGACCGCGCCATTGCACTCCAGCAGCCTGGGCAACAAGAACGAAACTCCGTCTCAAAAAAAAAAAAAAGGAAATACTGAATTAGTTGACGTCTAAACGCAGATTTAGAATTGCAGAATTTCAGATTTACTTGAATAAGATCTGAAAAGCTGGTAACATCGAGATAGCATTTCTTCTGACCGGGGCGGGCATTCTCAGTTCCTCACAGTCCCCATCCTTCGTGATTTCTTGCCAGTCCTTAAGGGATCCCAGTTTTATCCTGCTGAATGGCTCTTGGGGAAGCCCGCCATTGCCCCCTGGTGGAGGAGCTTAGAATTTGCATTTTATCTCCCAGCAACCATTAAAGGAAGTGGCGAGAACATCCAATCAGAGGGACGCGAGGCCTGCAAAGCGACCAATCAAAAGCTAGAAGGAACTGGAACTCGCCCAATGAGGGCAGGCAGCGCTCAAAATAAAATACATTCTTTTATTGAGAAGAGAGACGGACACACACTGGGAGGGTTTTGGGTTTTTTTTGTTGTTGTTGTGACTGAGTCTCAGCGCTCAGGGGGGCTCAGG
>NW_012116710.1:7188352-7193352 GCF_000951035.1 Colobus angolensis palliatus
CCCGGCCTCAGACTTCAACTCTTGACCACCAATCCTCAACCCCTCTGCCTCAGAGCACCCAAAAGGGTCTTTCCAAAGAAAGATCTGACCAAGGAACTCCCCAGCTTAAAACCCTTCCATGGCTCTGAGTACCCTTGGAGAAAACTCTAATTTCTTTCAGGCTCTGCTTCAACATCACCTCTTCCCTCTCTCCCCCAACAACCCACACATCAGCCACAGCCACCTTCTTCTTGGCTCCTAGACTATATCAAGCCCATTTCTACCCCAGCTCCTTTGCACTTCCTGTTTCTTCTACAGAGGGTCCTTCCTCAACTCCTTGCACGGCCTTTCCGTCATTCAACTAACATCTCCATGACTTTATCTATACTCCTCCCACCCAATCACTATCTCTTTGTCTCAGCATTTTCACTCTGAAGATGTCTCCCTGTGTGCTTTGTCTATTTGGCTGCTAGGCTGCCAGTCCCACGAGGGCAGGGACATCTGCCCAGAACACAGGTGTCTCTCAGGCCCTAACAGAGATCCTGGCCCAGGAGAGTCACTGGCAAGACGTTAAATAAACTCCTCCCTTCAGTCTTCCTGCCGCAGCACCCCTCTCATAGGGATGTCTGAAGGCTGGGGAGGTCAACGCTTTGGTGTGTATGGCCTTTCCCTAACTGTCCTATGTGTTTGCTCATCTACCCAGAGGGAGGCCAGCATTGCAGCATCTCCAGCGCTTAAAACATTTGCTACTAAACCATTAAATATTTGTTGAATAAATGTGGAGGATAAGTACGGGGACCAGAAACACCCCAGGAGGGGCTGTAAAGAGCCCGGGGACGGTGGGAAAGGGCATTCCCAGAGGTAGAAACGGCGCTCTGTGAAAACAAAACAACAGCCTGGACGTTGCAGGGAAGGAATGCCGGCTGCCAGCGATGGGGAGAGAGGCTGGAGCGGTGGGAGTTCAGAGGTGGTGTTGAGTGGGTGCTGGGTGGGGGGCTGGCGGCTCACCATGGCTTCGGCGAAGATGTCCCCGGCGTACTCGCGTTCTCCCTGCAGCCCCAGCGCGCTCAGCGCCTCCTCCAGCCCCGGCGGCCTCTCCAGGCGTCTTGGGGAGACACTGGGGCCCGAGGGGAAGCCGTCGGGGACTGGGTCGCTCGAAGGCTCTGCATTGAGGGAGGCAGCGGGACTCTGCAAAGGAGAGGGCCTGGGGGCTCAGCGCCTAAGGAGAGGCCCAAGCCGGGAGCCGGGCCCCTGGTCCCTGCCTCTCACCAGCATCCTCCAGGAGGGTGTTGCGGGCGAGGCCAAGCGCCGACCCTTGCAGCTAGGGGAAGAGAGGGGCGGCGGGCGCTTTAAATGCGCCTGGGCGCGTGCGCACTGAGCCCGCCTCGCCTGGGCAGGTGCACAAAGGTGAATGCCCCGCAGGCTGGCTCTGTCCTCTCGAAGCCCTCTGAGGTCGGGCAGCTGGAGACAGAGCCTCATCCTGCTGCCCAGAAACAGCCCCTCTGAGCCTCACTTTCCTCAACCATAAAGTCAGGATGATTTCAAAATGTAGAATCAGGGTGTGCACCGTCAGAGGATGGATGTACAAACATAGATCAGAGGTTAGAATGACCCTTGTGGTGTCGGTGTCACAATGGAATTGGAGATAAAATTGTGTGAACACATATATAGAAATAAGTGTTAGGTATGCAAACATGTATTTCCTAGCTTAGTCTACTGGGAGGGCTTAAGAGCAACGACACCCCAATAGGAAGAAGCACCCGTACCATCCAGGCCCTGGCCACCGCATCCCATTCTCCACTAAAAGGAACCAGGTCTACTTGGAGAAATGGCTGATCCCAGGGTCATACAAGAGAAGGTACAAGATCTGGAATACTTTTGTGTGGCAGAAAGTGTCCCAATGGCAGGGCAAGTCACATAGATGCAGAAGTCACTAGCTAAATCTAGAAAATGTGAGCATCAAGATGATGGTCATAGATCACCAACCACTGATTAAAATTAAAATACATGTTTATTCTGATATAACTCAGACAGTGGGAAAGGAAAGCTCTTCTAATCCTTAGAACGTGAATAAATGTGTTTTGTTTTCAGACAGGGTCTCGCTCTGTCACGCAGGCTGGAGTGCAGTGGTGTGAACATGACTCACTGCAGCCTCAACCTCCTAGGCTCAAGTGAGCCTCCCATCTCAGCCTCCCAAGCAGCTGGGACTACAGGCGTGCGCCACCATGCTTGGCTAATTTTTAAATTTTTTGTAGAGACTGGGATATCCCTTTGTTGCCTAGGCTGGTTTTGAACTCCTGGGCTCAAGCGACCCTCCCACCTTGGCTTCCCAAAGTGCTAGGATTACAGGTGTGAGCCACCATGCCTGGCCGAACTCATAAATATAGAAGGATGGAAAATTCTATTTGGCAACCACCACAGCATCGTTTCATGCAAGAAACATCAATAGATGTTCAAACTAGTGGGTGAACATCTGATAGGAATCAGGGTATCCACAGAACGTCGCTACACAAGATGCTTATTAACTATGTAAACCAAAAGGTATCTGAGATAGGTCTCAATTTAGAAAGTTTATTTTGCCAAAGTTAAGGATGTGCCCATGACATAGCCTCAGGAGGTGTTCGGGGCACTGCTTGGTTTTATCATTTTTATGGAGACATGAGACGTCATCAATATGTGTAAGCTGTACACTGGTTCGGTTCGGAAAGGCGAGACAACTTGAAGCAGGGGAGGGGGCTTCCAGGTCATAGACAAGACACAAACGGCTGCATTGAGTTTGATTAGCCATTTACTGAACACACAATTTACAGGTACAGTCATCCGTGCCTAGTCTTGCTCAAACAATAGGGCAGAGGAAGCCATCAGATATGGGTTTGTCTCACAGAAGCACAGGGATGACTTTGAACTGTCTTCTGTCCACAAGGAATTTCCTTGTGGGCAAATGATGAGAGGTAAGTAGCTTTACCAAAAACCTTTAGGCCAGGCGCAGTGGCTCTCAGCCTGTAATCCCAGCACTTCGGGAAGCTGAGGTGGGCAGATCACTGGAGGTCAGTTCGAGACCAGCCTGGCCAACATGGTGAAACCCCTGTCTCTACTAAACATACAAAAATTAGCTGGGCGTGGTGGTGGGTGCCTGTCACCTCAGCTACTCAGGAGGCTGAGGTAGGAGAATCGCTTGAACTCTGGAGGCCGAGGTTGCAGAGAGCTGAGATCGTACCATGGCACGCCAGCCTGGGTGACAGAGCGAAACTCTATCTCAAAAAAAAAAAAAAAAAAAAAAAAACACCCAAAACAACAAAACGTGAGGCAACCAACCCTGGTTGAGGGAAAATAACTGCAAAATAACTGCCCTGTGGGTTTCACACCTGCCAACTAAATGCAATGTGTGAGCCTGGTCGTTAGCTAGGAATTTTTAACACACAAGGACATTGAGTGTGACCACTAGCGGACATTATAAAATCTGTAAAGAATAGCGGTTTCAATGTCAGCTTCCTGACCTTGACAACTGGAGAGCAGTTATGTAGCAGAATGTTCTTTGGAACAGGCATACAGACGTGGAGCAGGAGGTGGAGGGGTAAATGTAAAATTCCGATCCCATTTTTGTCCGTTTTAAGTAAAATGCTATGAAGAACCTAGTGAAGGGCATAGTTTGTAACTCTTTTACATAACTTTTAGTTTTGAATAGACAGTTCCCACCTACCGTAGCCACACCCAATTTCCCCGATGAACATCTCATATTAGTGTGCCCCATCTGCCACAATCCGTTAGACCAATATTCACCTACTAAGTCCATACTTTATTCAGCCTTCTTTTTTCCCTACGTTCTATTTCAGGACACATTTAGTCACCATGACTCCTTCGGTTTATCTTGGATGTGTCACTTTCTCAGACTTTTCTGATTAACCACCTTGACAGACAAATCCCTCAACTGAGATCTGATGTCTGCTTCCTCTCGGGGAGGTGGTGTGTGTCTGCGGGAGGAGGATCAGGGGGAAAGTGCCCTTCTATGACATCACATTAAAGGGACACTGTGAAGGCGATTCGTCGGCAATGTTGACCTCGATCGGCTGGATGATGTTTGTCAGGGATCTTCACTGAAAAGTTCCTTTTCCCCTCTCCACACTGCACTCTTTTGGAGGAGTCACTGCAGCCCACACCCAAGAAGTGGGGGTTACACAGCCCTCCTTGAAGACTGTCAACAGAAATTACTTATGATTCTGTGTAGATTTGTGTATTCTCCCCATTTTGACACTTAGCAGTAGACTTATTTCATATTTTGGGTGAAAACCCAATATTATGCTATTTATTTTGCTGTTCAAATTCTTTTCAGCTTTGACCACTGGGCGCTGTTGGCTCCTGTGTCCCTGTGACTTCAGCACATCCGTGCTTACTTTCAGGCACTGCAAGATGCCCCAGGCTCATCTTGTACATTTCCTGCCCCAGGCCCGGAATAATCTTAGTACAGTATTAATTTTGAAAGTTTTCTGCAAGTCTGCAATTATTTCAAAATTTATTTATGTGAATGGCTACTCTTTCTTGGAAAGGTACTGGACATTAAAATCCTGGGATGTAGACGACAAACAAAAGCACAAGCACAGTACAGACAGATAGCTAAAGTTTATTACAGGACTGCTGGTAGCACCAAACGAAACCAAGTCAATTCCTTTTAACAGGGCGGCTGAACCGGTTAAGGAGTCTACCCTGTGGAACCCCAGGAAGCAGCTGGAAAGTCTGAGTTCCCCAAATGCAGCAGCTAAAAGGGAATCTCACTGCTACCCCTGACTCAACACAGCCATCAATGCATACAGGGCAGCCCCCAGAGGCTTCACATTAACTGGAAAAGATGATGCAAAAAGAGCAGGAAACTACCAGTTTATTATGCCATGTCCATTTGCACAGAGGTAATCAGCACCAAAGTGAGTACTCAAGGTCCTGAGACCTTGGGTAAATTTACTTTCTTATACTCCTGCTTTGCTGTCTTTTTTAATGGCATGTATCATGTTTTCTTTTTTTTTTTTTTT
>NW_012116710.1:7198842-7205102 GCF_000951035.1 Colobus angolensis palliatus
GGGTGTGATTGTGATGGACTGGGCGGTGAATTCATCATCAAAGTACCTTGTGTCGACCTCGGACGTGACCTGAGGTTTGAAGGGTGGCAGGAGCTACGGAGGAGAGGAGCTCACGCTCAGGGACCCTGAGGCCAGGAGGCATCAACCAAGGTCACCACGAGTGGGCCAGGCCCCTCAGGGTCCGGCTGGGGCGGGCAGTGGGGGCTCACCTTCTTCTGGATCACGTCCTGCCAGTTGATGCTGAGGAAGAACCTGTGCTCCATGACCTCCTTGGCATCGCTGGGCCCCCCACCAAGCCTGGGCAGAGACGGCCGTCAGCACCTGCCTCCCAGAGCAGCTGGGTTCGGGGAGACAGGCTTTCGGCACAGGCAAGCCCTGTATGGCCTTTAATGATTCTGTCTTGACTACAAACCACCACTTCACAGGAGGAAGCCGAGGCTCAGGGAGGGAGCTCACTTGCCCAGGGTCCAAGTCAGGGAGTCAGCAACCTGGACCCATGTGTCCTCACAGCCTGGCCTCACCCTGAGTCCAGAAAGGGAGTCAGCAGGACAGGCTCGGTTCCTATCCTGGCTCTGCCACATATGGTTTGGCGGCCCCAGCCAGGCCTAGGGATGCCTTGTTCCTCAGTGTCCCCATAAAAGTGTCCCCCATAAGGCAGTGTCAAGGATGGGCCTGCCCTGAGGGGAGCACTCCCTAAGTGCCACTGTGGACATTTTCAGGGGCTATGTGGGGACAACACACACTGCGACCCCAAAAGCGAGCGCCCTTGTGGACGCTGCCCCCTCCAGGCCGCAGGGACAGTGGCAGCAGGTGGCGCTGGGCTGGACTGGACTGGACGGGGCCGACGCCAGCCCTCACCTCTGCTTGGGGTCCTTCTTAAGCAGCCCGGCAAGCAGGGACTTGGCCTCGGGGCTGAGCGTGCGCGGGAAGCGGATCTCTTCCATGAGGATGAGCTCAAAGAGGCGCTCGTGGTCCTGGTTGTAGAAAGGCAGGCGGCCGCACATCATCTCGTACATGACCACACCCAGCCCCCACCAGTCCACGGCCCGGCCATAGTCATTGTCCTCCAGCACCTGAGGATGGAGGGGAAATGAAGGCTGGGCCCGTGGCCCTGAGGCTGGCATCACAGTCCTGCCCTCAGGGCATCTGGGCTGGAAACACACAGGTCTGGGGGTTCCCCCTTCCCTTGGCCTCACATGTTCCTACCCCCCTCAAATCCCAGACACCTCAGGCGCCAGGTACTCTGGGGTCCCACAGAAGGTTTTCATGGTAGCCCCGTCACTGATGCCTTCTTTGCAGAGGCCAAAGTCAGTGATCTTGATGTGGCCGTCTTTGTCCAGCATGAGGTTTTCCAGCTGTTGGAAAAGTCAACAGATCTCAGGCGTGTGCTCCGAGGGGTTCCTGCTACCCTAGCCTTTCCTTCCAAGGAAAGATGCCAGGGGCTCCTGGACATCAACCCTCCCATGCCAGGCTGGGCCCAGCCTCTGAGGCTCAGAGAGAGGCCAGACCCAACCCTCCCCACACCCTGGCCCACCCCCAGGGTATCTGGAAACAGCTGGGCAGGGAGAACCGAGAGCCAGGCCCTGTCCACCCACTGCCCCCATTGTCAGCTGCAGGTTCTTATGTTCCAACACGGGGGCACACGCTTTCTTCTTTTTTTTTTTTTTTCTAGACTTTTTGTCTTTTAATTATGAAATATGCAACCAGGCAAAGTGGCTCACACTTTGGGGGGCTTAGGCGGCAGGACTGCTTGAACCCAGGAGTTTGAGACCAGCCTGGGCAATGCAGCAAGACCCCATCTCCATATTTTTTTTTTTTTTTTTTTTTTGAGACGGAGTCTTGCTCTGCCACCCAGGCTGGAGTGCAGTGCGGCAATCACAGCTCACTGCAGCCTCAAACTCCTGGGCTCAAGTGATCTTCCCACCTCAGCCTTCCAAGTCAGCTGGGATGACAGGCATGCACCACCATGCCCAGCTAATTTTTGTATTTTTTGTAGAGATGAGGGTCTCCCTATGCTGCCCAGGCTGGTCTCGAACCCCTGGCCTCAAGAGAGCCGCCCGCCTCGGCCTCCGAAAGTGCTGGGATTATAGGCATGAACCATTGTGCCCAGTCTACTGTTCTTTATATACAAAAAAGAACTTGTGAAATTTTTAAAATGTACATTGCAAAAGACGATTATTCTACTCAAAATTTATTTGGTAAGATTTTATTAAGACTCTAAGTTCAAACACCCTCCTTGGGAAAAGCTCTACAGGATAACCACATGTGCTCAACTATGGGGCCAGTTGCTGCAGCTGTGGGCCCCCATCCTGTGGAAGAGGAGAGCCACTAACAAGATGAGGTAGCCAGGCCTGTGCCCACACTACGAGACCTGCGTCCCCGTGGTGTGAGGAGCAGCAACGGGGGTCAGCTCAGGGCTGGGATGAGAAGGATGAGTAAAAGGCCTTTCTTTATAGGCCTGCCTGCTTATGACCACCAGGGCAGACTTTTGTAATTAAATTAAGGTCCACATGACTTTAGAAAGACAAATTAAAAAACCCCAACCGAACACAAGTCTTGGCTGTAGCTCACTCTGATTTCTGTAAATTGGATCTTTTTCTGCTTACATTCACTTAAAATCTCAAAGACTAAATGGGTGTGAAGTGCTAACACCTTGTGGCAAAATCTCAAATTCATCTGTGCCAGGCCCTCTGCACAGCAGGGCTCAGCAGGGCAGGCCAAAGCTCTGGTCCCTGGTCCCTGGCTGGGGGAGGCGTGCCATCCGGCCAGTGCCCAGCCATGCGGCCACGTGACTCAAGCATGGGAAGTGCAGGGGCCCAGACACAGCCAGGCTAAAGGGCAGCGCCTAGCGGAGGGCTGACCCCAAGCTGAACGGGGTTCCAACCAAACGCTCTGGGGCTCCCAGGAGAAGCAGCCACGCCACCATGAACACACCACTGGGTCTGTACTGGAATTTGGGGGCCTCAAGGCTTCCGGGTGGCAGCATAAATGCGGAGGTGGGGCAGGACAGGAATGCCCCCCTCTAAGGCTCGGCAGCCCTGTGGAATGAACCACTCCCTCTCACTCAGTGACAGCACAGGCACCCTCCTCATTCTGGACTACCCAGATCTTCCACCCGTCCCTCCACCCCACCTCTCTTAGCTTAAGCAGCACTGAGGGCCTGGAGTGGTCTCTGTCCACCACACCCCCACAAGTGGGGAGCCTCCCCATACCCCTCAGCCCCACAGCACCAGCTGCACCCACCCTCTCCAGCCTGAGCTCCTGCACACACCCCAGCTGCCCTCACCCTGAGCTCATTCTCACCTCCACGCCCCTGCTCAGCGCCCTCCTTGCTGAAGGGAGCGACTACTACAGGAGAAGCTGGGGCCCAGGGGTCCGACTCCATCACCAAGGCAAGGCCCAGAGTGGCTGGGCCGGTGTGAGTGCAGGCTGGGCCCTGGTCTGAAATGAGTGTCTTTATTGCTTGTACCGTACAAATATGAAGACGAGGAGAAAGGCCAGTAGGGACGGAGGAGAACTGTCAGATAACGACATCGCACACAGAGGAAAAAGAACGTCACCCACCCGAACCAACCCACCCTCCCCACCCTGCCATGAACTGCATAGTACAGGAGATGGGGTAGGGAGAGCAAACCCACAAAAGCTGAACTCCAAACACCCAGAGGTGTTGCTGCAGGGAGGGGAGGCATGGGCAGGGCAGCTCATGGATCAAGGCGGGGCCCCTCCCACTAGGTCAGCACCCCTCTCCCACAGGATGAAATGCTCGGGCCAGGGATGGGGCCCAAGCCCACACACCACGCACACTGGAGGACACGCTGCCCTCACACACAACACACATGCACACACACCCACGTGTGCCTGCATCCCGCCGACACACGCAGTCCGAGGCACGCACAGGAGTCCCACAGCACTGACATGGAAGTGCGTTCATGTTCAACCTTAAGGCTGCAGAACATGGGGCCCTGGGGAGAGGGAGGGATGAGGGGGCCTAGGAGTCTCCCTTCTCAGAGGCCCCTCACTCCAATAGTTACCAGAGATGCCCACCCCCACCCCTCCCTGACCAAGTCCATGGGGCCCAATACTGTCCGGTGTAAGATTGTAACAGCCGAGGCTGGTGCCCCTCCACCCCCGCCGAGAAGGGGGTGAGCCCAGCCCACAGCCCCCAATGGGGTCAGGCCAGGCCCGGGGTCCAGCAGGAGGTAAGGCCAGCTGGAAGGAAGCCCTAGTAAGGCACGGGGCTGGGAGGCAGGCAGGTTTGCCCCCAAATGTTCCTCCTGCCTCAATCCATAGGGTGAGGGCAGCTTGGTGGAGAGGAGACAGGACCAGGAGGCGGCGCCCAGCCCGACCCCTCCCAGTTCCCCAAGGCGCAGATCCTGGGACCTGGCTCCATTCACCAGGGAGCAGCCCTAACCCCCATCCCTGCAGCTCCCAAGGGCCCCTGCCTGCCCCTGGACATTATTGCTTTTCTGCCCCCATGGGGGGACAGCAGGTGAGGGGTTGGACCACCCCGTGCCTGGCCACTCCGAGCCTAGGCCACGGGGCCTGGAAGGCAGCACCACTATCTGCCGGGTGTCGCGTCCCACCAGAAGGCAGCCTTCATCCGGAAGCAGCAGCGCAGAGGCAGCCACCAGCATGACACCCGGGCCAGAAACTCAGGCAGGCCCCGGGCGTCAGGCTTCACCCCTCACTGGGGCTTGCGTAGATTAAAACCTGAATCTCTCCAACTGCCCAACAGCCCGGGCCTGGGTGAGAGGTGGAGTATCCCAAAAGCGAGTCTGGGCACAAAGGTGAGGCTGGAGGCAGGGTCTGCAGGGTCTGCAGGGACCGCTGGGGTGCATCTGGGAGGGGCCTGAAGAACTGGAAAGGGGGTGAGGTGGGGGTGGGGACACAAACCAAAAAGGCAAAGTAAAAAGTTAGGGGGAGAAAACCACCCGGCGGTGATGGCTGCGTGCGTGCGTCCTCTGCGTGGGCGGACTGCTCACTCGCGGATGCTGGCCGAGTAGGAGAATTGGGGGAAGTGGGTCCGCTGGTCCAGCTCCAGTAAGCCCAGGCTGTCATCTGCGGGCGGCGGAGGTGGATAGGGAGGACCGGTCAGGAGAGGGCCTGGGACACCTGCCCAGACTCCCTGGGGAAATGGCCCCAGCTGGCGGGGGCTGCTCACAGGACAGACAGGAAAGGCCCAGAAACCTCCCTCCGCAATGGAGCCCCTCAGCCACGGCTCCACTCCCCAAACCTGAGCCTCGGGCAGCCTCCTCTGGGAGTTTCCTGTGCCCATGTGCCCCACAGCTGGCAGGGCCTTCTGAGCCTCCCACTTTATCTCTGTTCCATACACCACCATGCCAGGGTCCAGCTCAGAGCCCTGTCCTGGTCTGCCTCTCGCACCCTCCCATCCATTCTCCACAGGCAGCCAGGGGGGGCGGCTTTCCAAAGGCCTTCTTTAACCCTGTCCCTCTCTGTACGAAACCCTTCCCTGGTTGGTTCCCTCCATGCAAGCAGTCCCCACCCCTCCCAGTGGCCCCCAGACCCTTGCACTCCAGCCCCATGCCCTCTCTTCTTCCCGGCTGCTGCCTGTCCTTGGCTGTGCCATGCTTCTCCCATTGCTGGCATCCCACATGCCATTCCTCTGGCCAGCTGACGTGTTTGCTTCCTCCTCCAGAAAGCCCTCCTTAACTGCAGGCCATGTCAGCTATTCCCTCTGGGATTCCCTAGTCCCTGGGCTCCCACAGCCTAGCCCTGATCACTCCAGGCCATCCACCCTACCTGGGCTGGGAGCTTTCCAGGGCAGGGCCCAGGGCTGGCTCGATCAATGCTGTGTCCCCAGCATAGCCCAGCACCGGGGCTGGGTTCAGAGTGAGAACTCAACACAGCTGTAAAGCAGCGACCCCAGCCAGCCTCACGGACCTGGCTGTCTCCTGCCCTGAATCCCCCCACTGAGCTCCAGAATGTGCCGCAGCCAATGGCTCCCGGTGGCCTCACCAGGTCCAAAGAGGACCAACAGCAAAAGGACCTGAGAGCAGACCTTGGGGAAACCTCCCAGACATGAAGCAGGGGCCTTCAAGGGCCGTCCTCGAGAAGTGGGTTAAGAGCAGGCCCCATCCCTCCACCACCGGGGCAGGCATACCAGCGCGGGGGCCCCAGGCACTCACAGCGGTCGGGGGGTGTGATTGTGATGGACTGGGCGGTGAATTCATCATCAAAGTACCTTGTGTCGACCTCGGACGTGACCTGAGGTTTGAAGGGTGGCAGGAGCTACGGAGGAG
>NW_012116710.1:7206947-7251919 GCF_000951035.1 Colobus angolensis palliatus
GGATGGTCTCGATCTCCTGACCTCGTGATCCGCCCGTCTCGGCCTCCCAAAGTGCTGGGATTACAGGCTTGAGCCACCGCGCCCGGCTCCATATTTTTTAATATGAAAAATAAATTAGCCAGGCATGGTGGCACACACCTATAGTCCCAGCTGCTTGTGAGGCTGAGATGACATCTCCCCCTGGAAGGCCCTGTGTGCCCCTCCCACTTACTGACCATCCCCCACAAGAATTAACCTCTACTTCCCGTCTGTACCACTGCACACAGACACACCTGTGAACTGTGGACTCACCTCCTCTGTGCGGCTTTCCCTCGACATTAGCCTATGAGATGCGTCCACACTGTCGCGTGTCGCTGTAGCTCATTCCTAACTGCTGTGTGGCACCCCACTGTGCGAACACTCCACAGTGGGTCTGACCTCTCCTCTCAGAGTGGGTACTTGGGTTGTTCCAGTTGGGGCTAGAGTGAGTCCTGCTGCTGAGTGAGGGGGACACTTTCTAAGATGAATGTGTGTCCCCATTTCTCTTGTGCACACACTGCCGAACTATCTTCTAAACTTTGCTGGGTGCGGTGGCTCACACCTGTAATCCCAGCACTTTGGGAGACTGAGGTGGGTGGATCATGAGGTCAGAGTTTGAGACCAGCCTGGCCAACATGGTGCAACCCCATCTCTATTAAAAATACAAAAATTAGCTGGGCGTGGTGGCGGACACCTGTAATTCCAACTACTTGGGAGGCTGAGGCAGGACAATAGCTTGGACCCAGGAGACGGAGGTTGCAGTGAGTTGAGATCGCACCACTGCACTGAACGGAGCAGGACTCCTCATAAATAAATAAATATAAATAAATAAAGTAGGGATTGTGTCAGTCCACACTCCACTAGCGGCCTAGGAGTGCTCGTGGGAGGCTTGGAAAGGTCCCTACTTGGGGCCACTTGCTACAGAACCACCACCCGGGACCTTGGTGGGAAGCTTGGCGAGTCAGGGCAGAAGGCCTCAGCCCCACCTCCCCAGTGTGAGTCCCATGTGGTGTGCGCGTGCCACAGGTCAGCCTGGTGCACACGCTGCCACTAACCTTGATGTCACGGTACACCACGTCCCGCGAGTGCAAGTACTCAAGAGCCGAGACGATCTCTGCACCATAAAACCGGGCCCGCTCCTCTGTGAAGACACGCTCCCGGGACAGGTGGAAGAACAGCTGCGGGAGGAAGGGGTGAGGAGAGGAGGTCAGGCCCCAGCACACCCACCTGCCCTCACCTTCCCAGCTCAGTGATGTGGTGACACCTGTGTCATGAACCAGTAAGTGACAGCTAGAGGGACCAAGCAAGGCACAGCGCAGAAGCTCACGAGTGACACAGAGCTGGGGGTGAAGGGCGAGGGTCCACCAGGAGACACCCACAAGAAGGTACAACAGGGACATCCAAGACAGAGGAGGGAGGACAGCATGGAGGCAAAGAGAAGCACATGTCATGACCAAGTAGCAATAGGCTGTGGGCAAGCCCAGATCGGACGGATAAGCAAACCTCCCATCCCAATACAGGCGTGCCAACCGCTGCACAGAGAAGGCGCGAGGCAAGCAGTGGGGGACAGAAGTGAGGTAACTCTGTGAGGGGGAGCTGAGTGGCTGCTGGAATCCACTTCGGAAGGACATGGGAACAGAGGGCTGCTAGGTTTTAACCCTTGGGAGCCTTTTCTG
The DNA here is from genome assembly GCF_000951035.1 of Colobus angolensis palliatus. NCBI lineage: Eukaryota > Metazoa > Chordata > Mammalia > Primates > Cercopithecidae > Colobus > Colobus angolensis. The sequence continues at coordinate 7,208,642 of NW_012116710.1, forward strand.
GGGCCTTTAAGACCATCCTTCCCAGTGCTGTTGCCCCACAGCCCTCTCCACACCTCTCTGGACTGGTGTGGACCTGACCCACCCACTCACTACCTGTGTAAACCTGGGCAAGCTACTGAACCTCTCTGAGCCTCAGTGACCACCCCGCAAAATGGAGATGATGCCGCCTGCCTCAAGGAAGAGGAGCACAAGATGACATTGAAATTTCCCTCCACCATTCCATCTCACCCACAGCTCCTCTCCATCCCGCCCCATCCTGAAAAAGAAGGCCCCAGAGGGCAAAGCCAAGGCAGCCGCGGCTCACCTCGCCACCGTTGGCGTACTCCATCACGAAGCACAGGCGGTCGTGGGTCTGGAAGGCGTACTTCAGCGCCTGGCGGATGAAGGCAGCAGGGTAGGAGGTGGGAGGGAGGAGGACTCTGCTGAGCCACACCAGGGCAGGGACCTGGCCCTGCTTATTCTGCACACATACACGCTGCCCTGGCTGGGGCCCCTGGGAATTAGCCAGATGGGGTTCACATACTGGCTGCACCTTTTGGGGCGTTAAGTGAAGGCATGGCTCTGCGGGTAAGAAAGGGTTACATGCTGAACCATCTTGTCCTCTGCCTCCATCAGGCACAGCCAGGGGAAAACTAGAGCAACCAGGGCTCTTGTTTTTACAGTAAAATGTGTTCAACTTACATACACAAGTGATGTCTGCTGTGGCTGGGAGTGGCAAAGGCTTGGGAGCCAACTTCAATGACAGGATGGACAGGGGGTACCTCAGCTCATGACAACTCAACTATTCTGTTTTCTACACTGTGGTACCTCATAAGAGTTTATTCGAAAAAGTACTATGCCTTAATAGGATACCTGGACAGCCACTGAGATAAAGAAATGACACATAAGCCATCCTTAATCTAATCCATTTAACTGGTGGCCACTGGCCTCGATGGAGACTGCAGCCCAAATAGGCATCTACTCAGTCCAAGCTGACAGACAACACAATGCTAACACATCTGCCTCTATGAGCGTATCTGAAAACAAAAACAAAAAAATATGTATTTCTACTTCCACCAGCTGGGCTAAGTGCCCTAACTCACAGAGACAGCAGCCATCAAATAATGTGTTATCTTCAGTTGGTTCAAGTGCGTACACGAAGCCACCATCCCTGAAGCAGCCGTCACCTCCCACTCCCTGAGCCTGCTCACCCCACCCCACGTCTTGGTTCGATGACTTGGCGGGCGCAGCAGCACCGTGCCCTGCCCGCCTGGCCTACCCCAAGCTGTGCTTTGTAGCAGAAGATTTGGGCTCTTTCTCTGAGCTCTGTCCAAAGGCTGGCCTCACACTGTCTGGGAAAGGGAGGGCAACTCACAGTGAGGAACGGGTGCCTGGTGTTCTGGAGGACCCGGCTCTCGGTGACTGTGTGAGCGACTTCATCCTGCAGACAGACTGCGGGTGAGGGGCTGGCGGGCAACACCATGCCTGCCCACCCCACCCCGACCCGAGGAAGGGAAGCAAGGCCTTGTGAAATGCAATTTCATTCCCATCCACAAATGCAGAAACAATCACAGGAGTGGAATGTGAATGCCTGCAAGCCCTCAACAAAGAACAGACCCAGACGAGGATCATCAGTGGCTCTCAAAGCCACAGGTGAAAAGTCAGCAGGAATGTCACAATGAAGGGACCAGGCTGCTAGGGGCAAGACACTTGTGACATCCTTGCAGGGGAGACAGACATCACAAGAGCCCCGAGATGCCACCACAGGCTGTGGGAAGCCCCACCTAGAAAGCGTTCTTGCCCAAAGAAGGAACTGGGCCTAATGAAGCTCTAGACAGCAAAGCAGTGCTTCTCAGGGTGTGGTCCCCACACGAGGCACATCAGCACTGCCTGGGAACTAGCAGCAATGCAAATTCCTGGGACCTACCCCCCGGCCCACTGGGCCAGAAACTCAGGGTGGGCCTAGCACTGTCTCACAAGCCCTTTGGGTGACTCTAATTCAGGTTCTAATTGACTATACAGCAGAACCACCAGGAGAGGTTCCAAAAATCTGGAGCCACCTACAGCAACTTCACACAGGCTCTCCCTGGGGCAAGTTGATCCCCAGGGGACACCTGAGAATGTCTAAAGTCTTTTTTTTCTTTAGCTGGGGGTCTGGCTCTGTTGCCCAGGCTGGAGTGCAGTGGTGTGAACATGGGTCACTACAGCCTCAACCTCTGAGGCTCAACTGATCCTCTCACTTCAGCCTCCTGAGCAGCTGGGACTGCAGGTGCACGCCACTATGTCCGGCTAATTTATTTTTATAGAGACAGGGTCTCGCTTTGTTGCCCAGGCTGGTCAAGGAGCCCAGCCCAGCGATCCTCCCACCTCAGCCTTCTAAAGTGCTGGAATTACAAGCATGCGCTGCAGCACCCAATCCAAAAGTCATTTTTGATTGTCACAACTTGGAGAGCTACTATTGGCTTTAGTGCGTAGAAGCCAGGGGTGCTGCTAAAACCCTACAATGCACAGGGTTGCCCCGACAGCACAGAACAATCTGTCCCAAAATGTCAACAGTGCTGAGGCTGAGGAATGCTGCCTTAGGCCCAATCATCACATCAGGAATGAACAGTTAATGCGATTGGCTCTGATGGCAGCACCACGATTATATTCTTTACAGCCTTCATCTGTCAGGGCACGTGTTCGAGTATGGATGAGTGAAGTGACGTGATGTCTAGGACAGGCCTTAAAGTATTCCAGAACAAGAGGGGCAGGCAGAGCTAAGGAAACAAGGCTGGCTAAACGCTGATAACTGGTTAAACTGGACAGTGGCTACATGGGGGTCCGTAATATTTATTTTGTTTTTAAGTTTTTGAGTATTTTTGGAAACTTCCACTACAAAAACTTCAAATAAGGGAAAAAGTAGAATTCCATTCCTGGCCCGGCCTCCAACTGGGATACCCTGAGCAGAGCCCTGGCCTCCCCAACAGGAACGTCCTCACAGCCTCCCCAACAGGCCCCAGCCTCCCTTGACAGTACCTGCTGGGTGGGGCCCCGAGGCTCGCTCTCTCCACAGGCACCCCCAGCCCCTACCAGAGGGTGGCAGTGGGGACTCAGCAGCAAGGCCTGCTGTTCCTCTCTGGGCCTCAGGCTCCCCCTTTTCTGGAGGGAACTTGTGGGGGAAATAAGCCCACGGCAGCAGAAAGCGTGGGTAAGCGTCCAGGCCTCAGGGTCAGGCTCCAGACCTCAGCCCCCGCAGGGGCCAGCAAGCACAGTTCCCGGGGCACGCACCTTGGCAATGATGACTTCCTTCCGCAGGATCTTCATGGCGTAGTAGCGGCCAGTGGCCTTCTCCCGCACCAGGATGACTTTGCCAAAGGTTCCCTTGCCAAGGAGTTTGAGATAGTCGAAATCATTCATGGTCTGCCAGGGACAGGGAGAGTGGGGGCAGTCAGCGCCTGGCTCACGGCCCATGGGAGGAAATTTTAACAAAAGAAAGGGGAAAACCAAAAGACACTGTTGCCAAACGGCTTAGGCTGGAGCAGGAAGGGAGGCTCTGGGCAGCAACTGTGTGTTCTGAAGCGGCCTTCAGACCAGGCTCTGCAGGCACAGGGCCTTGGGAGGGCTGGGCTCTGATGTGGGGGTAGCCAAGTCTTCACCACCTCCCAGGACGAAGCTACAGTGGGTCCACCTAGGGTTGCTCCCTCCCCCACGGGCACGGAGAAGACCCAAGGGCACCAGCCACCTGAAATCACCCCACCCTACAGGGCAGCTCTGTTGTCTCTCAGCTGAGCCCCCTGAACTGTGTATGGAAACCAAGGAGAGCAGGGCCAGCAATGGGGGTGGGGGGCATCGCAGGCTGGCAGCCCCACCCCTGCTTCCAGCACTTACCACTTTAGTCCGTGCCTTGCTGACCGCCACTTCCATCTCTTCGGCCACGGAGGAGTCACTGGGGGAGCCACACTTGTAGTCCATGAGGTCCTCACCTGGGGCCCGCTGCTTGAGGCTGTTGGCGACCATCTGGATGGCCCGCATCCATTCCTCCCTGTCAGGGACACACGTGAGTCCCAGGAGCCAGGAGTCCTGGGCCTCAGAGTCAAAGGGCTGAGTGCCACCTCCCAGCCACCCCCTGCAACAGGCAAGCAAATGACCACATACCCATGGGAATTTGGGCAAGATCTGTCAGAACCAGAGAGAGCTGAAGGGACCTGAGTGAAACTCCACAGACCCCTGGCTGTGATGGTGAGGAACGGGTGGGTAAGTGTGGAATGCAGGCCAGGTGCCACCGGTGGCTCAGGCCTGTAATCCCAGCACTTTGGGAGGCTGAGGCGGATGGATCACGAGGTCAGGAGTTCGAGACCAGCCTGGCCAACATGGCAAAACCCCGTCTCTACTAAAAATACAAAAATTAGCCGGGCGTGGTGGCGGGCGCCTGTAATCCCAGCTACTCAAGAGGCTAAGGCAGGAGAATTGCTTGAACCCGGGAGGCAGAGGTTGCAGTGAGCACAGATCACGCCACTGCACTCCAGCCTGGTGACAGAGCAAGACTCCGTCTCAAAAAAAAAAAAAAAAAAAAAAAAGTGGAATACAAAGAGAGATCACCAATTTCCCTAAAGTGACCTGGCCTGAGGGTCATCTGAAGCCAGGCAGCAGGCAAATGATCAAAAAGGAGTGACCCTCTCTTTCACAGCCCCTTGAAAATGAGCCAGCACCCTGAGCCTTGAATGAGGGAGAGACAGGGCTCCTGTAAATTCTTCGGAACAAATGACAAGCTCCAGTTTATAAGTTACCAATGTTTTGTAAAGTTAAACCAAGAGTAAGAAGCAGCATTCATTAGCCAAAGGAGCTGAAGACATTACAAGGCAAGAGCTGGCCTACAGGATCCCTGGAGGGGACAGTCCGCTGGGAGCAGGGAGTCTGCATGGCAGGGACAGAGGTCCTGGCAGCCCAGGGATGTAGAGGAGAGAAGCTGGTGGACAGGAAGCAGGTCCCAGCAGAAGGGAGCCTGGCTTAAAAACAGTCAACTAGAAGCTAAGTACTGTGGCTCACACCTGTAATCCCAGCATTTTGGGAGGCCGAGGTGGGCCAAGTGCTCGAGCCCAAGCGTTCAAGACCAGCCTGGGCAACAAAGCAAGACCCATCTCTAAAAAAGTTTTCAAAAAGCAAAAATAAAAAATAAGAACAGGCCAGGTGCGATGGCTCACGCCTGTAATCCCAGCACTTTGGGAGGCCAAGGCGTAGGATCCCTTGAGGTCAGGAGTTTGAGAACAGCCTGGCCAACATAGTAAAACCCAGTCTCTACTAAAAATACAAAAAATTAGCCAGGCGTGGTGACATGCGCCTGTAGTCCCAGCTACTTGGGAGGCTGAGGCAGGAGAATCACTTGAACCTGGGACGGGGAGGTTACAGTGAGCCAAGATTGCACTATCGCACTCCAGCCTGGACAACAGTGCAAGACTCCATCTCAAAATAATAATAATAATAAAAATAAACAATAAACTAGTTCTGTCACTCATGGCTTAGAACTTGCTGGGAAAGAACTGTCTTTGGGCCAGGCTCAGTGGCTCACACCTACAATCCTGGCACTTCGGGAGACTGAGGCAGGAGGATGGCTTGCATCCAGAAGTTTGAGACCAGCCTAGGCAACACGGATACCCATTTTGTAGAGATCAAAGATAAAAAATTAGCCAGGTGTTGTGGTGGCACATGCCTGTGGTCTCAGCTACTCGGGGGCCCAGGAGGTGGAGGCTGCAGTGAGCCATGATCATGCCACTGCAATCAGCAAAAAAAAGAAAAGAATTTTCTTTGGATACTTACAAACTGTTCTGCCTAATAAGTGAAAACGACCAGAGACCACAATGAAAAATATACTAGGCTGAATGACACCAAATTGTCCACATCCCCCATTTTTGACCACACCACAATTAGGTGTTTTCAACCCAATGCATTTTGAACCCTCTTTGTATTTTGCTTGTGTCTAGAAAATACCCACATGTCCAATAGGAAAAATAAAATGTTTACTGATAATGAGAAAATTCAAAGAGTACAAGTAGGCAACTTCCCAAATCCCAGTGATTTAAATAAGCCACAGGGAGTGCAGCCAGCTCTTCACACGCATCTTCCAGGGTGGCCCCCGCCCCAGGGCAAGTGTCACTGCTCCTGTGTTCCTGAGGCACTGGGGCACCCACCCAAGGTCAGGCAGGGAACAAGTGGCTGGGACTGGGCTTCAAAATCCAAGCCGGGGCACCCTGCTGGGCTGTATTCCTCCCCAGTCTCGTTCCTGGTGTACCACGCGAAACTACTTCTATTTCCATCCATCCCACCATGCACCCTCTTCCACATTTTGACACTGCTGAAATGCAGATGCATCTCACAGTTGGGGTCTGTCTTGATTTAACTAGCCACTCCTTTTTCTTGGCACTATACGAAATAGGGAGCCTCCCCGACGACAGCACCTTCGATTTGATGAAATATCACAGCAGTGTTTAACACACAGGCCGCTGTGAGGTAGAATGCCTGTGAGGCATCTGTGCAATGAGACATTCCGCAGCTGGGGGAAAGATGGAGGCAGGTCTGTATGCTGACTTGGGATGATCTGAGACATCTTAAGGAAAAAAGGAAGGTGCAGAGCCGGGTGAGGTAGCTCACTCCTGTAATCCCTGCAATTTGGGAGGCAGAGGCTGGAGGATTGTTTGAGCCCAGGAATTTCAGACCAGCCTGGACAACACAGGAAGACCCCGTTTCTATAAAACATTTCAAAATGAAGGAAGGTGAAGAACAGTGTACAGTTCTGTGCTCCTGAGTTAGAAAATAATGAACTTCTGCGGACACATACTCACATAGGCACAAACATCTCCAGCAGAGAAGTCGCGATCCTGGAGCCCTGCCTGCCTCCAGGAAAGGGAACTGGGAGTCCAGGAAAAGGAACAGCCTCTAATAACACATGGGAAGCGCTCACTATCATCAACCACTCCCACCCATTACGAAGGAGGAACTGAGGCACAGATTTAAAAACCAGATTCCAGAAAAATAGCAGTTGTTCCAGCCTTGGTAGCTGGAATCACAAAAGACACGCTGCCCTCCCCACCCACTCAGAGACTGGAGTCCCCATAACCCATCTCTGTCCACCCCATGGAGGCAGATATTTCCACCTGCTTTGAACACGGTTCTGCCCCCAGAACTCATGGGTGGATACTCGGTAGATATTTGGGTAATGAAAGAGTGAGGCAGCCAAAGTCCAGGTGGTCCCAGAGCCAGGGCGCAGCAAGGCCCAGTGCAGACGCGGGCAGAGCATACACTGAGCCTTGGTGCACACCCAGGCAGAGAGGTGTTGGCTTCTGCACTCCCTGGCCCAACGTCTCAAGCCAGTATGTCTCAACTTGCTGTAACCCATGCCCTCTATGGAACAAATTACAGCCTAATTCCCAAACGCTACACTGATATTCCTGTTTTTCAAAAAAAAAAAAGGTGGGGGGTGCACGGGGCAGGAGCCGACTCCATGACAGGTTTTTTTTTTTTTTCTTTTTTCTTTTTGGAGACAGAGTCTTGCTTTGGTGCCAGGCTGGAGTGCAGTGGCTCCCTGGTTCAAGCAATTCTCCTGCCTCAGCCTCCAGAGTAGCCGGAACTATAGGTACCCGTCACCATGCCCAGCTAATTTTTGTATTTTTAGTAGAGACAGGGTTTTACCATGTTGGCCAGGACAGTTTCGATCTCTTGACCTCATGATCTGCCCGCCTCAGCCTCCCAAAGTGCTGGGATTACAGGTGTGAGCCACCGTGCCCAGCCTTCCATGACATGCTTTATCAGACATAGTTGTCCTCTCACAAATTTTAAATTTTTTTAATGCTGACTCTGAGTAAATGATGGTGGATTGAGAAAAAAAAATCACAGATCTCCTAAGAGACACAGTGAATATATTAAAAAGGAAAATATGTCTTTCATATATAAAAATCTTGAGAGACTGTCACGTGAAGATGGCAGATGCAGACTAGGATGTACAGCATGGTAGCATCTTTGTTTTCAAAGAGAGGGGTGGAGAGAACACAGATGGTCTCTCTGTGGAGAGAACCCGAATACATGAAAGATGGCACAGCCATACCACCAGCCGAGAAGCAGCTCTGGGAGGCTACTCCAGAAGGGAATCAGGAGCACGGACCCTGGAGCCACCCCAGCTGGGGCTCCAAGAGTGGCTCTGCCACCTAGACAAGCTCAGCCCTCACAGCTCTCCCCGCAACCAGGGCCTGGGGCTAAGAGGTTGGTGGACTGCGGGCACACAGCACCGCACACAGGGCTGGGCGGAAGGCACTCAACTCGGGGAGGGTGCCGAAGACACCTGCGGGGCGGGCCTACCCCACCTACCCTGGCTCCCACTGCCCACCCTACAGAGAGCTCCAGAAACCACAGCAACGCAGGAGGTTATCCGGGAGCAACTGGGGCTCGTCTGCTGCCTGACACCCTCCGATCCAATTCTAACTGGACCAAAGTTGCAAGGTTGCAGCATTTGGAATTCCAGACGAAAAGCAAGGGCCTATGTCCAGGATCCTTCTCAAGGGTTTGCAACATGGGGTCTGGGGCAAAGGGGAGCTCCCCCTGAAGCTGGGCCTCAAGTATCTTCCAGCCCCCAGAGGAGAGCCCTGGGAAAACCACGACTGTAAAAATAACAATACTGAATGGCCAGCTCCGGACACCACCCTGCTTGACTCTCAAGGGCACTGCAATTCTCAAGAGCCAGCATTTCTGCTGTGGGGACTGAGGCACATCGAGGTGGAGTCACCTGTGAAGGTCACACAGCAGGGACGTGGCAGAGCTGGGACTCACCTGTGCACAGCCTACTCCTCCTTAGCACCACCCGCCTGTCCCTGAGCCTCAGCGAAGCTGCTGAAAGCTACGCGAGACCCAGGAGGGTAAAGCTGGGACCCTCTCTAGGGAAGGTTCGTGGGACGCAGCCAGGGAGCCCAGGGGCAAAGCGAAGAAAGAACTCTCCTCGGAAGCCGTGATCTGCACTCGCCTTTCAGAGAGGGGCCCCCAGCCCCGCCCCTCAACAGCAGTCCCACGAACATCTTCCACTTGCGGAAGCTGGTGCCACTGTGTGCTCTGCGGGAGGACTCCTGTCACCCTCCCAGCAACCCTGTGTAGTAGGTACTGCCATTCACTTCATGCTAAAACAACAAGACCGAAGCACAGAGAGGCTCAACTGCCCACCTACAGAAGCCAGGGACACCACCCAGGCACTTCTACCTCCAAGAGCACTTCTCCCATCGGTATTTTTCGGGAACTTCCAATCCTCATTTGGGCTCAGGGCCACGGGAGGGACATGGGGGGAGCCACGCTCGCCCTACCAACACTGGGAAGGGCACAGTACAGGGCGAGCCCAGGCTCTGGGCCAGGAGCTCTGGGGACCTTGCCGCCTAATGCGCTGCCTGCCTTCCACACCAGCTGGGGACCTCACAGTGGGTGAGAGGACAGGCTCTGGGGGATGGCCTGGGCGTGGATCCCAGCTCTGCCCCTTCCTGCAGGCAACACAGGGCAGGCTGTATGCCCTTCCTGTGCCTCAGTGGGTGAGGCACTAGAGGGTCCTATCAGGGTGAAATGAGATCCTGGACATAAAAGTGCTGAGAGCAGTGCCCGGCACAGTGAGGTCTCAGAAGGCTGTCATTAGAGTTTGCCCAACCAGCCTGCAAATGTGGAGTGTTTCTGTGCACCAGGCTTGTTCAGGGCACTGAGGATGCAGCAGGGGACAAGCCCATGAGGGCTCCTGACCTGAAGGGGAAGACAAGTGTGTAGAAGCTCCAAGGTGGGGGCCAAACAGGGAGACTCCTTCTCAGAGGGCAGTCAGAGGAGGCCTGAGGAGGTGATGTTTAAACCAGGACCTGAACAATGGCCATCCCCAGTGCCTACAACAGGCCCTTGGCACACAGCTGTGAAATAAATGAAACGGAGGGAAGGAGGCAGGGGATTGGGAGGGAAAGGAACCCAGGCAGAGGGAACTGTGTGGCGAAGACCTCAGGGCAGGAGCAAGCTGGGGTGTCTGTGGAAGGCGCACAGGTGCCAGAATGGCTGGAGCCAACAGAGGGGAGTGAAGGAGATGAGGACAGGGAGGAGGGCAAGCCCAGACCACTCCAGGCTCTACATGCCACCATGTTAGAGATCTGGGTCTTATCCTCAGCACCACAGGAAGTCGCTGAAGGGTTTTAGTCAGGGGGGAACAGGCTCCGATTTCTGTTTTAAGTCAGTAGCTGCTGTGCAGGCTACAGACTGGGGGTAGTGAGAGGAGACCCCAGCATCCTCCACAAAAGAGATGCTGCTGGCAGAGGAGAGAGAGGTAAGAAAGTCACCGGCGCTGCGTGTGCCAAAAGCTGCCATGGGCAGGCCCTGCGCCAGTGCCTTCACGTTTACTTCCTCCCCTGAGCCCCATAACAGCCAGGGAACTGAGCCCCACTGAGGGAGGGACGTGGCAGCTGGCCTGAATTCAGGGCCTGAACCCCAGCCCTGGGCCATCCTGCGGGGCACCCCAGAGAGAAGCTTGCTGAAGCGGAGGTGGCAGGGCTGTCCTTCATGCACAAGCAAGTCCCCATCACTTCGGGAGTGATGGCTGACTGTGGGGACTCTCCCCTAACCATCACCTCCCCGACCTGGAGGGGCATTTACAGCTGGAGGGTATCTGGGGCCCTCTCTGTGTGCGGATAGCCTTCCTTGTGAGGATAAAATACATTAATATATGTAAAGTCCTCGGAACAGGATCTAGCTCAGAGAACTTAATTATTTTTTCTTCATCCAACAAACATTTACTGAACACCCATTTGTGTGCCAGATACATAAATAAATATAAATGCCCCACTTGGTGGACAGGTACTGTGAAGAAAAGCACAGCTGGGGAAGGGCAAGAGAGTGAAGAGAGGCAGGGCAGGACGCACCGGGGCGGGGGCACTGGGGCAGAGATCTCGTGGAGTCGGGGAGAGCTGTGATGGCATCTCGGGGAAGAAGACCTTAGACAAACGCCACAGCAAGTGCTGAGGCCCTCGGGCAAGAGATGTGCTGGGCATGTTTAAGGAACAGCAAGGAAGACACGTGGCGAAGTGAGAGTGCTTGTGGTAGGAAACACTTCTGGAGAGGCTGCTGGATCATACAGGACTCTGCAGGGCACAGCACAGACCTCGGCGTTTACACTAAGCGGGAGTAAAAGCCATTCAGAGTTCTAAGCAGAGAAAATACGTAAGATTTACATCAAGGCCAGGCACGGTGGCTCACACTTGTAATGCCAGCATTTTGGGAGGCCGAGGCAGGCGGATCACCTGAGGTCAGGAGTTCGAAACCAGCCTGACCAACATGGAGAAACCCATCTCTATTAAAAATAAAAAATGAGCTGGGCATGGTGGCGTCTGCCTGTCATCCCAGCTACTAGGGAGGCTGAGGCATGAGAATCACTTGAACCCAGGAGGAAGATGTTGCAGTGAGCCAAGATCACGCCATTGTACTCCAGCCTGGGCAACAAGAGTAAAACTCTTGTCTTGAAGGAGAAAAAAAAAAAAAAAAAAGATTTATATCAAAAAGATCACACATGGCCAGGCACAGTGGCTCATGGCTGTAATCTTAGCACTCTGGGAGGTTAAGACGGGCGGATCACTTGAGCCCAGAGTTCAAGACGAGCCTGGGCAACATGGTGAAATCCTGTCTCTACAAAAAATACAAACATTAGCCTGGTGTGGTGGCAGGCGCCTGTAGTTCTAGCTACTAGGGAGGCTGGGGTGGGAGGATCACCTAAATCCGGGAGATTGAGGCTGCGGTGAGTCGTGATTCTGCCACTGCACTGCAGGCCTGGGCAACAGAGACCCTGTCACAACAACAACAACAACAACAGAAGGATCATACTCATCTGATGCACCATTAAGTATTCTTGCCTGCCAAGACCAGGGGTCTGCCAACTTTTTCCATCAAGGACCAGAAAGCGGGGTGTGGTGGTTTGTACCTATAATCCCAGCACTTTGGGATGTTGAGGAGGGAGGATTGCTTGAGACCAAGAGTTTGAGACCAGCCTGGACAACACAGCAAGACTCTGTTTCCACAAAAAAATTTAAAAATTAGCCGGTAGTAGTCCTGTAGTCCCAGCTACTCAGGATCCTGAGGCATAAGGATGGGTTAAGCCCAGGAGTTTGAGGCTGCAGTGAACTATGATTGCACCAACGCGCTCCAGTCTGGGCAACAGAGCAAGAACTTATCTCAATTTAAAACAAAGTTTTAAATTTAAAAAATTTTAATTAAAAATTTAAAAGGGCCAATTATTTAAATTTTTTAGGCTTTGCAAGCCAGTCTTTGTCACAACTACTTAACTCAGCCATAGTAGGCCAAAAGCAGTCAGACTATTCATGAACAAATGGACATGGTCATGTTCCAATAAAACTTTATTTACAAAAATGGAAGGCAGGGCCCTAGTTTGTCAACCCTGTTCCAGGCCTAATTCTAGTTTACAAGAAATACAGACATGGAGAACAAAAGTAAACAACACCAAAAGAAAATAATATGATACACCCAGAAGGTGTGACATTCTACAAGACAACTAGCCTGGCTTGTTAAAAAAATAAATAAATAAATAAATAATCAATGTCTTGGGGAGGGGAAAAAAAGACAAAGGGCTGGACTAGATTAAATAAAACAAGTCAAAGAGACATGTACCTTGAATGAATCCGGGTTTGAAAACCAATGATCTAAAGGTTGCATATCCTTCAAAAGGTAACTAAAGAAATTCAAGTATGGCATGGATAAGGAGAAGTTACTAGAAAACAAAGATTATAATCATCTCAGGCGTGACAGCATCATGATTCTGTAGGAGAGAAAGTCCTTATTCTTAGGAGATGCCCACTGAAACACTAAGAAATGTCACTAAGTAAGAACACAAGTTCAAGTTCAGCATAAAACACAACCAGATGAGGCAGACACGGTGAATGCGGGCCTGCAGAGCCTAGGAGTGGGGCACCTAGATGTCCATTCATTATACTATTCTTTCAACTTTTCTCCAAGTGAAACACGTCTGCAGTGAAGTGGGGGACAGGGAGGACGGTCTCGCAAGCTGGAGAGGCAACCAGGAGCCCAGTGAGGAGGCGCTGCAGCACCTCGCCAACAAGCAGTCACTAACCGGCACCCACCTACCCTGTGACCCCTGCCTCCCTCCCCAGGCTTAAGAGAGGCCAGCTAACATCAGCCTATGTGGGCCAGAGCTGTGAGGACAGCATCAGTCAGCCAGGAGCAGAGTGGAGGGGGCCTCCCTCTTGCTGGGTTTCTGGCTCACCCCCTCCACCCATCCAGAGTTAAGGTCAGAAATCTGGGACCTGGTCTTTTAGTAGTTCCGGCAGTTTTCTCTTTGGCAACAGCAGCAGGTACCAAGAAGAAAAGGCAGGTGGGGCTCTCCAGCCTACAGAATCTGGGTAAAGGAAAGGGCATGTTGTCTCGTGAAAATGGAAACAAGACCATCTCTCCTGCCTACTAAAACACTTTGCTGGCTCCCCGCTCCCATTCCAGGCTGGCAAACTATGCCAGGTACTGCTGCATCAGCCGCTCCTGTTTATCATCCCCCTGCATCGTGTAACAACCCTGGGACAAATCCCAATTTATTAAGCACCTGCCAAGCCCTGTGGGGATCTCCAACTGGAGTCCAAGGCCTTGGCTGAGCTCCCCAGCTTCGAGCGCCTCCACTTCCCCTCTTCCAACACTCCTGGCCCCTTGGTTCTCTAGTGACACAGGAACCCCTGTGGTGGCTGGAATGCATGAGCTATTTCACCTCCAGGCCTTTGCATATGCTGTCCCTTCTGAACTTTTTTCCTTGCTATCTCCGTGGCCAACTCCTATCCAGTCTTCAAAACCCAGCCCCCAACACCCAGGACCTATACACCTACTGGTTTTGATCTGTTTTTATTGGCCATTCATGTTTTGGTCCATAGTTTTCAACTGAGTAGCACCTCAGCTGGCTTGAAACGGTGATTTTGTTCCCCTCAGTGGGGCAAGTATATTTTTTACCTTGGGAGGATATGCAACGATAATTATAGTATAGATTATAGTAACAAGTCTCATGATACTGTAGGCTCCTGAGCTGTACTGTCCAAGAAGGTAGCCACTAGCCATATGTAGCTATTTAAATCAATTAAAATAAACTAAAAAAATCCATTCCTTGGTGGCTATATTTCAAATGCTCAATCGGCACAAGCAGTCAGCACAGGCAATTGGCACAGGCAATCGGCAAAGGTGCCTACTGGGCAGTACAGACACAGGGCATTTCCACAATAGCCAGAAGTGTTCTTGGACGGCACTATTTTAGGGCTCTCCAGAAGGTCTGCTGAAACCTTACCCCATAGATAAGCTAGAAGACTGTTTCTCAAAGCGAAGCCCAAAAGGACAAAGTGCGAAAAAAAACATTTCCCACTGATTACAAAGGACTAAGCTCCTTAATATATAAAGAGCTAATACATAAATAAGAAAAAGACCAACTATCCAACAGAAAAACAGACAATATAGACAGTTCAGAATAGGAAACTCACATGGCCCTTGAGGGTCAAACTCACCCACAGAGAAAGAAAGGAAAGTTAAACACCCCAAAGTGCTGAATTTTTCCACTGTTCAGACTGGTACAAATCCAAATGTTTGAAAACACAAGGCCATGGGGGCACTCTCAGACATCGCCTAATGGAAACATCGCAAAACTACAAACTCATTTTCCCAGTGACTCGGCAATCCTGCATCTAAGCACTCGTCACACAGGTCTACCTGTGCACACATCGAACAAGACAGACACGGCTATTTCACTGCAGCATTGCTTATAATGAGCCAAAGGCCGGAAGTAACCCCCGGCATCACAATAAAGAACAGCTAAATAAACACACCTGGGACACGCATATCCAATTGTCCAAGAAAAAGGGAAAGCAAAACACGAAACAAAGCAGCCGCATCTCTCCATATATCAAGGCAAATTCTCCAAGGTACACTAAGGGAAAAGCAAGTCCAGAAGTACGTACAATGTGACCTTTTGTATTAAAAAAAAAAAAAAAAGGGCACAAAGGTCTCCCTCTGCTCTTCGAGGGCACGTAAGAACAGTGATTAACTGGGGGGCAGGAAGGTGGACGGAAAGGGCAGGGTGGGGGAAGCTCCACCTTACACTGTTTCAGTTTTGAAACAGATGAGTCTTTATCATCTCTTCTGATGACTAAATTGATCTTTTTAAAATGACTCTCTGGACCACCTGCCTCAAAATCAATAGAGATGCTCATTAACAACGTAGTTCCTGCCAGGCAGGATAGCTCATGCCTATAATCTCAGCACTTTGGAGGCGGAGGCAGGCAGATCACTTGAGGCCAGAAGTTTGAGATCAGTCTGGCCAATCCAGTCTCTACTAAAAATACAAAAATTAGCCAGGTGTGGTGGTGTGTGCCTGTAATCCCAGCTACTCGGGAGGCTGAGGCAGGAGAATCACTTGAACCTGGGAGGCGGAGGTTGCAGTGAGCTGAGACGGTGCCACTGCACTCCAGCCTAGGCAACAGGGCAAGTCTCTGTCTCGAAAAATAAAAATAAAAAAAGAGGGTTGGGTACAGTGGCTCACACCTGTAATCCCAGCACTTTGGTAGGCCGAGGCAGGCGGATCACCTGAGGTCAGGAGTTTTGAGACCAGCCTGGCTAACATGGAGAAGCCCTTTTTCTACTAAAAATACAAAAACTAAGCTGGGCATAGTGGCACACGCCTGTAATCCTAGCTACTCAGGAGGTTGAGGCAGGAGAATCACGTGAACCTGGGAGGTGGAGGTTGCAGTGAGCCGAGATCGTGCCACTTCATTCCAGCTTGGGCAACAAGAGAGAAACTCCATCTCAAAAAAAAAAAAAAAGAATGTAGTTCCCTGACCCTGGGCAGATCTCTAGGTAGTCACAGGTCTTGAAACGAGGCCCAGCGGTCTAGACTTTTCATGAGCTCTGCCTGTGATTCCAATGCACCCGCAAGTCTGAGGGCAGAGTAGGGTCTTCAGACTAAGAACTCCAGCTCTTCACAGCCCCAGCTGGGGAGACCCCCCCCACCGACCAGAAGTGCAGACTGGAAACCCCTATGTAGGGTCCCAGGGAAAATCTCTCCATCTGTACCTTTCCTCCTCACACCAGGCTTGGTCCCTCTCAAGGGTAGCCACACAGAGGCCCAGACTCACCTCTCGTCTGGAGAATCCACGTGGAAGGTCCTCTCGATGACCGTGGTCCACTGCAGGCAGCGTATGACAAAGGTGTTGGGCCGTGGCCTCTCGGTCTTCATCAGCTGGCATTCTGCAGGCAGAGGGAGCAGACAGCAGTGGGCTGAGGGGACAGCCCTGCCAGCCTGCAGCCCAAAGTGCCTGAGCCACCTCCCACAGGCCCAGCCCCATGCCAGATGGTGCTGGGGACACTCTAGGGACTGAGACAGCCCTGGCCCTGCTCTCACAGGGCTCAGGGTCTAGTGTGTGTGTGGAAGGAGAGGAGCCCACCAGAGAGTGATGGCTCCATAGACAGGGCCGTGATAGGGACAAGCCCAGAGGTGTGCAGAAGCTAAGAGGCAGCATCCAACCCAGCCTGGGGGATGGGGGTACTTCTCAGAGGAAGCAGCTTCTCTGAACTAAGCCCTGAAGGAAAAGGGAACTTAGAGGGTACATGGAGAACAGATGCCCAGAGGTAAGAGGAGGTTTGACATCCTCAGCAGGTGGCCAATTCTGCTCCAAGGGTAAGGAGGGTAAGTGAGAGACAGGCCTGGAGAGGTGGGCTGGGGCCAGCCGGGCAGGGCTCTGGCGGCCATGGGAAAGAATCTGGACTTTGTCCTCTGGGCAGCAGGGAGCCCCAGAAGGCTTTAGATATTATCGGACACAAACAGATTGAGACTGATCCCTCTGGTTGCCATGTAGAGGGTGAGACTGAAGGTCAGAAGACCAGGGAGGTGGGCAGCCAGCTAGGGAGGATGGGGCCACACCAAAGTGGAGCCCTGCAGATAGGCCATGGGGAGAGGGCACTGAGGACCAGGCCCAGGCCTCTTGGCCTGCTGTCCATGAGACGGAGACAGGAATAGAAAGCTGGGAGAGGCCTGACGGTCAGGTTGGGATGTGGCAGGTATGAGGGACCTAGAAGACACTCGGGGAGACGTGTCCAAGGAGCAGCCTGGGACAGGCTGTGAGTTCTAGCGAGACAATGAGGCTGGGAACAGATGTGTCAGGGTCACCAGCACATGTGGAGAGCAACCAGGAAAACGCTTCACGCAGAGCAGCATGGGACGGATGCTGGGTTCCAGAGCATGGCAGGAGAGGACGGTGGTCTGAGCTAAGGCCCTGGCAGTGGAGATGGGGGTGCCTCTGTAACGTTCTTAGCAGGCAGAACAACAGGACATGGTGACCCATCAGGTCAGCAAGGAGGGAAGGAGGAGGAAAGGGACAGGGGTATCGATAGGACTGTATTCTCCAAGGCTCAGCCAAGGGCTTGGGGCTTGTGAAACTTCACCGCCAGGGTCCGGTTGGAAGGCATCCCTTTGGGTATCACGGAGGGACAGACGTTGCGAGGCCAGCCCTGTGACTGGCTGAGTGGGAAGCCGCGACCCCTCTACGTCCGAGGGACAGAAGATGGAGGCTGTCACCAAAGAACAGAATGGGACGCACCTGCCACCAGCTGGGGATCCCAAGGCCTGGCCGACAGAAGCTGGCACCACAAGGAGGCGATGCATGGGGCTGGGTGTGGGCAAGTGCCCTGGCTTCTCCCTCCCTCCCACTCTGCATCTCCCCACAGGACAGCCCCACCTGGCCAGCTAACAAGGAGGGAGAGCAGGGGAAGGGCGAAAATGGATCCAAGGGCAGGCAGGCCCAGGAGAGGCCCAAGGCTCAACGACCAAGTCCCACGAGCCCCTAAGACCTGCCAGCCATTCTGTGAGCACCAGAACACTGACCCACTCACTCATCCCAAGACACACCTGCTACAGAGAAGTTGTTTAAGGGGGGAAGGGTCTGATCAGGGGCCTCGGGCCTCTCCTTGTACCCAATGAAGGAGCCATCGCTCTTCAGAAGGAAGTACCGTGGCCTCCAGGTCTTGATGTATTCACCTGAAATGAGGCAGGAGAGGAGGGAGAGAGGTTAGGACAAGGTTGAGCGATGTCCCAGGTGGGTGGCAGGAGGCCCAGTGTGATGGTGACTCACGAGGGGTACCACGGGGCGGGGGAGTGCGGGGGACACACGAGAATGCCTCTCCCGGAGGAGCCCTCCAGGTGGCCCCTGCTGACGCAGGCTGGGGCGCTGGGCTAAGCCCGGGTGATCCACAGGTCATGCCTGGCAGGAAGGTGCCAACAGCAGTGCCCTGGGGCACCAGTTGCCTCAGCGTGTGGCCAGGAGCAAGCTGTCTGTGCCAGCTCCTGGCCTAGTCCCAGGGGAGGCCCCGGCTTCCAAACACACTTGCCCTGTGGCCCTGTAAGGCCAAATCCCACAGGCTGGGACTCACCAATAAAGCTGTGCAGGTAGATCAAATGCCAGAACACCTCTGTGCCAGGCGGGGTGGCACTGCTGCCACACCCTCCCAGCACCCCTTGATTCCTTCCAACTGTTCTTCACCACGAGTATCCAAGCACCCTACACACACACACACACACACACACACACACACACACACACACACACACACGAACCCACTCCTTAGCTGCTAAGGATTAAAAGGAGATGGTGAAACACAAAACCTTACACACAAATGTCCGCCACAGCATTATTCATAAAAGCCATCAAGTGGAAACAACCCTAATGTCCATCAACAACGAATGGATAAACAAAACGTGGCAGATCCATACAACGGAAAACCATTCTGTCATAAAAAGAAATGAAGTACTGAGACGTGCTGCCATGTGGAGGAACCATAACTCATGCTGAGTGAAAAAAGCCAGTCACAAAGGGACCACATATCATTATGATTCCATTTATACAAAAGGTCAAGAATAGGCAAATCTATACAGATGAAAAGTAGGGCCTGGCGTGGTGGCTCACGCCTGTAATCCCAGCACTTTAGGAGGCCAAGGCAGGTGGATCACCTGAGGTCGGGAGTTCAAGACCAGCCTGACCAACATGGAGAAACCCCGTCTCTACTAAAAATACAAAATTAGCCAGGCGTGATGGTGCACGCCTGTAATCCCAGCTACTTGTGAGGCTGAGGCAGACACTCCTTGAACCCGGGAGGTAGAGGTTGCAGTGAGCCGAGATCGCACCATTGCACTCCAGCCTGGGCAACAAGAGCGAAACTCCGTCTCAAAAAAACCAAAACCAAAAACAAACTGACTATGGTGACGGATGCACAACTCTGAATACACTAAAAGCCACTGAACTGTATACTTTAAATAGATGAATAATGTAGTGCATCAATTTTACCTCAACATTGCTATTAAAGGCCAGCACAGTGGCTCCCACCTGTAAAATCCTAGTACTCTGGGAGGCTGAGGCAGGTTTAAGTCTGGAGTTTGAGACCAGCCTGGGCAACACAGTGAGATCCGGTCTCCACAAAAAAATTTTTTTAATTAGCCACGAATGGTGGCGTGTGTCTGAAGTCCCAGCTACTCAGGAGGCTGAAATGGGAGAATCACCTGAGTCCAGGAAATTGAAGCCATGATGGTGCCACTGCAGTCCAGTCTGGTGACAGAGCAAGACCCTAGCTTTTAAAAATAATAATAATAATAATAATGATTTACAAAAGCCTCCAAAAAAAATACTTAACAAAGGGGGTGAAGGGCTTGTATACTAAAAAACATTGTTTAAAGAAATTAGAGATCTACATAAATGTAAAGATATCCTATGTTCACGGATGAGAAGACAATATTGTTAAGATGTCAATACTACCCAAAGAAATATACAGATTCAATGCCAACCCTATCAAAATTCCAACAGGCTTTTTCTTTTTTCACAAATAGAAAAGTCAGGCCGGGCGCGGTGGCTCAAGCCTGTAATCCCAGCACTTTGGGAGGCCGAAACGGGTGGATCACGAGGTCAGGAGATCGAGACCATCCTGGCTAACACGGTGAAACCCCGTCTCTACTAAAAAAACACAAAAAACTAGCCAGGCGAGGTGGTGGGCGCCTGTAGTCCCCGCTACTCGGGAGGCTGAAGCAAGAGAATGGCGTAAACCCGGGAGACGGAGCATGCAGTGAGCTGAGATCCGGCCACTGCACTCCAGCCCGGGCGACAGAGCGAGACTCCGCCTCAAAAAAAAAAAAAAAAAGAAAAGTCAATCCTCACATTCACGTGGAATTTCAAAAGGCCCCAAAAAGCCAAAATAATACTGAAAAAGAAGAATAAAGTTAAATACTTTCCAATTTCAAATTTACTATATAAAGCTACAGTAATCAAAACAGTGCAGTATAAGGACACCCACACAGACCTATGGAAGAGAATTCAGAGCCAAAAAATAAACTCAAATATCGACACTCAATTGATTTTTCAACACAGGTGCCAAGATCATTCAATGGGAAAGAATAGTTTCTTCAACAAAGAGACTATATTTTTTCAAAACGAAAGAAAAGAAACCTAGAAGAAAAAATATCCCTACAATTTTTTTTGTTAATTTAAATACTGTTCCTTGCGGAGCAGGGAACAGTGACCCATAGGCAATGTGCCCAGAGTAGCCTATCCACACAATCTTATCCCTATTCTGCAGATGAAGAAACTCAGGCAACTGGGTATCCACATTCAGAAGAATGGAGTTGGACCCCTACTTCACACTACAAACCATATACAAAAATAAACTCAAAACGAATTGACCTGAATCTAAGAGCTAAAACTACAAAAACTGTCTAAGAATACATACGAGTAAATCTCATTACTTTAAATTTGGCAATGAATTCTTAGATGACACCAAATGCACAAGCAACAAAAGAAAAACTTAAAGTGAACTCATCAAAATTAAAAACCTCTGTGCATGGAAGGACACTGTCAGGAAAGTAAAAAGATATCCTACAGAAGGGGTGGAAATACTTGGAAATCTAATAAGAGTCTATTAACCAGAATACATAAGGAACTCTTACAATGCCAACAACAAAAAGACAAACAGCCTGATTTTAAAATGAGCAAAGGACTCAAATAGACATTCCTTCAAAGATACACAAATGGTCAACAGAAAGATGAAAAGATGTTCAGCATCACTAGTCATCCGGCAAACATAAATCAAAATCACAATGAAGGCCAGGTGCGGTGGCTTACACCTGTAATCCCAGCACTTACGGAGGTCGAGGCAGGCAGATCACTTGAGGCCAGGAGTTCCAGACCAGCCTGGTCAACACGGTCAAATCCCATCTCTACTGAAAATACAAAAGTTAGCCGGGCATGGTGGTGCACACCTATAGTCCCAGTGCTTGGGAGGCTGCGGCCTGAAAATCGTTTGAACTCAGGAGGCGGAGGTTACAGTGAGCTGAGATTGCACCACTGCACTCCAGCCTGGAAGACAGAGGAAGACTCTGTCTCGAAAAAAGAAAACACACACACACACACACACACACACACACAATGTGGTACAACTTTACATACCCAAGGATGGCTGTAATGAAAAAAAACAAGTGTTGGCAAGGATATAAACTGACACCCTCATGGACTGCTGGTGGGTATATAAAATGGTGCAGCTGCTTCTTCAAAAAGTTAAATATAGAATACATCACCCCAAGGTCGGGCACCCCAGGGCCCACCTCACCTTGCCCACCTCTGCCAGCTGCTACTCAGAAACATGGGCACTGGAAAGGCCGAGGAGTGCAGGTGTGCACATGCGTGTGTGTAGGGTACAAACCTGAGACAGGTGTGTCAGAGTTAGGCCATCCCAGATGACAGGGCAGGCCTGTGGCTGGGTCATCTGGCCCCTTGTAACATGAATGGGGACACTGAAGACCCAAGAGAGGCCAAGACTCATTTAATGCCATCAGTAACCCCTGCCCCTCCGACAGTTCCGCACCCATCCCAAGGCTCTCACAGTCCAGCCTAGTGAGCCACAGCCTCTGCACATGCAGGCCACGGGGACAGGAGCCCATGACCCTGTGTACTAGCATACCACCCACACAGCATGCCAAACATTCATTCAACCATTTACTGAGTGCCTACTATATGCCCACCATTTTTAGACGTGCTGGGGATACCACTGTGAAGAAGCCTCATGAAAATGCCTACCCTCGTGGAGCTGATGACATCAGAGGTCTGGCTCGTTAACCCACTTTACGGATGTGAAACCAAGGCTCAGCGAGGTGACATGGCTCGCCCAGTTACACCAAGAGGAAGCAGCGAACCAAGGTTAGAACCTTGATAGCTGCCAAGGCTCAGGACGCTCCATCGACAACCCCAAACTCCAGGCTCAGGCTGGGGGACTAGGCCAAGGGACCTTGAAAGCCATCTCTGTCCAGAAAGAGCAGCAGGACACCAATCTCCTCTGCTCAGTCAGGTGCGGAGACTGCTCCCAGGGAGGGGCCTCCATCCCTCATCGCTGCTCCCTGTCTGCAGGCTGGTACAGTGCAGGATGCACGGCTCTTCCTGATGCCTGCAGCGCCAGCGCCGTCAGCCTCCTGCTCCTCTCTGAACAAGATCACTTACCCCCTCAGGACTCACTGGCTGTCGCCTCTGGCATAACTGTGAGGCTCACTCCCCGACTTCCTTCAGGCCTGTATTCAGATGCCCCCTTCTCAGCGAAGCCCCCTCTGGCCGCCCTGCCTGCCTCAGGCCCTCCCATCCTCACGTTGCTTGTTTTTCCTCCATGGCTCACGCCACCGTGTGACACGCTTGTCTGCCTGGGAGCTGTCTGCCTCCCCATCAGCGCCCAAGATACCAACACGAGGATGGGATGTTTGCCTGTTTGGCTCACTGCTGGACCCCGGGACCTAGAACAGTGCCTGGCCCACAGGCGCTGCTCAGCTCGTGTTTGCTGAATGAATGCAAGTGCTCACAGGGCAGCCACCTCCACACCTGGGGCCTTTCCTCCCAGGGGGAGGCCCACGGAAGCTGGCCCGGGACAAAGTCGTCTCTCAGCACGTGGCACTTCTCCCCATCTGCCTCCCAGTCTTGCTTGGCAGCCACTTGGGGACAAACAGCCCTGGGGTCAAAAAGGGTCTCTTCCCTGTCCTAACTTCACTAAAAGGGGACCTCAGCTTCCCACTAGTACAAATGGATTAGGTCATGCATCGGCTCACGATACCACAGGGTTGCTCTCGTCTGGAGTGCCAAAGCCAAGGTCCGTTTCCATGGCCTGCGGGTGCGACACGGCTGGATCCTGCGTTGCTCCCCTGCTTGCCTCCCCCAGCTCGCCCTCGCTCACACTGCTCCAGCCACGCTGTTACCAGAAAACATCAGGCACATCCCCACCTGGGAGCCTCCGTCCTTGCTGCCTCTCTCCCTGGGACACCCTTGTCCAGCCAGTGCCTCACCTCCTCCAGGCTCCAGGCCTCTGATCACTGCCGTCTCCTCGGTGCAGCCTCTCCAGGTCCCCCCGCCCCCAGCCCATTGCCCTCACTCACAGTTCCCACTTTTCACCCCAGCACTTGCCATCCCAACATTCCATGTCTACTTATTTACTGTCTGCCCCACCCCCAGTGGAACGTAAGCTCCATCAGAGGACCACTGTGTCCTGGAGCCCAGGGCTACCTGGCACAGCCCACAGTCAATGAATACTTGCTAACTGAATGAATCCTGAATATTGCCTCACTGTGTTACTTCAGTGACGTGACTTCCCCTCTCTGGCCCTCAGTTTCTTCATCTATATAATGGGGCTATGAATGAGATCATTCACGCACAGGCAGATCCCCACTCTCCTGCCCAGGTGACCGCTGAAGGAGTCCATGAAACAGGGGCATAAGCAGCTGTGGGCCTGGGGCTGCGGAATGCTGGCTCCTCAGGCTGGTAAGACCCTCTGCCTCTGCCTCTTGGGGCACAGCTTCCACGAGGAGCCAGCATGGGAGAAGGAAGCAATCTGGCAGGCAAAAGCGGCCTCTTACCGCGCTTGTGGAGCCAGCCTTCTTTGATGACAGACACCTCGTTCATGGTGGCAGCGTGGCACGCTGTCACCTAGCTCGGGACAGCTCAGGGCAGCAGGACATGCAGGAGGCGCCGTGGACAGGGCACAGTCTGCAAGACAAGAGAGGAGCTAGTCAGGGTGAGAGGGGATTCCACACCAGCCCCTTCCCTGAGGACACCGAGCTCTGAGGCCCTCTGGCTGCTCTGCCCACTCGGCAAAGGGTAAGGCCAGCAGGGGTGGCGTGGAGCCCTGCTCTCAGGGATCCATTCTGAGCAGAGAGATGTGGCCATGTCCCCAGAGACCCCAATCTGGGGAAGCAGAGCTCCCTGGCCTAAGCGCAGGCCAGACCCCAAAATCAGGACACTCATGCTTGGGGGAGGTGGCCCCTCCACCCACAGTCACTCCTGACTGAGCGAGCATCAAGGCAGCCGTGCTCTGGCCCCCATGTCACTCCCATGGCCCAATACTGAGGTAACCCAGTATGAATCAGACAGCCCAGGGCACCTGAGGGAGTGCGCAAAGCCACCAGCATCTGCCTGTCCCCTCACCATCTTACACACACACACTGTGAGCACGCGCACACAGAGCCACCAGCATCTGCCTGTCCCATCTTACACACATACACACACACACGCACACGTACTCTTTTCTCTCTCTCCTTCCCCTCCCTTCTTTCCAAACCAGGAAGCCACCAACCTGCCACCTTCAACAAACTAAGCACACTCCCGCCCCCCCATGCCATCCCACGCCACTCCCCAAGCCTCAGCGGCCTTCCTCCCCCGGTCAGATGATAGAGAAAAGACAGGTCTCAGACAGCCCAAGATCTTGAACAAGAAAGCAACCTACTGCGTATGCACGGTCTGGGGCCTAGAAGCCAGTCCCAGGGGCTTGACCAAGGCCCTGGTCCCTACCCCAAGACTTCCACTTCTGTCCTCAGGGACCAGCAACTGACAGACTGAGGGACGCCGAGGCCACTGCTTCGTCTCAGGTTCCCGGAGCAGAGGGGAGGAGGGCGCAAGGCAGCGCCAGCTGGGCCCCTACCTGGAGCCTGGGGCCTGGCCAGGGTCCACAGAGACCAAGGCGCCTTTGCCTTTCCCAGCCTGGGGTTATTTGCGGACAGCAGGTCGGGAGCTACGGTGGCCCCCAGAGAAGTGGCAGCTGGCTCTAGGGACTCCGTGGGCATCAGCTTTCTCTCGTGCCCCAGGGGAGCTGGTGGGCCGGACACGCTACTGCCTGGCATGTGATAGTGGCAGGCTGCCCAGGCCCCAGGCAGAAGGAAGGGAGGTAAGTGGGAGGAAGCGGGAGGAAAGACAAGATGGACAATGACAGGGAAGTAAACAGGAGGGTGAGAAATCACATTCTGGGCTCCAAGCTGCAAAGGCAATGATGTGAGGCTGGGAGCAGCAATAAGGGGCCCCCCTTGCCAGCAACATGCCCGGCACCCCACAACCCCAACACACAGGACTGCCAGACTCTCCATCCTCAACATCCCCACATCTCAGCTGGGCATAATGGCTCACGCCTATAATCCCAACATTTTGGGAGGAAGGCAGGAGAATCCCTTGAGCCCAGGAGTTTGAGACCTGCCTGGGCAACGCAGTGAGAACCTGTCTCACTATGTAATTTTTTCTAAAAAAAAATTAAAAATTAAAAAATTAGCCAGGCATGGCGGTGTGCACCTGAAATGTCAGCTACTCGAGATGCTGAGGCAGGAGGATCACTCGAGCCTGGGAGGTCAAAGCAGCAGTGAGCCTTGATCGCACCACTGCACTCCAGCCTGGGTGACAGAATGAGACCCTGTCTCAAAAAACATAAATATGTATGTATTTCTTTCTCTCTCACTGTTCTGTCTGTCAACCTCTAACATGACCACCTCTCCCCGTCCTGCCGGCGGCCTGGCTCTAGTCGGGTCTGCCCCCACCTCTTCCCCGAGTTGCTACGCTCCACTCTTGCTCCCTTCCCACTCACCCCACATTCAGCAGCTAGAGGGATCCTCAACGCTGAACCTGTCTTTCTCCTGCTCAAAACCCTTTGTGGCTCCCTGGTGTTATGAGCAAAACAGCCAAACTCCTCAGCTGAGGATCCAAGACCCTTCAGGACCTGGCCTCTGCTGCCCTGCGTTCCAGGTGCATGAGCTGAGACGTGAACCTAGAAAGCCCTCGGGAAAGGCTAAGGACCATGACATTGACCTCTCCAGCCTCTCCACCCCACCCCACTCTCCGTGTTACGCTTCTGTCACTCAAGCACTTCCCTCTGGCCTCCATCAGGGACAGGGCCTCCTTCTGGGCATTCTTCTCCCTCTTCCTTGAGGTCTCAGCTAAACCAGTGCCTCCTCCAGGAAGGCTTCCCCACCTCAGAGGCTGCACTGTGTGCGCTTTGTGCACTCTCGGAGCAACCCTCCCAACACCCATATACACTAAGGCAGTGGACCAGCAAAGCATCTGATATCTAATGAGCACAGGAAGAAAGAGGCCAAGTGCCCGCAACGGATCCCCACCCCGGGAACAGACACAGCCAGGGACACGCTACCAGACTCTCTTCACGACACCAATCTTTTCTGGGGTGCATCCTAGGCTCCAGATGGTACCAGCAATAGAATATCACTAAGACACAGCCCTGCCTTCATGAGGCTCACAGTCTGGTGGGAGGGGCAGAAAACTACACAGATATGCAAATCAGGTGATGGGGAGGCTGGAGAGTGGGAAGAACAGGATGTTAGCTTGGTGTGGGGGACTTGTGAGCAGACACCCGAGTTAACTGAGGGAGTGAGCTGTGTAGACACATGAAGAAATGCATTTCAGCAGGGGAACAGAAAATGCAAGGACCTGAGGCAGGAGGGGCCTGGTGAGCGGAAAGTCAGGGAGAGGTGGACAGGGGAGAACACCAAGGGCCTTCTGGGCTATGGCTGGGACTGAGAGAAGCCCATCCCCTACAGGGACGTACACCACACCTTCCCTGATGCAAGCTCAGTTCAAAATACTTCCGAAATGGCTGGGAGGGAGAACTCAGAGTCCAAAGGAAGAGCTGATGCAGAGGGAATAGAACAGGGGCTCCATGTCTCATCTCCCCGCTCGCTGGCCCACAGCAGCCCAGGGACATTGACTCTCAGGGCCCCCGTGATGCAGCAGCACCGGGGCTACTGGCAGCACTAAAACACCCACTGTGGGCCCAGGACTTGGTCTACTGCCTGGTGCCCAGTGAACAGGCAAACGCACGGCTGCCGTTACTCCAGAGAGAAGCAAAGGCAGACAGGTGTGAACAAGAGCGGTCAGGGTTCCAGAGTCCGAGAGCCACCGCCAGCTGGGTGGCCTTGGGCAGGGTGCCGGTGCTCCCATGGAGTCTCTCCTGAAGGTTCCCAACACCCCACCAGACAGTCGGTGACCATGCCCAGGTGAGGACAGAAGCTCAGAGAAGAGAAGCTGTTTACCTTGGGTCTCCCAGCCGAGAAGCAGTGGAGGCCCTGGCTACTGCTGGGATCAACAGAGTTGCTTTTTACAATCTCATCTCAGCAACTAAGGAGTCAGCACAGCTGGAGGGAGAGCAGGGGGAGGAGTTGAAGATCCCCTGCGTCCTGCCTGGATCGTTCCCTGTCCCCCTACTGAGGGTGGCGCCTCAGCTGAGGTGTTCGTGACGCAGTCCTGTGGTAATGAAATACCAGCCACTGCAGCCAAGAAGATGGCCTGCTCACTGGGGGGCTGCCGACGGAGGACACCACATGGGGGGACAGACACTTGCCTGTGGAACCCCCGCAGCACACCCTGCCGAGGGGAGTCCCTGCACGGCCCCACCCCACTCACTACTTCCTAAGGTCCCTGGGCATGAGTCTTCTGAGGGCCTGGGCCAGAGCTGCAGCTGCTGACTAAAGGCAAGCCACCTGGGAGGCAAGGTAAAAAGAGTAAGAGCACCTCACAGGAGAGGACACCCACACAACCAAGAAACACATAATCTCATTAGTTATAGGGAAATGCAAATTACAACTACCTACTTGGGATGGCTCGAATTTTAAAAACTGACAAGGCCAGGTGCTGGCAAGGATGCAGAGGAACCAGAATCCTTACTCACTATTGGTGGGAGTTGCAAAATGGTTCAACCACTGTGGAAAACTGTTAAGCAGTCAAAATTAAAGCTCAATATATGCCTACCCCATGACCTAGCAATTCCTCTCAAGGAAATTAGTGTACATACAAAAGACTTGTACTAGAATGCTGACGGCGGCAATACTCACAGTAACCCCCAACTGGTTAACAGACCAGGAGTCCACCCACAAGAGAATGGATAAACAAACACGTAGATCCATAGTAGAACACTACTCAGCAACGAAAAGGACTGAACTGTTGCTAAATACAGCAGGGAAGGAGTGAGAGAATGTTACAGAATGAAAGAAGTCAGACAGCACTCTGCCCACGCCCCTCCTACAGTCTGGAGCCCTGTGACCACTTGAGTCAGCTCCCACCCCTCCTCCGCTTGAACCCACCGCCCGTGCAGCATAAAAGCCAAAGTCCCCACAGCAGACCCAGCACCCTGCGCAGCCTGCACTATCTATCCCCCTTTGCTTCTCTGAAGGCATTTCACTTCAGCAGTGCCTGGCTCCCTCAGCTGCCAGGACACACCAGGAGAATCCACCTCAGGGCCTCGCACACACTGCACCTTCAGGTGGAAACTCGGGCCCTGCCCCACTCTCTTCGGCCTCTGCTCACATCCCTTTCTTGAGAAGCCTTCCTAACCTCCCTAAGCAAAGCATGCCCACCCTACCTCCCCTTACCCTTACCCTTCATTTTCCCCTAAGCACCCATCACCACCAATGTTACTGTATGCGTTTGTTTATGCTAACTGCCCACCACCTGCACTGGAACGTTAGCACAGCGAAAGCAGGACCCTTGGCTGCCTTGGTCACAGTTGGATCCCCAGAGCTTTGTATGGTGCTGGGCACAGAGTGGGTACTTAACAAGTATCTGTGGAATGAACGTGTACAGAGTGAAGCCCTGTGCCCGGAACAGGCTCAAAATAAGCTCAATTCCTTTCCTTGCCACTTACTAAGTCCTTTTTCTCTCGCCCCCTCTCACTGACCTGGTTTTCATGCCAGACAGCACAGATGGGCTAGGGAGGCAGGTGGGGAAGCAGAGATCCGCGTCTCTTGGAGCTGGAGCTGGTGGGTGGGGCTCCCTTCCTAGTGTTGCGGAGGCTCACTGGGGAGGTGGCAGCGACCTCCTCAGGAGCCTCTGTCGCCTGCACTCAGATCTGTGCCTTTCCACAGTGCCCAGAGGAAGACTTGCTCAGGAGATAAATTCAAAGACAACAGGAAGCTGGACGTGGTGGCTCACGCGTGTAATCTCAGCACTTTTAAAGGCTGAGGCAAGAGGATCTCTTGAGACCAGGAGTTCAAGACCAGCCTGCGTAACACAGCAAGACCTTATCTCTACAAAAAATACAAAAATTACCCAGGTGTGGTAGCGCACACCTGTAGTCCCAGCTACTTGGGAGGCTGAGCTAGGAGGATTGCTTGAGCCCAGGAGGTTGAGGCTGTAGTGAGCTATGACTGCATCACCACACTCCAGCCTGGGAGACAGAGCAAAACTGCATCTCAAAAAACAAAGAAACAAACTAAAAAAAAAAACCAAACAAACAAAACTGGCCGGGCATAGTGGCTCACACCTGTAATCCCAGCACTTCGGGAGGCCAAGGCGAGAGGATCCCCTGAGCCCAGGAGTTTGAGACCAGCCTGAATAACATGGTGAAACCCTGTGTCTGCCAAAAAAATAAAAATATAAATATAAAAAGTAGTCAGGCGTGGCAGTGTGCACCTGTAGTCTCAGGTACCTGGGAGGCTGAGGTGGGAGGCTGACTGCAGCCTGGGAGGTAGAGGTTGCAGTGAGCTGAGATTGTGCCACTGCACTCCAGCCTGGGTGACAAGGCCAGACTCTGCCTAAAAAAAAAAAAAAAAAAAAATACAAAAAAGCCAAAGACAACAGGAACTAGTGGTGTAACAGGCAGCATCTGCTCATGGGAACTCAGCAGAAAGGCACCTGGGGCAAGAAAGGAGGGAACCAGCTCCCTCATCTGCCACCAGCCATTCACCACTCTATAAACTGGTCCCAGCGTCTTGTGAGGGCATTCTGGTAAAACTGATAAAGCGGAAAATGTCCATGTGCTTGGAGGAATTTCTCCTGCAGAAAATGCCAGTGCCGGGGCACAAAGGTTCTAAGGTGGGAATTCTCAGCCTCAGCACTAGTAACGTTTGGGGACAGAGAATCCCTGATGTGGGGACTCTTTTGCACCCTGAAGAGGCTTGGCAGCATCCTGGGTCTCTAGTCACTAAAGCCAACAGCACACCCTCCCCTGGTTATGACAATCAAACGTGTCTTCAGTCATCACCAAATGTCTCCTGGGGTACAAAACCACCACCAGCTGAGGACCACTGTCCTAAGTATGTACTGCTGAAATAGGGAAACCTGGCAACAATCTAAAAGCTCACAACAGGGGTCTAGTGCTATAATATTGGTTAATAACATGACTACTAAAAAGAGCAAGGCTCACATAGCCCATACCACGTGCCAGGCCCATCTGAGTGCTTTGCACATACCAATAGAACTCTCACAGCAACCCTCTGAGGCAGACACATTCCTACTGTTTCTATGATAATGAGGAAACTGAGGCACAGAAGTGAAATGACTTGTCCTATGACCTGATCTTAGGAAGTACAGGCGGCCCAGCTCCCCCACGACACCGTGCCACACAGCCTTCAGAGTCAGGCAGATCTGGACTGGGGTCCTCCCCTGCCCACTTTCTAGCCTCCCAAGCCTCCGTTTCCTCCTGTCCCTGCAAGGACAGACAGCGGTGCTTTCATCACAGGCTCACGCAGGGAAGGGCTCAGCACGGCACCCAGCCCATGAAGAGGGTCTGGCCACGCAACACAACAGGCCATCCTGAGCACAGAAACACAGAAACCAGCCCCGCTGTGCCGACACTAAGGCCATCAGCATTCGCTAACGAAGGCTCGTGGCACAACAGAACTCAGGTAGGATGCCTTTTCTGAGACACACACACACATGCCCTATCACCTCAGTTCTACAATATGTGTACTGTTTCACATGCTGACATCACTGAGATTGGCACGTACCTCGCAATCCATGGATAAAACTCACCTATCGCATTCTTTTCAGAAAAGCAGTTATATGATCAATAATGGACCTTACAGGATACACTGTCTTAGACTTCAGGGCATGAGGAGGTATGTGTTTAAATCTCACATGCACAGAAAAAAGAAATCCGAAGGAAATACCCTACACTACCAGAGGCAGGAGAGTGGGTACGGGAGTCAAGGCAGCCTCAGGAACCAAATGCCAGCATTTCAGCCCTGGCTGTGTCACCTGCTGTGGGACCCTGGGCAAGTCACCAAGTCACGTTCCCTTTCTTCACCTCTGTTTCTTCATCTGTATATCAGAGATAATAACCACATATACCTCTAAGGCTATTGGGAGAGTTCAGTGAGTTAATCCACATAAAGTCCTCCCAAAAGAGTCAGAAAGGGCAACTGCTAAACACGTATCAAATATTATTATCATTGGCTGGGCACGGTGGCTCACGCCTGTAATCCCAGCACTTCGGGAGGCCGAGGCGGGCAAATCACAAGGTCAGGAGGTTGAGACCAGCCTGGCCAATACGGTGAAACTCTGTCTCTACTAAAAATACAAAAATTAGCCAGGCGTGGTGGTGGGTGCCTGTAATTCCTGTT
Source organism: Colobus angolensis palliatus (assembly GCF_000951035.1). Lineage (NCBI taxonomy): Eukaryota > Metazoa > Chordata > Mammalia > Primates > Cercopithecidae > Colobus > Colobus angolensis. The sequence continues at coordinate 7,240,308 of NW_012116710.1, forward strand.
ACTCAGGAGGCTGAGGCAGGAGAATTGCTTGAACCCAGGAGGCAGAGATTGGAGTGAGCAGAGATTATGCCACTACACTCCAGCCTGGGGGACAGAGCAAGACTCCGTCTCAAAAAAAAAAAAAAAAAATCATTATTTCCTCTGATGGGTGGAGACACGGGAAACTTCACTTTCCATACTGTATGTTTCTGAGCAGATGAATTTTTTACCTATTCTACCTCCTTGGTGAGAAGGTGGCACGGAAGAGACTTTTTTTTTTTTTTTCCTGAAAAGGTCTGGGTACCTCAAAAAAAAAAGAGACTTTTTTTTCTTTTTTCTTTTAAACACGCTCCCCACACTCCCCATACTCGCCCCATCTGTCTGCTTGGAGCAGGTGGGACTGGAGGCAGGTTGAAGCCGTGGGCAGGCTGCAAAAGAAACAGGGACAAGAATAAGCACAGAGCAGATTCCTTCTCCTCCCTGCCACCCCCCAACACACCTTCCCCCTCACACCACCCAGGGCCTTACAGCACCCACAGAAATCATGTCAAATATTCTATTCTGCCTGGCCACGGGCTCCACACATCCTGAGAGTTCCATGCTGTGACCAGCAGGATCCTCCAGGCAGTTCTGACCCTGTCCCTCCCCCGCTCAGGACCTCTCCCCAGTGCCCATGGATCACGTCCAAGGCCCCTATGGAGGCTGCCAGGGGCCATCTGCCTTGGCCCCGCCTGCTCTCCGGCCTCATTGGTCTGCTCCCTCCAACACACAATCTCCCCTTCTCCTGGCCCCATGAAGACTCCCTGCTCTCACATCCCAGGACCTTTGCACCTGCTGTACCCCCTGCCTGGCACTCTGTTCACCCATCTTCCTCAGGGAGGCCTTCCCTGACCTCCCACCAGCAGCCGACTCAGAGCTCAGCCTTCCCTTCCCCTCACAGCGCTTACCTCTGTCACCTGCATGACTATGTGGGTAATGTCACCTCTCCCACTGGACTGAGTTCCACAAGGCAGGGACACAGTCTGTCCTAGCCCCCATTGTGTCCCCAGCTCCACTCAGCACAGGGATGGGCCCATAGCTTTCATTATTTCAAGGCAGGAGTGGTGAACAGAACCACAGCATTTGTGCCAAGTGAAGGTAAAACAAAAAGTCCTGCATTCATTCATTCCACAAATATCACACCAACCCTGCGTCATCACTGCTCGGGTCACCAGGGATTCAGCAGTGACCAAAACAGAACTCCCTGCCATTGGGGAGTTGGGGGGATGAGGGAACAGGCAGAAAAATAAAAAATAAACATATAAACAAATTAGGATAGCCAAAGCTGACAAATGCCATGGAGAAAAGGAGCACTCAGAAGATTCAGTGCAGGGAAAGGGAGCAGGGGTTTCCGATTTAAAATAGGATGGTGACAGACGGGCACACTGAGACTGTGCAGTCCGAGCAGAACCGGAAGCAGGTGAGAGAGCCAGGGGAAGACCTGAGGAGGAACACTGCAGGCAGGCAGGCAGGCAGGCAGGGGAGGAGCAGGGCTGAGGCGCCCACAGGAGCTGGTGAAGGGGAGGGCCGGGAGATGTAGCTAGAGAGGAAGCTGCTGGGCAGGGCCTTGGGGGCCACCGTCAGCACTGTGGCTCTTATTTGGAGAGGGGAACTCTCAGCCTGAGGAGAGCTGGGGAGTGGGGGAGGGGGCAGCAGGTGGAACCCCTTGCACCCACGGTGGGGCAGGAGTCCTTAGGGAGACTGCCTTCCTCTCCAGGAGCTGTCCTCAGAATAAGCCCTGGGCACTGGCCTGATAGGCTCACTAGGTGCCTCAGTTGAGAACCATGAGGACCCATATGCAGCAGATGAGAAAACCGAGAATGGGAGAGATTCGGTGAATACCTACAGCGAGAGACAGCAGGGACACAGCCAAGGAGCCCGGACCCCTGTCCTCCGAGCCCTTAGTGGCCTCCACCTCCCTCTGCCTTTGCTCCCAAGAGACAGGGCCACCTCCCATCTTGTGTCACCTCCTCCCACATCCCAGCCAGCCCTCCCTTACTGTCCCTGATGTGCACACATGCACGGGAGTCCTCCAGTCGGACTGCATGGGGTGTCCCTGACCCACGTCGCTCTGCATCGCCACCACCTCCCTGGGAGCTCTGGGGCAGGGCCCAGTGGCAGAAAGAGAAACCGGTAGGTCTGCATCAAGGCTAATACTCAGTGAGTGCTCACAAAGCGCCAGACATGGATTAATGTTCATCTTCACAGCCAGCCTGTGTTACTATCCCCATTCCTCACATGGGAAAACTGAGGCCCAGGGAGAGAGTCACATGCACACAGTCACAGCGAGTGGGTGCAGGACAGGGGCCGCAACCAGAGCAGAACTAGCCCACAGACCTTTCCGTAACGACGGAAACGTGGTTACTAAACGTTTGCACGATGGCTAGTGCAATTAAAGAACTGACTTTTTACTTTCATTTAATTGTAATTAATTAAAACTTAAAAAGCCATATGTGAGGCCGGGCACGATGGCTCATGCCTGTAATCACAGCACTTTGGGAGGCCGAGGTGGGTGGATCACGAGGTCAGGAGTTCAAGAACAGCCTGGCCAAGCTGATGAAACCCTGTCTCTACTAAAAATACAAAAATTAGCCAGGCGTGGTGGTGGACACCTGTGATCCCAGCTACTCGGGAGGCTGAGGCAGAGAACTGCTTGAACGCGGGAGGCAGAGGTTGCAGTGAGCCAAGATCGCGCCACCACCCTCCAGCCTAGGTGACAGAGTAAGATTCCGTCTCAAAAAAAAAAAAAAAGTCCATACATGGCTAGTAGCTACCATTCTGGAGTGCAGCTCTATAGAATCCCTGCTAATTAAGCTTAAGCACCAGGAGCCTAAAGGCAGGAGACGGGAGTGTGACTCTCACAGGCCCAAGAGGAGTCAGATCATCCCAGCCCGGCTAGAAGCTCCCATGCTACACCCCATCTCTCCCGCATCCCAACGCAGCTTATCTGGGGAACTGGAGCAGGACTCAGGCCCAAACTCACACCTCTAGTCAACTCAAATCCTGACTCTACCACTTCCACGCTACACAGGTCACTTCTCTGAACCTCAGCTTCTGTATCTGTAAAATGGAATCTTTTTTTTTTTTTTTGAGACAAGAGTCTCGCTCTGTCGCCAGGCTGGAGTGCAGTGGCCAGATCTTGACTCATTGCAACCTCTGCTTCCCAGGTGCAAGCAATTCTCCTGCCTCAGCCTCCCGAGTAGCTGGGACAAAAATTACCCACCACCATGCCTGGTTAATTTTTGTATTTTTAGTAGAGACAGGGTTTCACCATCTTGCCGGGCTGGTCTTGAACTCCTGACCTCATGATCCACTTCCCCGCCACCTCGGCCTCCCAAAGAGCTGGGATTACAGGTGTGAACCACTGTGCCTGGCCTGTAGAATGGAATCTTAACAATCTGCCCAAGCACGTGTTTATGTTATCTCAAAAGATAAGTTTTGTAGGCCAGGTGCAGTGATTCTCGCCTGTAATCCCAGCACTTTGAGAGGCTGAAGCAGGTGAATCACTTGAGCTCAAAAGTTCAAGATCAGCCTGAGCAAAACAGGGAGATTCCCATCTCTATTTTTAAAAAAATGTTTTTTTAATTAGCCAGGCATGATGGTGCATTCCTGTAGTCCCAGCTACTCAGGAGGCTGAAGTGGGAAGATCACTTGAGCCCGTGAGGTCAAGGCTGCAATTAGCCATGATGCTGCCACTGCACTCCAGCCTGGGTGACACAGCCAGACCCTGTCTCAAAAAAATAATGAAAAATTTAAAAAGATAATTTTTCTGATAACCATGGGTTGTCCTGGGGACCCAATGAGATGGCTTCACATACAGCTGGGCACAAGGCCAGTGCTTGAAAAACAGGTAGCAATTACATAAAGGACTCTGAAGTCAGGGGCCATCCTGAGCCTGTCAGAGCCATGGAGTGGCAGCTAAGGTTACTGCTGTCACTACTTGGTTCTAAAGGAATCATCCCGATAATTTCCAACATACCCCTATTAACTTTTTGAAAATATCATCTAAATGAAAACACACAGCTAAAAAGAGTCAACGCCCTGCAGACACCTCCTCCCAACCCCCAAGACCTTCGGACACCAGTTTGAGTAGCTGGGCTCTAGGAGACCCTGTTTCCAAAGCAGAATATGGTCTGCTTTCTCCATCCCTGGCTGCCACCTGAATCCAGCCAGCTCTCTCCCACACAGGTCCCTCCCCACCCACCTGTGTCCCTCCTCTTTGGGGATAAAGCCCTGGCTCCCCACCACAGCCTAGGCCCTGAGCCCTGCCACCCTGCTCTCTCCCTTTCACCCACTCCCCCGGCTCCAACCACATGGGCCTGCTGTTCCACCACCCCTTGCGGCCTTTACCTGACTGCACCCCTGTCCAGCCCACCTCCTCGGGCTCTCACATCATAGGGGCTCCTCAGCAGCCTTCCCAAGCCTCTCTCTGCTCTAGATCCAGCTAGATCTCTGTTCCCTCCTTCAGCCACACCAAGCACTCACAGGCCAACACAACCTCTCTGCCACCTCTGATCACATCTAGAACTACACGTGGCACATAGTAGTTATTCAATCAATATTTGGTGATGGATGGAACACACGAATGACCAAGAACAGCCAAGGGCCGGCTCCTGAGGCTGTTCAGCAATCAGACCCCCAGGGCAGCGGGGACGGGGTGCCTCCCATCCTCATCCCTTCCCCCTGGGCTCTGGGAAAAGGAGGGGCCAAGGTCATGGTATTGGGGGTGGAGAGCAGCAGCCACACCACACCTCCTGAGCAGGCATAGAATGGAGTCATTTCTAGATGACTGAGGCCTACTTTGTGCCAGCTCTGTCTAGGAGAAGAGAAAGCAGGAAAGAAATCCTGATGACAACAGTGACAACTCCAGTCACAGCAAGCAGGACAAGGGGATGAGGCATTCTTCAAAAGGCAGCTTCGCTGACAGAGCAGGGTTCAACTGTCATGCCTATTGGACTTTGGGCAAATCCAATAACCTCTCTATGCCTGTTTCCTCCCCTGTAAAACAGGAACAATCATGACAGCGAGCTGCCAGGCTCTGGTGAGGATGAGTGAGAGCAGACATCTCAAGCTCCACAGCAGTGCCCAGCACACAGGCGAACTACTCACGAGAATGACCCCAACATTCTGTGTGGCTTCCTGGGCCTCAGTTTCCTATTTACAGGATGGGGGTGCTAACACTGCCCACCTCCCAGGCTGCTGTGCAGGTCTGCAGAGCAAATACACAGTGTCTGGCTGGGCAGGAGTGCAGCGGTGGGAATGATTCATATTTCTGTCTGGAGCCCTCCCATCAGCTAACAGGCCCCACCACTCTCTCCCAAGGACCAACAACAAGCCCGTGCCCACTGCCCCACAGAACCTCTTCTGTGCTCTCCGGTGCCTTCAGTCCTGTCTGGCAATCACCAGAAGCAGCATCAGCACAAACTCATCCCACACCTCCTCAGGAGGCCCGTGCTTTCCAACACAGCAGTTCCCTGCATCCTCCCCACCACCCCACTCAGCAGGAAGGTTCCCGTTTACAGCTGAGCAAACTGCACCTTAGGGAGATGAAATAAGGCCCCAGGGTTCCACGGCCACTAAGAGGGATGCCAGGAGCAGGGCTCTCACCCATGTCAGCTGCCCCCGGGACCAGGTCACTCAGCAGCCCCAGCTGGGTAACGGTACACCAATGACCCACCAGACCATGAAGAACTCGAAGCCAGGCTGGAGAGGAGAACCGGGGAGCGGGAACTGCCCCAGCCCATTCAGAAAGGGCCCACGAAGTGGCAAACCAAGGAAGGCTTGGGTTTCTGGCCTCACCCTTAGAAACAATATCTGCGAACGAGCTTCTCCGGCAGGACGGCTGGGCTGAAGAAACTCCTGCGGGGACCTCTGACATGCAGTCTCCTCTTGGCCGGCCTGGCTTGCCGTCCCTTACTCGGCACACTCAGAGCACCCGGGCCCTGCTGTGGGTGCCGAGTTGGCAGTGGGTCTTGCCTCAAGGGGGCCAGGCTGAGCTCCCACCCAGCACCCCTCCCACACTCGCTCCCTCCCTCCTGGTCCTGCTCCCAGGCTGTCTCCCCGAGTTGGGCCTCTCGCTGCTTGGCTGGCTATCCAGAAGAGCCTGCCATGGAACCACCCCACCGTGCGGCCCGGAGGCCTGTGGTTGAGGGCCTTCCACTGAGAGTTCTGGGAAGCTGAAGAGAGGCCCGGGGAGGGGTGTCCCTGGGTCCTCCAGGGGCTTGGAGCTCAAGTCTGAAAGACACTCCTTTCCATCCCAACCCATCCCAGGGGGTTTCTGGGGACCCTAGAGATTTGTTCTGAGGGGCTGTGCTCCTTCTAGGAAGATACCCTGGAACATACCTCAGAAAAAAAAACAAACGCCAGGGCGCCTGCCCCTGCACTGAGCCTTAGGGGTGAGCCCATGGGTCGGATCAGAAGTCACACTCACCAGGGGCTACTGAGCTGTGCTGGGGGAATCTCTGGAGGCCCAGATTCATAGCCTGTCCCCAACACTTCCTGGCTGGGGGACCCAGCGCAAGCTGCAGAGGCCCTCCAGGCTTCAGTTCTCACCGTTGTAAAGCGGGAATCAGAGAAGCTTCCTCCTGGGTCTAACACGTCTTCCCCCAGATACTCCCATGGCTCTCTCACGGCACTGCAGTCCCTGCCCACACGTCACCTCCTCAGGGAGGTTCTCCCTGATCACCCAGCTACAATGGAGAAACATGCCCACACTCTCAACCTGGCCCTCATTTATTTTGCCTTCGTAGTATCAACCACACCTGAGGCCCGCCAGAGATCTTGGTGCTGGGCGCCAGTCACAAGACCTGGTCTTTCCAATTCCAGAGGAGCACCGGGAATGGCGCAGGCCTGCAGGCCCACGGTAGCGTGGACGCAGGGTCAGCAGGTGCTGTCTGTATCAGGTGTGACCGCTGCTCTGTGTTGCTATTCAGTATTAGTCCAACTGGCTGGGTTGGGGAGCGAAGGGCAGAGAAATCAGCTCAATGAGCCTCCCCTCCTCTTTCCCTAAAAGTAACAGCCACGGGCTCTGGGGAACACGGTGTGAAAACCACAGGAGAGGGAGGCAACCCTCGGGCCTTTGCTGGCTGTAAGGCAGTGATGCTACTCGAGGGGAAGTGGGAGGCCTGTGAAACGCCCTGCTCCGCTCACTTAAATCTACCCACCCCCCCAGGCAGGAGCCTGTGACCCTCTCCTGTGTCACCTACTAACACCCTAAATCTGACCAGGCTGTTCCTGCTGAAATTCCAAATTCCTTCACAGACAGTCCACAAGGCTCCCAGTGACAGGGCCCTGCCTGCCCCGCAGCCCCTGGACTCATCTCCTCCCTGCTCCCTCGCTCTGCCAAGCCACACAGGCCTCCGTGAGGCTTGTCCCTGCACCTCACCAAGCTCTGTCCTCCCTTCAGACCTTTGCACTATGGTTCCCTCCACCTGGAGGGCTGTTCCTTCTCCTCCCATCCCACATGACTGCCTCACCTTGCCAAACTGGGATCAGCTTAGAGGCCCTCCGCGCAGCCGCATGCATCTAAAGAAGTGCCCAGTCTGTCACCCGATTTGAATTCGCTGCCTAGCACCTCCCCTTCTAACCGGCTCCTTGCTTATTCACCTGTTTCGGGTTGGTCTCCCTCAGCCCCACAAGGATAGGGACGTCGATAAGTACACCGCTGTATTCCCAGTACTGATGCAACGCTGGCACATAGGAGGTGTTCAGTAAATGGTGGTGGGTGAGTGAAACCTTTTCCTCGGCTCCACAATACCCTTAGGATCCATCCTCACCTCTCACCCAGGCCCACAAGCCAGTGCAGCATAGCCCCTGCCAACCTCTGCAGGTACTTCTGCTGCTCTCCTGCCCAAACCCAGCCTTCCTGCCACTCCTGGAACTGCGAGCTGTGGTGGACAGAGGCAGTGACATGCACCTATAGTCCCAGCTACTCAGGAGACTGAGGCAGGAGGATCACTTGAGCCCAGGAGTTCAAGACTAGCCTGAGCAACATAGCAAGACCCCTGTTTCCACAAAAAAATTTAAAAATTAACCGGGCAGGGCGGCATGCACCTGTAGTCCTAGCTACTCAAGAGTACGAGATGGAAGGATTACTTAAGCCTAGGAGGTCAAGCCTGCAGTGAGCTGTGATCACACCACTACACTCCAGCCTGGGTGACAGAGTGAGGCCCTGTCTCAAAAGAAAAAAGAAAAAAAGCAGAGCCTGACCTCTGAAAAGACTCGAATGTGTCTACCTTGCAGGGGCTCAGGCCTGCAAAGCCACTGTGTAGAAGAGGAGTGGGCCTGGGAGCTGCCCTTGTCAGTTCTGACTTGATTGCATGTCTCCTCCGACCTCTGTTTCTGCATCAGGAAAACTGAGATGCTAATTTCAGCCCTGATTTCCTCCTAGTGCTCTCTGACACGGTTCTGTGAACTGGCAAGGGCCTTCAAAGTCCTGGCAGAAATACTAAGAATTACAATTGCTAAGATATACCAACGGCTCACCATGTGTCAGGCACTCTTCTCAGTGAGGAGACGTTTCAGGTAGGCTTACTGTATGCCAGCATAGTTATGAATGCTTCCCACAAATTAATCCACTCAACCTTCACAATAATCCTCTCAGGTGGGAATTATCCTCCCCACGACACCGATGATGAAATGAGCTCAGAAGGGTTGGGGAGCCTGCTCAAGGTCACACAACCATGGAGTGGCAGGGCTGGATGAACCCTGTGCTCTCACTCGCTTCCATGCAGCTCTTTACAGAGGCTGGAAACCAGAACATCGAAGTTCTGGATCCTAGCTGGGCCAGGCTGGAGAGCTGGATCATGGAATGCTCAAGGGGACCAAAAGTAGCGGGTGGGGGAGGCTGGATGCCTCAGTTCCACAACATAAGCATGACTGCCAACCAAGACTTACACAGTGCCGGGCACCATTCTAGGAGCTTCTTGTGGATTAATTCATTTAATCCCCACAACAGCCCAAGGTGGGTGTCCTTCTGAGACCACTGTATGGGAGTGAACAGTGTGGTCTGAGGTCACAGAGCTAGAACCCACTTCTCCATCCCGCCGCTAGCCAACGCAGGTCCCTGGTAGCTGTGTCACCTCCCGCATAGCTCTCTTGCTATCTTCTTCTCCCAGCACACACCTGCCCAGGGTTAAAGGATGCCCCAGCTCCACTCTGAGGAGGGACCAAGAACTGCTGGACTGGCTGCAGGCAGAGGTGCTCAGGGCAGCCTGAGACTCAGGGGTGAGAAGAAGGAAAGACATAGGATAGTCACCTCTAGAGGTAGAGGACAGAGGACAGAGGTGACTCTATCCTATGTCTTTCCTTCCTTTCACCCAGCCTGGAACCTGGTGAGCAAGGAATGCAAGGTACTAGGGGCTCAGTGACCTGGGTTCAAATCCCACCCTGGCGCCCATAGGGTCTGGTAAGACCTGGGGGAAGGCAATTCTTCCTCTGAACTTCAATTTCAGACTCTGCAAAAAAAGGACACAAATACCATATAAAACCCGAAGCACAGGGCTGGGCAGAGTATATGCTCATAGACAAAAGCCACTGCTCCAGTTTCTCCTTGACAAGAGGATCTGAGGCCAAGGTGGGCCAAGGGTTCACATCACACCTCTACCACTTTAGCTATGAGACCTCAGGGAAATCTTTACACTTCACAGTGAGTGAAATGATTCCTCACCTGTAAAATGGTATCACACTTCTAACTAGCTTGTAGCTCTCCATAAAATAGGCCTAACCACAGGTATGTTTTGAGACTTAAGTGAGGTCACATGTGCAAAAGCCCTGTCACACGCCTGGCATGGGGTGAATGCTATAAACACTGGGCATCCACTAGCTCTGGAAATGATTTGCCTCTCTGAGCTGCTGTCTTCTCATCTAAAAGGGAAAGCATAACAACAGCGCCTACTGCTCTAGAATTCAAGTATTCAGCAAGTTTATCTATAAGAAGCATTCCAAACAACATGTGGCCCACAGAATGCACTCAGTTACCGTCAGCCATCAATTTCATGATTACTGTTTTTACTGCCGCTGTTAGCCCCATCAGGCAAAGCCTCCAAAAGCTGGCAGGAGAGGACCAGAGGAACAAAGTCCTAGTGGAGAAAAATTATACAGAGCCCCCGCTGCCTCACAGACTGTGGGACGTGGGACCTTTCTCCCCAGGAACCATAAGGCACGGAAGCCAGTCAGCTTGGAAGTCACTGCTGCAGACTAGGGGCAATCGTTTGCCCCCTCTGACCACATCACCAGCCCAGGTCTGCTGGGTCAATCAGGGACTGCAGCCAGTCCTCCAGGAACTCCAGACCCAGAGCAAAGGCTACAGGGCAAGCCAAGGTCATGATCTGGCCTGAGGAGCAGGGACACTGGTCACAGACCTCTGGGGCTAGCTGCTCCCAGCACCAGTCCACAGACCACAGTAAGACACCAGATCCACGGGGGATCGACTGTCCGAAGCCCTTCAGAGCAGCCTTCCTCCTTGGGCCAGGCTAGGCCAGGGGCACCCCCCTCCAAGTCCCCTTGGCCTATGCAAAGAGGAACAGCTGGGAAAACAGCTCCCGGCCTCACTGCAAGGCCAACTGTTACTGCCTTGGTGGGGAGTGTAAACATGATGTGTGACTGATCTGGTAACCGGGAGACACAAACAGCTTCGTGGCCAGCGACAGAGGAGTATGTAATGGTCTGCGTTGGTTCCTAGACCCTTCACATCCACTGCCAACCAAGGTCAGCCCACGAGTGAACTCCTGCTTCTCTGGAGAAGTAGGAGTGGATGAGGTTGAAAAGCAGCCCATTGGAGGCCCTAGTTACTCCAGCCCAGGCATCTTGCTGAGCCCAAGAGGTCTCCAAATGAGAAGAGGTCCTCACCATCCTAAGATCAAGAGGCCCCCAGAAAGCTTTCCCAGAGGGAAGAGGTGTTCCCCCAAACACTCCTTCCTCCCAAGTTTTAACAAGCTGGTCCAGGGGCACGGCTCCTCAAATCCAAGCCTAATCCCTCTTCCTCTTCCGAATGTGGAGCCTAAAGCTCAGACAACTTCAGTGATTTCTAACGCAGCTTTCCTCCCTTCCCTATGGAAGGAAAGAACTGTTACTGACTGGTGAAAAATCTGAGAGGGTAATGGAATCCAGAGTAGCACCTCCGTGGTCCAAAGCACCCCAGTAACCATGACGTTCCCTCCAAAGTCGTTAAGAAGTTCAATAAAGGCTGAGCTCAATGTAAACCCCCAACCCCACACACGTCAAACACAAGAAACAGAAACCCCTCCTCACCAATCGGAATCACAGTCCTCCCAAAATACGCCCCTAAAACCCACTAGGGCCTGTCCCGTCCCGTCCCAGTCCCTTAAAGATCACAAACATCACAGTCCTCTGATTTGGGCTCCCTTACGTTCTAAGCAGGGCTCCCCCAACGCCGTGGTGATACAACCCAGCCACACTTCGGGAAGCATGCTCCCCAGAAGCCCCCACCCCGTAAATACAGCACAGCAACGGCTTCCACAGCGCCAAAAAGGTACACCCCTCTACACTTGATGCGGCTCGCCCCCTCGATAGTTTAGCCCGCGCATGCCAGGCTCGATCTGCCCGCCGCGCCCCACGGGTCCAGCCCCCCGCCC
>NW_012116710.1:7252394-7258129 GCF_000951035.1 Colobus angolensis palliatus
TTACCGCCCCCTCCCACCCTCTGGACGGAAATACCGCCCTCTCGCGCCACAAACAGGAAGTGACGTACCAAGAGCCGAAGACGAACTCTGAGAGAGCAAGAGCGCAAGCGCAGGGCAGAGAAGGAGGCGGGCTCACAGCAGGGCGCCTGCGCACATTAGACAACTTTGGGCCTGTGTGGGTTAGAGATGGGCCTCGCTAATTCGTGGGGCGGAAAGCCGAGATGGGGTTACGCAGGCGCATTAGGACTCCGAAGCCTGCTTTCCCTAGGGACTCACCGCAGCGATTATTTCCCGGCAGCCTCTAGTCCGTATTTACATACGCTTTGATCTTGTTTTACTTCGTTCTGTGTTCTTAAAGGAATCCGGAGCGGGAGGTAGTTAGGAGGGGTTTCCTTTTCAGTGTACTCGTCATGGTTGAGCTCAGGCTCTGAAGCCACACAACCCGAGATTTGAATTTCCTCCTTTCTGGTGACTGTGGGCAGAAGGCTTGACCGTTTTCTGTGCCTCAGTATCCATATCTGCTAAATGGAAACAATCATCCCTGTGTCGCTGGCTTTTGAACTATTTTAATGTAAACAAAACGGTTTCTACAAATTAGTTCATGACTGCAAAATATTAATGCCACCTGCTCTCATCGTACATATTCCAGTGAATCTGGGATATAACATTTTATAATGCTACTTGAGCCCATAAAGGCCTTAAAATCACCCTGCGGCCGGGCGCGGTGGCTCACCCCTGTAATCCTAGCACTTGGGGAGGCCAAGGCGGGCGGATCACGAGGTCAGGAGTTCGAGACCAGCCTGGCCAACATAGTGAAACCCCGTCTCTACTCAAAATTTAAAAAAAAAAAAAAAATAGCCCGGCGTGGCAGTGCCTGTAATCCCAGCTACTTGGGGGGCTGAGGCCGGAGAACTGCGTGAACCCGGGAGGCGAAGGTTTCAGTGAGCCCAGATCGTGCCATTGCACTCCAGCCCATGCAACAGTGCAAGACTCTGTCTCAAACAAAGAAAAAAAAAATCACCCTGCGAGAAAAGAGCTTTGCACAGATCCTGATCCGTATATTAGCTAGCTGTACTGGACAGCTGTGAGGCATCTGGCTCCCAGCCCCTCCTCTCTCGTAGGGGATTGTGCTGCCTCCTGAATTTGGGTTCCAGTATGCCATATAGCTTGGCAATTGTATGCATTAGTAAGTGAGAAAAATGCCTGGCTGAGAGTTGAATCCTGGGTCCACCTCAGTCTGTGGGAGTGTTTTGGGCAAATCCTGCTGAAGGCTGGGCTTTCGTTTTCCGAGAGGTAAACCTAATGCTGGAACGAGCCCTATCTTAATTGGTTTCTAGCTTAGAACTTGCCGCTCAGTATTCCTAATTCACAGTCTTCCCCATCAGTCGGTGTTAATAACTCTGACCAATGCCCCCCGCCCCCCTTCACAGCCCTAACCATTTTCATCTATTACTGTCTGGTGACAGGTCTGTTTAGTGAGAACTGCACAGGAAACCCAATAAAGGAAGAGACCAAGACTGTCTCAGACATCAGTGTGTATCCAACATTGCCCAGAATGGGCTCTTGCAGAATGTTTGTTTCAACAATTAGTCCTTCTGCCCTAATCTAGACTCAAGGTTACTGTGACCAACCCTCTTCTCTCCTGTCAGCTGAACAGCTGAACAGGCCATTCCCCTATGTCTAAAGTCTCCCCTGGGCCAACTTGAATCCTAGCCCCTCCTAGGGCACTTAATTATGACACACTGAGATCTCACTGAAACCACCCATGTGCTTGTGTATAAATTCCTTGCAGCACTGGTAGTCAAGGGCAATGGCTTTCTCTCTCTCCTTTTTTTTTGAGACGGAGTCTCACTCTGTCTCCAGGCTGGAGTGCAGTGGCAAGATCTCAGCTCACTGCAACCTCCGCCTCCCAGGTTCAAGCAATTCTCCTGCCTCAGCCTCCCGAGTAGCTGGGATTACAGAAATGCGCCACCACGCCGAGCTAATTTTTTTGTATTTTTAGTAGAGACGGGGTTTCACCATGTTGGCCAGGATGGTCTCCATCTCTTGACCTCGTGATCCACCTGCCTCACCTCCCAAAGTGCTGGGATTACAAACGTGAGCCACCGCGCCCGGCTCTGCTTTTGGTTTTGGTTTTTTGTTGTTTTTTTGAGACAGGGTTTCACTCCCTCTGTCACCGAGCTTGAAATGCAGTGGCACGATCTCAGCTCACTGCAACTGACACCTCCCATGCTCAAGCCATCTCCCACTTCAGCCTCCCAAGTACTGGGACCACAGATGTGCGCCACTATGCCCAGCTAATTGTTTTGTAGTTTTGGTTGAGACGGGGTTTCACCATGTTGCCCAGACTGGTCTCAAATTCCTGAACTGAGGCGATCCACCCACCTCAGCCTCCCAAAGAGCTGGGATTAGACATGTGAGCCACCACACTTGGCCTAATATTCTTTTCTTTTCTTTTTTTTGACACAGTCTCGCTCTGTTGCCCAAGCCAGAGTGCAGTGGTGCCATCTACCATCTCGGCTCACTGCAACCTCCGCCTCCCAGGTTCAGGCAATTCTCCTGCCTCAGCCTCCTCAGTAGAGGGATTACAGGAATGCGCCACCAAGCCGAGCTAATTTTTTTGTATTTTTAGTAGAGATGGGGTTTCACCATGTTGGCCAGGATGGTCTCCATCTCCTGACCTCGTGATCCACCTGCCTCAGCCTCCCAAAGCCACACCTGGCTGATTTTTGTATTTTTATTTATTTATTTATTTATTTATTTTTTATTTTTTTTTTTGAGGCGGAGTCTCGCTCTGTCGCCCAGGCTGGAGTGCAGTGGCCGGATCTCAGCTCACTGCAAGCTCCGCCTCCCGGGTTTACGCCATTCTCCTGCCTCAGCCTCCTGAGTAGCTGGGACTACAGGCGCCCGCCACCTCGCCTGGCTAGTTTTTTTGTATTTTTAGTACAGATGGGGTTTCACCGTGTTAGCCAGGATGGTCTCGATCTCCTGACCTTGTGATCCGCCCGTCTCGGCCTCCCAAAGTGCTGGGATTACAGGCTTGAGCCACCGCGCCCGGCCCGTATTTTTATTTTTTATTTATTTATTTTTGAGACTGAGTTTCATTCTTGAACCACCACGCCTGGCAATTTTTGAATTTTTAGTAGAGACACGGTTTCACCATGTTGGCCAGGCTGGTCTCGAACTCCTGACCTGAAATGATCTGCCCACCTCAGTCTCTCGAAGTGCTGGGATTACAGGCGCGAGTCAGCACGCCCGGCCCTTAATATTCTATTTATTTCAATTCTGCAACCCACTGAACTGATTTTCTGGTTGTGCCTCGTAGTTTGTAAAACATTAGTCTAGGGGGGTAAACAACCCCCTAGCGTTGTTTGATGAGTAGGAGATGAGTAGGCCCAGGTTCTAATCATAACTTTTCTGTGTCCTTGTCAAAGTCACTTCACTTCTCTGCTCTTTTTTCTTTCTTTCTTTCTTTTTTGAGATGGAGTCTCGCTTCTGTCACGCAGGCTGGAGTGCAGTGGCGCAATCTCGGCTCACTGCAACCTCCACCTCCAGGATTCAAGCGATTCTCCTTCCTCAGCCTCCCAAGTGGCTGGGATTACAGGCACCCGCCACCATCCCTGGCTAACTTTTGTATTTTTAGTAGAGACGGAGTTTCGCCACATTGGCCGGGCTGGTTTTGAACTCCTGATCTCAGGTGATCCACCTGCTTCAGCCTCCCAAAGTGCTAGGATTACAGGCATGAGTCACCAAGCCCAGCCTCTTTTTTCTTTAGTATTTTATTATTATTTTGAGACAGTCTCACTCTGCCTCCCAGGCTGGAATGCAGTGGTGTGAATACACCTCACTGCAGCCTTGACCTCCTGGGCTCAAGCAATCCTCCCACCACAGACTCCAGAGTAGTTGGGACCACAAACGCACACCACTACACCCAGCTAAATTTTTTTTTTTTTTTTTTTTGAGATGGAGTTTTGCCCTTGTTGCCCAGGCTGGAGTGCAATGACGTGATCTGAGCTCACTGCATCCTCCACCTCCACCTCCTGGACTCAAGCTGTTCTCTTGCCTCAGTCTCCTGAGTAGCTGGGATTACAGGCATAGGCCACCATGCCTGGCTAATTTTGTATTTTTAGTAGAGATGGGGTTTCTCCATGTTGGTCAGGCTGGTCTCGAACTCCCGAACTCAAGTGATCCACCCTCCTTGGCCTCCCAAAATCCTGGGATTACAGGCGTAGCCACTGCACCCAGCCTGCCCAGCTAAATTTTAAATTTTTTAGAGATAGAAGGGCTCTCACCTTCTTGCCCAGGCTGGTCTTGAACTCCTGGCCTCAAGCAGTCCTCCTGCCTCAGCCTCCCAAAGTGCTGGGATTATAGGCATGAGCCACCTGTTCGATCATAAGATCGAACACCTTTATCAATCTGCTTCCAACACATAGATGGCTTCCAATCCCACGTGGAAAAGCCAAAGGCCTCACTGTGGTCTTCATGGCTGTATATGATCTGTCCCCGCCTGTTTCTCTAACTTCATCGCAAACTACTCTTGTCCCTGGCCCATGTTCCAGACACACATACCTCCTCTCTGCCCCTTCAAAAAGATGAGCCTTGGGGCATTTGGGAACTTGCTGTCTCCTGTGGCTGGACTCTTCATGTCTCTGATCCTGATCTTGGCATGACTGGTTCCTTCTTTCTTCTCTTTCACAACTCTGTTCAAATCTCACCTTTGGGCGCAGTGGCTCATGCCGGTAATCCCAGCACTTTGGGAGGCCAAGGCGGGCGGGTCACCTGAGGTCAGGAGTTCCAGACCAGCCCGGCCAACATGGTGAAACCCTGTCTCTACAAAAAAATACAAAAATTAGCTAGGCATGATGGTGGGTGCCTGTAATCCCAGCTACTTGGAGGCTGAGGTGGGAGAATCACTTCAACATGGGAGGCAGAGGTTGCACTGAGCTGAAATGGCGCCACTGCATTCCAGCCTGGGCGACAGAGCAAGATTCTGTCTCAAAAAAGAAACAAACAAACAAAACACCCAAATCTCACCTCCTAAGTGCTTTCCTTGGCCACTCCGAGTCTAAAAGGGCCATGCTGTCACCATCTTTGTAAGCATATTTGAATCCTCTACCTAGAACTTAACACTAAAAGATATTTTTGTTGTTTATTTTGTGTCCTCCCCCAAGCCAGAATATACATTTGCTCATGAGGACAAGGACTCTTGGGTACCAATGTATTTCCAGCCCATGGAAGAATGCCTGTGAAAAAGTTCGGACATACCACCCCAATATATGCCCATTTGATATGCTGATTACTTCAAACGGAGGGAACTCAGGGAAACAGTAAATGCAGAGACTTTCTCTGACCTTCCCTTATCTGCCTGTACATGGATCCTCCAAAAGGAACTCCATTGTCATGAATCCCCTCCCCGGGAATCTTCTCAATCAGGGAAGATGAGCTCAGATCACAGGAGAAGAGACTGGAGGTTGACATGATGCCCAGACTGTCACCTGTTCTTCTGGGAAAACTTCTCTTAACTAAGAGACAATCTGCGTAACAACTTTTATTCGCCATACACTTCATCCCTGCACCCTCCCATAACTTATGTCACCACCACCTCCCAGAAGCCCCAAGCCCCTCTTCTTTTCTGCAGGTCAGGATGCTATATAATAAGCTTCAATCCTCTGACCCTTCTTTGAATCTCATATTTTGTGGAACTCTCACGTGTATGTATGTAATTTTTTTTTTTT
>NW_012116710.1:7265019-7267650 GCF_000951035.1 Colobus angolensis palliatus
GGTGAGCTGAGATCATGCCATTGCACTCCAGCCTGGGCAATAAGAGTGAAATACTTTAAAAAAAAAAAAAAAAAAGAAAGAAAAAATGATTGTGGTTTATAAATATCTCTTTAAAAAGGTTTCCCAGCCTCCTGGGTAACTATACCCTTGCATGGCAGATATTCATTAAATATCCAGGTCATTTCCAAATAAAACAAAATACTGAAGCATTCATTGCTGAACACAGACAGGCACAAGTTTATTTACCTTCGGCTTCTTAAAATTTATAGAAAGAAATAATATATTAGGGTCCATAGGTAAACACGTCCTGTTTCATACTGAAAAACTGTTCTGCGCGAAAACACGTTTCTAGAAATTATGTGTCTTCATAAAATGTTAGCACATGACAATTCAAAATCGCTGACTTCCTAGGTTTTCACTGTAGAGTTGCTAAAACTCTAATATATAATTAAAACTACTATAAGTGATTCTGTATGCAAAGTGTACAAGGAAAGTAAGATGTTACGAGGTATGAAGATGTGGGGGGCGTTTGTTGAGGAAAAATGACTTTGTCGAGTTTAGAAGTTGTTGCAGAATGAAGGAAGGAAGAAAAGATATAGGTAAAACTGAATGCATATAAAAGTTGGAAAGAGAGAATCTTCTGTGGTCAAACTGACCAAAATTGAATGAATTTATTATGTCTTAAAAATGACCCTTAATATCAAGGGTACACTGATGCAAAACTAGAATTTGGTATTATATTTTAAAATGCAAGATTTTCTTGTAGTATTGATAAGAAAGAGTGATTTTCTTTTTCACCTTTTAAGTAATCTGCCTCAAAAAACCTCTCTTATCAAAATAATTTTCCCAGCACTTTGGGAGGCTGAGGCGGACGGATCACAAGGTCAGGAGATCAAGACCATCCCGGCTAACATGGTGAAACCCTGTCTCTACTAAAAATACAAAAAAAATTAGCCGGGCGTGGTGGTGGGCGCCTGTAGTCCCAGATACTCGGGAGCCTGAGGCAGGAGAATGGCATGAACCCATGAGGTGGAGCTTGCAGTGAGCCGAGATCATGCCACTGCACTCCAGCCTGGGTGACAGAGGGAGACTCCGTCTCAAAAAAAAAAAAAAAAATTCGCAATGCACAGTGGCGCGTGCCTGTAATTCCAGCTATTTAGGAGGGTGAGGCAGGAGAATCGCTTGAACCTGTGAGGCAGAGGTTGCAGTGAGCCAAGATCGTGCCACTGCACTACAGCCTGGGCAACAGAGCGAGACTCTGTCTCAAAAAAAAAAACAAACAAAAAAAAAAACAGGTATCGGGAAGCCATTTTTCACAACCTTCCAGTTTCTGGTGCCCAACGTGGGGCATCTCTCACTTTTTACGCTGAGACTGCTTCAGCAGCAGGCTCCTGGCATGCCTGACCAAACACTGGCCATAGCTAAGGTTTCCTGCCACATTAGCCCCCCAGATCTCTGCCTGTAGAGCCCAGCGGAAGCAAGATAGGGAAGGGTCTCTTTGTCTTTTTCCCTTTTCTAAGTTTGGATTAGCAGGAGAAAATGTGTACAAACTAGTTCTTGTATAATAACTCTGGCTTTTTGTTTGGTTATTTTTTTTGGTGGTGGGGGGTGATATTCTTGTTTTCTGATTTCTCTCCTCCCAGAGATGGTCATTATTTTCCTATGTCTGTGTCTTTTGTGTCATGTCAAACAGAAGAGAATCATAGGACAAGAACACAAGCCTCAAAGACTGGTGAGTTCACACTTCTCAGCAGACCAATGTCTGTTCAGACTAATTTTGCTATGGGTCCCCAAGACAAAAACCAGATGAGGTGCTCCTTGGGTCTTGTTTTATGTCCTAAGAGTTTGGCTTTTCCATCAGTGAGAACACTCTGGCCTCTGCCAGCTGAGGGTGCAAGTGTCGGCTTGTGTCGGCCAGCCAGTCAAATAGGCTGGAAGCCCACAGTGCGGAGTGACAAGCGGCATTCTCTTTGTCCACTCGTGCCAGCTCTCAAGAGAGTTTGGTCCCAATAGCCATCCCAGTCCGCAAGGGCTTTGTTGTCTCAACCTTTAATTGACAGTACTAGGAAAGTCGAATCCCAGTAGTGCTTGCTTGGTGTCACAGATTAGTGGGTCTAGTGGGTCAGTGAGTGTCGTGGGAGACTGGAGACACCATTTACACAAACACTATCCTTAATGCCTGTGGCAACAAAGGTCTTTGCTTTTTTTTTTTTTTTTTTGAGATGGAGTCTCACCCTGTTGCCCAGGCTGGAGTGCAGTGGCTTGATCTCGCCTAACTGCAACTTCCACCTCCTGGGTTCAAATGATTCTCCTGCCTCAGTCTCCCGAGTAGCTGGGATTATAGGTGCCCACCACCACACCCAGCTAATTTTTGTATTTTTAGTAGAGACAGGGTTTTACCATGTTGGCCAGGCTGGTCTTGAACTCCTGACCTTGTGATCTGCCTGCCTCAGCCTCCCAAAGTGCTGGGATTAGCCACTGTGCTCGGCCTAAACAGCTGTCTTATCGGTACCTATGGAAAAGATCAAGAGGAAAAGAGGACAGAAAAGGGTATAACAGCTAGTCATAGAGACTCCTCTAGCAAGATTAAAAGATTAAAAGCAGAAATCAGATTACTTTTTTTTTTTTTTT
>NW_012116710.1:7273775-7275896 GCF_000951035.1 Colobus angolensis palliatus
CGAGATCACATCATTGCATCCCAGCCTGGGTGACAGAGCGAAACTCCATCTCAAAAAAGAGAGAGACATTAGACTAATTAGGCTTATTTGAAATGTTAAATTAAATGGGAAACATTGTCAAGTAACAACTGATACTAAACGTTAAGTTATATTTATGAACCCAGGGTAGGAGGTGATGAGGGTGATAAAAAACCATTTTTTTTAATAAGTTTATGGCTAGGTGCGATGGCGCATGCTTGTAATCCCAGCACTTTGGGAGGGCGAGGCGGATGGATCATGAAGTCAGGAGTTCGAGACCAGCCTAGCCAACACGGTGAAACCCCATCTCTACTAAAAATACAAAAATTAGCTGGGTGTGGTGGCAGGCAGCTGTAATCCCAGCTATTTGGGAGCCTGAGGCAGGAGAATCACTTGAACCTGGGAGGCGGAGGTTGTGGTGAGCCGAGATCGCACCACACTGCACTCCAGCCTGGGCAAACACAGCTAGACACCATCTCAAAAAAAAAATAATAAGTTATATTTCTGGATATGTTACTGATATGAATGTTCTAAAAATTATGAGATTCCTAGAAATCTAATGTTATGTCATATTTTTGTTACTATGTTAACATGATTTTTGCCACAGAAATAACCAGGTTTCCTTGTCAATTGCTGGTCATAATGAACTCTCATCAGATTTTTAAACCATGGCCATTCTGTCTTGCTCATCGATAGTGTTTTGTTACTTCTCTAAAAGCATTTGCAATCAGCTATTGCCCCAAATTGCTTCAAGATGACTCTGACAAGTAGTCTGGAATAGAAGGTCCTGATAAACTTAAGATTATAACACTGGACTGGGTAAGAATTTCCAGAACTGTAGTGGAAAAACTGGACTCAGAAAACTGCTGACTTGGCTAGGTGCGGTGGCTCACACCTGTAATACTAGTACTTTGGGAGGCCCAGACAAGCAGATCATTTGAGGCCAGGAGTTTGAGACCAGCCTGGCCAACCTAGAGAAACCGTGTCTCTACTAAACACACACACACACACACACACACACACACACACACACAAATTAGTTGGATGTGGTGGTGCACACCTATAATCCCAGCTACTCCAGAGGCTGAGGCACAAGAATCACTTGAACCCGGGAGGTGGAGGTTACACTGAGCTGAGGCACTCTAGCCTGGGTAACAGTGAGACTCTGTCTCAGAAAAAAAAAAAAGAAAGAAATCCTGCTAACTCAACATCAAGAACAATAAGAATTACATGGAACTGAGCTGATGGATTGTAACTTTTTTATAATACCTACAGTATTATGGTGCCATAGGCATAGTTTGATGGCAAGTCCCTGGCTCCATGACCTTGAGAGGCTTTTATTATTTATTTATTTATTTTTGAGACAGAGTCTCACTCTGTCGCCCAGGCTGGAGCGCAGTGGCGCAATCTCGGCTCTCTGCAACCTCCACCTCCCAGGTTCAAGTGATTCTCCTGCCTCAGCCTCCCAAGTAGCTGGGATTACAGGCACCCACCACCATGCCTGGTTAATGTCTGTATTTTTCGTAGAGACGGGGTTTCGCCATGTTGGTCACGCTGGTTTCGAACTCCTGACCTCATGATCCGCCCGCCTTCCAAAGTGCTGGGATTGAAGGCGTAAGCCACCGCGCCTGGCCTGAGAGGCTTTGCCTGGCCAACACAGAGAAACCTCATCTCTACTAAAAATACAAAAATTACCCGGGCATGGTGGTGCACACCTGTAGTCCCAGCAACTCAGGAGGCTGAGGCAGGAGAATCACTTGAACCTGGCAGGCGGAGGTTGCAGTGAGACGAAATCACTCTACTACACTCCAGCCTGGGTGACAGAGCAAGACTCTGTCTAGGAAAAAAAGAAAAAAAAAAGGTCCAATCTGGGCCAGGCGCAGTGGCTCATGCCTGTAATCCCAGCACTTTGGAAGGCCGAGGCAGGCGGATCACTTGAGGTCAGGAGTTGGAAAACAGCTTGGTCAACATGGAGAAACCCCGTCTCTACTAAAAATACAAAACATTAGCCAGGCAGGTAGTGGGCCCCTGCAATCCCAGCTACTCAGGAGGCTGAGGCAGGAGAATTGCTTGAACCCAGGAGACAGAGGTTGCAGTGAGCCA
>NW_012116710.1:7277121-7304629 GCF_000951035.1 Colobus angolensis palliatus
CTTTGGGAGGCCAAGGCAGGCGGATCACGAGGTCAGGAGATCGAGACCATCCTGGCTAACACGGTGAAACCCCATCTCTACTAAAAATACAAAAAATTAGTCGGGCATGGTGGCAGGACCTGTAGTCCCAGCTACTCGGGAGGCTGAGGCAGGAGAATGGTGTGAACCCAGGAGGCGGAGCTTGCAGTGAGCTGAGATTGTGCCACTGCACTCCAACCTGGGCGACAGAGCGAGACTCCGTCTGAAAATAAATAAATAAATAAAAATAGAAATACAAAATACAAAAAAATTAGCCAGGTGTGGTGGTGCACGCCTGTAGTCCCAGCTACTCAGGAGATTGAGGCAGGAGAATCGCTTGAACCAAAGAGGTGGAGGTTGCAGTGAGCTGAGATCGTGCCACTGACTCCAGCCTGGGCAACAGAGCGAGACTCTGTCTAAAAACAAAATAATAAAAAGTTCACTGGAACCCCTGATGCAAATTGCAACCAGGAAAATCGGTGTCAAATTGTCGCTGCCTGCTCCTACTCCGGCTGAAGATGCTTTGAGCCCAACATCTAGAGGTCATCTCAGTTGGCTGCCCTCCAGGCCCAGAAAGTAGTTTACAGACTGCTCCAAACATTAACCTTATTCTTTTGTTTCCTCTTTTTAAATACCTGTTTGCTTGTGCCATACAGAGGACTGACCATGATGGGAGCCCCCCTGCCACACCACCTCCTGGAATGAGACAGAACTGATTAATTGGACTGACCTAGTCCCAGGTCTCAAACTATTCAAACACTAATCTGATTTTTCCCTCATCCACCAGCAACTCAACTTTTAGCATGTGGAACTTCTAGAGAAGTTTCAGATAGGAGAAATGAAGAAGTTCGAGAAATGCCATCCCAAAATACGCCCCTTTGATATACTGATTACTTCAAACAGAGGGAACCTAGGGAGCAGCAAGGGCAGAGAGGACTTTCTCTGACCTTCCCTTATCTGCCTAAACATGGATCCTCCAAAAGGAACTCCAATGTCATGAATCCCCTCCCTAGGAATCTTCTCAATCAGGGAAGATGAGCTCAGATCACAGGAGATGAGACTGGAGGTTGGCACCACGCCCAGATCTACTCTTCTGGGACAACTTTTCTTAACTAAGAGACTTATAATCTGCTTAGCAAGACAACTTTTATTCACCATAGATTTCCTCCCTGCACCCTCCCATAATTTAGGTCACCACCACCTCGCAGAAGCTGCAAGCTCCTCTTCTTTTCTGTAGCTCAGTATGCTTTAGGAGCTTCAATCATCTGGCCCTTCTTTGCATCTCATATATTGTGGGGCTCCTGTGCATACTTACATAATTAAAGTGAGTTTTTTCTCCTGTTAATCTGCCTTATGTCAATTTAATATGTAGCCCAAAGAACCTAGAAGGGTAGAAGGAAGCCATTTTTTGCTCCCCTACACCAGGCACATAGTTGGGACTTGGGGATCAAAAAATATTTGTTTACCAAATGTGGTTTTGATTAGGAAGGTTAAATCTCTGTACTAGACTGATTTTTATACCAGGTCTGAACTTGTCTATTTACCAAGTTGGCCAGGCACAGTGGCTCATGCCTGTCATCCCAGCACTTTGGAAAGCTGAGGCAGGCATATCACTGGAGGCCAGGAGTTCGAGACCAGCCTGCTACTAAAAATACAAAAAATTAGGCCAGGCGCAGTGGTTCACGCCTGTAATCCTAGCACTTTGGGAGGCCGAGGAGAGCGGATCACCTGAGGTCAGGAGTTCGAGACCAGCCTGGCCAAAGTGGCGAAACCCCCATCTCTACTAAAAACACAAAAATTAGCTGGGCGTAGTGGTGGGCACCGGTAATCCCAGCTAATCAGGAGGCTGAGGGAGGAGAATCACTTGAACCTGGGAGGCAGATGTTGCAGTGAGCCAAGATCGTGCCACTGTACTTTAGCCTGGGCGAGACAGTCAGACTCTGTCTCAAAAAACAAAGGTAGATTTGAAATTGCAAAATCCTCTCAAGTTATTAGGAAAAACTGAAATAATATTAACACCACCTGATCTTTTTTAGGTCATCAAGAGCAGAAAAATTTCACAGCTGCCCAGTGGATTTATAAACTTTATTCGCACTTGCCACAAGATGGCGCCACATGAACTGGCCATCCGTGCAGAAACCCAGCTATGTCTTTTCGTGCAAGCATCAAGTCTTCCTAGAGCAATTTGGGGGACCATTCTATTTTAACATTCACTGTCTAAAAGGAAGCTCTTACACGACACCTAAATGCAACATGTTAAGTTACCAGGGTGTCTCGGAAAAGAGAAATAAATAAACGCAACGTGTGATCCTGAATTGGATTCCAAGTCAGAAGAAAAAACAGCAATAAGGAACGTTACTGGGACAATTGATGAAATTGGAATGTGAATTGTGCATTAGATAAAAGTATCATGTCCATGTTAAATTTCTTGATTTACCTATCTGGCTAAGTTTTGTATTTTTGTAGAGACAGGGTCTTGCCATGTTGCCCAGGGTGGTATTGAACTCCTGAGCTCAAACAATCCACCTGCCTCTGTCTCCCAAAGCACTGGGATTACAGGAAATTTCGGAGATAAAATTAGTATCAACACTGTATGCCAGGTACTGTTTTAAGCCTTTCACACTAATCGACTCATTTAATCCCCACAACCATTCCATGGGATAGGTGCTATTATTACTCTCATCTTGGTTCGTTTTTGGTTTTTTTTGAGACAGTGTCCCGCTCTATCACCCTGGCTGGAGTGCAGTGATGCGATTTTGGCTCACTGCAACCTCCACCTCCCAGGTTCAAGCAATTATTCTGCCTCAGCCCTCCACCCCCGCTGGCCCTGTAGCTGGGATTACAGTCACCCACGACCACGCCCAGCTAATTATTACTCTCAGTGAAGAGGAAACTGAAGAGAGGTTGAGTAAATTGTGGATCAGAGCTGTAAGATCAAGCTCTTCATAACAACACACAATCAAGAAGGTCTAAGGATCGCCAGGATATGCTCTACTGATAATTTAGGACAAAGTACTCTGTAAAATGTCCAGAGGGAGGAAAGGCAACTTTATTTATTTATTTTGAGAAGGAGTCTCGCTCTGTCACCAGGCTAGAGTGCAGTGGCGCAATCTCGGCTCACAGCAACCTCTGCCTCCCAGGTTCAAGCAATTCTCCTGCCTCAGCCTCCATCCAGAGTAGCTGGGATTAAGGGCGCCTGCCACCACGCCCGGCTAATGTTTTGTATTTTTAGTAGAGATGGGGGTTTCACCATGATAGCCAGGATGGTCTCTCCTGACCTCGTGATCTGCCTGCCTCGGCCTCCCAACGTGCTGGGATTACAGGTGTGAGCCACCGTGCCCAGCCAGAAAGTCAACTTTTTTTTTTTTGAGATGGAGTCTTGCTCTGTCACTCATGCTGGAGTGTGGTGGTGCAATCTTGGTTTACTGCAACCTCCACTGCCCAGGTTCAAGCGATTCTCCTGCCTCAGCCTCCCAAGTAGCTGGGATTACAGGCACCTGCCACCACGCCGGGCTAATTTCTGTATTTTTAGTAGAGACAGGGTTTCACCATATTGACCAGGCTGGTTTCGAACTCCTGACCTTGTGATCTGCCCACCTCAGCCTCCCAAAGTGCTGGGATTATAGGTGTGAGCCACGGCACCCAGCCCTGGAAAGGCAATTTTAAAGGACAACTTTGCTATGATGAATTTAGGTGTTTTTGTTTTGAGATGGAGTGGTGCTCTGTCACCCAGGCTGGAGTGTAGTGGCACGATCTCAGCTCACAGCAACCTCCAGTTCCCGGTTCAAGTGATTCTCCTGCCTCAGCCTCCCAAGTAGCTGGGAATACAGGCATGCACCACCACACCCGGCTAATTTTTGTATTTTTAGTAGAGATGGGGTTTTGCCATGTTGGCCAGGCTGGTCTCGAACTCCTGACCTCAGTTGATCCACCCACCTCAGCCTCCCAAAGTGCTAGGATTATGGGCGTAAGCCACCGCGCCCATCTGAATTTAAGTGCTCTGAGCCCCCTGCCTCAACCTGACACAGAAACTGATGCAAAACTCAGTCCTGAATTATGCAGTTTAACCAAAATAAAAGGGAGACATAAAGTGGCTGCTGACCATGTGGCTGAACCTACCAGCCATTATCACTGGAGGAGAAATCAGAATGTTCTTTAAACAAACCTATATTCTCAATACCCACTTTTATTTATTTGTTATTTGTTTGAAACAAGCACATAAATAAAATAGGGTCTCTTCTGTCTCCCAGGCTGAAGTTCAGCGGCGTGATCAGGGTTCACTGCAGCCTCAAACTCCTGGGCTCAGTCAATCCTCCCACCTCAGCTTCCCGAGTAGTTGGGACTACAGGTGTGCACTACCATGCGTGGCTAATTTCTTGTATTTTTTGTAGAGACGGGTTTCATCATGTTGCCCTGGCTGGTTGCAAACTCCTGGGCTCAAGGGATCCACCCACCTCAGCTTCCCAGAGGGCTGGGATTACAGGCGTAAGCCACTGTGGCTAGCGTCAATATCCACTTTTAAATACACAAATGTTATAAATTCAAACTTATAAAACATACAGACATTCCCTGTAACCCTGCAATTTTAGTCCTAGGTATTTACCCTATGGATGTGTCCACAGATGAGCAAAATATGGTATATACAAGAGGGACCATTTGTGATGGAAAAGGTCTTGGAAAACACTTAAGTGTCCATAATTATAAGACTGGTTAAATACATCACTATATAGCCATGCAGGAATAGAACATAACTTTTTTTTTTGACAGAATCTCACTCTGTCATCCAGGTTGGACTGCAGTGGCATGACCCTGGCTCACTACAACCTCCGCCTCCCAGGTTCAAGCAATTCTCATGCCTCAGCCTCCCAAACAGCTGGAACTACAGACGTATGCCACTACACCTGGCGAATTTTTGTGTTTTCAGTAGAGACAAGTTTTCGCCATGTTGGCCAGGCTGGTCTCAAACTCCTGACCTCATGTGATCCGCCCACCTCCGCCTCCCAAAGTGCTGGGATTACAGGCGTCAGCCACCACACCCAGAATAGAACATTTTATAATAAGAATACACAACAAAGGCACAGCGGCTCACGCCTGTAATCCCAGCACTTTGGGAGGCCAAGGCGCAGATTGCTCAGGCCCAGGAGTTTGAGACCAGCCTGGGCAACGTGGCCAGACCTTGTCTCTACAAAAAATTTAAAAATTAGCCGGGCATGTGCCTGTAGTCCCAGCTACTTGGGAGGTTGAAGCAAGAGGATCACCTGAGCCCAACCAGGAGGTCAAGGCTGCAGTAAGCTGTGATCATGCCACACCACACTCCAGCCTAGGCAGCAGAGTGAGACCATGTTTCAAACAAACAAATAAATACAAGTGGATATTGAGAATGATCAGGTTTGTTTGAAGAATATTTTGATCTCTCCTCCAGTGATAATCGCTACTAGGTTCAGTCACATAATCAGCAGCCACTTTTTTTTTTTTTTTTTTCAGAGTCTTGCTCTGTCGCCCAGGCTGGAGTACAGTGGCTTGGTCTCAACTCACTACAACCTCCGACTCCCAGGTTCAAGCGATTCTCCTGTCTTAGCCTCCTGAGCAGTTGGGTTTACAGGCATGTGCCACCACACCTGGCTAATTTTTGTATTTTTAGTAGAGATGGGGTTTCTCCATGTTTCCATGTTGGTCAGGCTGGTTTCGAACTTCTGACCTCAGGTGATCTGCTGGCCTCAGCCTCCCAAAGTTCTGGGATTGCAGGCGTGAGCCACAGTGCCTGGCCTATTTCTCTCTCTTATTTTGGTTAAACCTTGCATAATTCAGGACTGATTTTTGCATCATTTGAGTGTTAAATTGAGGCAGGGGCTCAGAGCACTTAAACCTAAATTCATCATAGGAAAGTTGTCCCTTGAAGTTGCCTTTCCTCCCCAACATTTTACAGAGTACTTGCTCCTTAGTGGCAGAGCAACCTTATCTCCAAAAAAAAAAAAAAAGAATATGCAACAAAATATGCAGTTATTTTCAAAGGGAGCTTTTTCCAATAAGGACACTAAATAAAATACGCTTAACATCATTAGCTATCAGGAAATGCAAGTCAACACCACAGTAAGATGCCATTTAACACCCACTAGGACAACTATAATCAGAAAGTCAGATACTAGTTAAGTATTGGTGAGGATGTGGAGAAAATGGGACCCTCATATACTGCTGGTGGAAATGAAAGATGATCCAGCTGATGGAAAACGGTCTGGCAGTTCTTCAGATGGCTGAAAATAGAATTATCATATGACCCAACAATTCTACTCCTAGGGCATATACCCAAGAGATTTGAAAACATATGTCTATACAGAATACTTGTACATGAATATTGATAGCAGCATTATTCACAATAGCCCCAAGTATAAACAACCCAAATGTCCATCCACTCATGGATAAACAAGTGTAATATCTCCATACAATGGAATATTATTTAGCCAATAAAGGAATGAAACTCTGATACACGCCTGGTGACAGAGCGAGACTCCGTCCCAAAAAAAAAAAAGGAATACAGGCCAGGCGCAGTGCCTCACTTGTATAATCCCAGCACTTTGGGATGCTGAGGCAGGAGGATCACTTGAGCACAGGAGTTCAAGACCAGCCTGGGCTGGAGTGCAGTGGCGCGATCTCAGGTTCAAGCAATTCTCATGCCTCAGCCTCCCAAGTACCTGGGATCACAGGCATGTGCCACCACACTCCACTAATTTTTGTATTTTTAGTAGAGACAGAGTTTCACCATGTTGGCCAAGGTGGTCTCAAACTCCTGACCTGAGGTGATCCGCCTTGGCCTTCCAAAAGTGCTGGGATTAAACGCATGAGCCACCGTGCCCCAGCGAATTGTCCACTTTAAATGGGTGAACTGTCTGACACATGAATGATATCTCAATAGAGCTGTTTTTCTAAAAGCTCTTTATGTACTAATATAAAACAATCTCCAAGGTATATTAAGTGAAAAAAGAAAAGTGTAAAACTATTAGATATGTAACCATCTGAGTAAGAAAATACAATTATGTTTGTAAATATACGGCATATTTCTGGAAGAACTCATAAAACACGAGTAACACTGACTGCCTCTGGAGAGGGGAGCTGGATGACTGAGGGACCCAGAGTAGAAGCAGAAGTCTTATTTTTAAAATGAGATGCCCAAAAGCACATAAAAAATAACACAATGAACACCATGTGCCCACCACTCAGCTTTAAAAACCATTATGCCAGATGCAGTGGCTCACACCTATAATCCCAGCACTTTGGGAGGCCGAGGTGAGTGGATTGCTTGAATCCAGGAGTTCAAGACTAGCCTGGGCAACATAGCAGACCCCTTCTCTACAAAAAACTGCAAAAATTAGCCAAGCATGGTGGCACACAGCTGTAGTCCCAGACACTCAGGAGGCTGAGATGGGAGGATCACTTGAGCCCAAGAGGCGGAGAGTGCAGTGAGTTGAGATTGCAGCACTGCAGTCTAGCCTGGGCGACAGGGCAAAATCCTGTCTCAAAAAATAATAATAAATAAAAATAAACACAAGACGCCCCACTGTCTCACCCCACACCTTGCTCTTTCACAGGCTCACACATCCTTCAGGTGGCAGAGTCCCTCACATGATATGATGAAGGGAGATGTGGAGTCTTGCTGGGTCACCCAGGCTGGAGTCCAGTGGCACGATCCTGGCTCACTGCAATGTCTGCCGCCCGGGCTCAAGCAATTCTCCTACCTCAGCCTCCTGAGCAGCTGGGACTACAGACCTATACCATCACGCCTGGCTAAGTTTTTGTATTTTTAGTAGAGATGGGGTTTCACCATGTTGGCCAGGCTAGTCTGGAACTCCTGACCTCAAGTGATCCACCCGCTTTGGCCTCCCAAAGTGCAAGGAGTACAGGCGTGAGCCACCATGCCCGGCCCAATTTACTTTCTTCACTCTGTGTTTAGGTTTATTCACATTGATATGTGCAGCACTAGTTCATTTTCATTGATGTACACTATCCCACATCCAATACGTAAAACATAATGCATCCAACATTAGTGTCTTATTTTCCAAGATGACCACAATGCACGTTCTTACAAGGAGATGATCTTACATGCTCTTCTTACAAGGAGATGTTGACTTCCTCTTATTGAAAAATGGGATCTATCATGCCTCCTCCTGAATCTGGTGAGCCAGCGACTGTGGCAGATATGAAGCCCTGTGGCTTCCAATGCTAGGTTAGAAAAGGTCATACAGTTTCCTCTGGCTCTTAAGAAGCTCCTTCTTGAAACCCAGCTGCCATGTTGTAAGGAAGCACAGGCCACGGGCAGAAGTCATGTGTAGGCATTCTGGCTGGCAGCCCAAGCTGGGCCCCAGATAAGTGCCAGTACTGGTTAACCACCAGCTATCTGAGGAAGTTTTAAGAGGACACCAACCTCAGCCAACATCTTACAAAAATCACATGAGCGCCCCCAAGTGATAACAGCCTAATTGAGTCCAGTCAACCCTTGGGACTATAAGAGATAATAAAATGATTGTTAATTTAAGCCACGAAGTTTTGGGGTGATTAATGATGCATTAGGCAACTGGAACAACTATGCCACAATCTGCCCATTCTCCAGTTGCTGGATATTTGTTTCCACGTTTATGCTATTACAAACAGCACTTCTATGAACATTCTCATACACGTCTTTTTGTGTGTACGTGGAAGTTTATCCAGGGTATATTGCTAGGAGAGTAATTGCTGGGTTGGAAAGTGTGTCACCTTCAACTTTTACCACAATCTAACAAACTATTTTCCAAGATGGCGGGTACCAACTTATATTCCATCAGCAAAGTGTATCTTCCCATTACTCCACATGTTCCCTAACACTTGAGACTTCAAGTTTTTGCCAGTCTACTGGGTGCACAATGGTCTTATTTCATATCCTTTTAAGAACTGGAATTTGGTACCGTTTGCGTGAACTAATCCAAAATAAGTGCTTAAACCTATAGTAATAAGTTGCTTTTTTATTTTTAATTTTTTCGAGTCAGGGTCTCACTCTATCACCCAGGCTAGAGTGCAGTGACATGATCATAACTCACTGCAGCTTCTACCTGTCGCACTCAAGTGATCCTCCCGCCTCAGCCACCGAAGCAGCTGGGACTATAGCCGTGAGCCACCATGCCTAGCTAATTTTAAAATTTTTTGTAGAGATGGAGTTTCACCATGTTGCCTAGGTCTGGAACTCCTGAGCTGAAGAGATCTGCCTGCCTGGGCCTCCCCAAGTGTTAGGATTACAGGCATGAGCCACCATGCCCAGCCCACTTTTCCTTTTTAAGGATGATTTACACATTGGGGTTCCATATTAAGGCTTCATTTTCTAAAACGGAGTTGTCACTGGGTATGATGGCTCATGCCTGTAATTCCTACAATTACAGGCACGAGGCAGGAGGATCATTTGAGCCCAGGAGGTCAAGGCTACAGTAAGCTATGATTGTGCCTCTGCAATCTGGCCTCGGTGGCAGAGCAAGACCCTGTCTCTATAATCCCAGCTACTTGCAGATATGCTGAGGCACGAGAATGACTTAAACCCAGGAGGCAGAGGCTGCAGTGAGCCGAGATTACAACACTGCACTCCAGCCTGGGCAACAGAGTAAGACTGTCTTAAAAAAAAAAAAAAAGTATAAAAAAAAAGAAGGGAGGCTCCAGTAGCAAAGAAGCACATCTCATGCCTAGATCTTGGTTTCCACCACTGTTCTGCAATTAAAAGGACCATGCTCCTTGGAAAAACGGTTGCCTCCAGGACTGGGGCAGGAAATATACAAGATGAGCCTGCAGCATCTCCAAGCCTGAAAGTAAAGACACAGTAGAAACAAAAACAAGGCCGGGTGCGGTGGTTCAGCCTGTAATTCCGGCACTTTGGGAGGCCGAGGCAGTCAGAACAACTGAGGTCAGGAGTTCAAGACTAGCCTGAACAATATGATGAAACCCTATCTCTACTAAAAATACAAAAATTAGCCAGGCTTGGTTGTATGCACCTGTAATTCCAGCTACTTAGGAGGCTAAGGCAGAGGAATCACTTGAACCCAGGAAGCGGAGGTTGTGGTGAGCCGAGATGGCTCCATTGCACTCCAGCCTGGGCAACAAGAGTGAAACTCTGTCTCAAACACAAACACAAAAACAATGGGGGTATAACAAGTCAAAGGGGCTCTGGAACCAACTGAAAGAGCTCCCCAGGGCCAAAGTCAGACTAATGTGAGTGACAAAACAAAGAAAGTAACATTGGACGATAACCTCAAGTACAAAGTAAATATCCCTGAGGGCAAACTCATAAAAGACTGAATAAGTTACTAGATGAGGAGAAGAGACACATTTCCTTTGCAGAAGAATTTCAAATAATTTATGTAAATTCCTTGCCCCCAAGGAAGTGGATGGAGCATAAACCACTCAACTCCTTACATGCGGGGCTGTGCAGTGAATTCCTTCCAAAGAGGACAAGGTGTAAAGGGAGAAAGAAGAGTAGCTTTACAAAGTGGAGAAACTTGACAAACAGGTGATCAAGATGAACAAAAACAGTGGCGAATCATGTGAAGAGTGTGTACCCTCAGTATGTGATGAAATGACACTTCCCCTTTGAGGTCTTCCTCCAGAAAACACGTAACTCCAGTGTAATCATGAGAAAAATATCAGACAAATCCCAGCTGAGGGGCATCCTATGTCTGACCAGAATTCGTCAAAACTATCAAAGTAGGCATCAAAACCAAGGAAAGTCTGAGCAACTGCCCCAGCCAGGAGGAACCTAAGGAGACATGACAACTCCTTATTTGTCGATGTGTCTGGAGCTAGAATGTTATCAAATTTGACAACATAATGTTATATGAGATCCTGAAACAGTAAAATACATTAGGTAAAACTAAGGCAATCTGAATAAACTATAGACTTTAATTAATACTAATGGATCGATACTGTTTCATTAATTTGTGACAAATGTACCACTCAGGAGTAACTGAGTGTGGGGTGTACGGCAGCTCTTTGCATTATCTTCTCAATTTTTTCTGCAACTCTAAAACTACTCTAAGGCCAGGTGCGGTGGCTCATGCCTGTAATCCCAACATTTTGGGAGGCTGAGGTGAGTACATCGTGTGAGCTCAGGAATATTGAGACCAGCTGGGGCAATATAGTGAGATCTCATCTCTACAAGTAAAAAAAAAATTGGCCGGGCACGGTGGCTCACACCTGTAAGCCCAGTACTTTGGGAGGCCGAGGTGAGCGAATCACCTGAGGTCAGGAGTTCGAGACCAGCCTGGTTAACATGGTGAAACCCCATTTCTACTAAAAATTTAAAAATTAGCTAGGCGTGGTGGCATGTGCCTGTAATCCCAGGTACTCAAGAGGCTGAGGCAGGAGAATCGCTTGAACCCAGGAGGCAGAGGTTGCAGTGAGCTGAGATCACCCCACTGCACTCCAGCCTGGGTGAGAAAGTGAGACTCTATCTCAAAAAAGTTGAAATTTAAAAAATCAGCTGAGCATGGTGGCGTGTGCCTGTAGCCCCAGCTACTCAGGAGGCTGAGGCAAGAGGATCACTTGAGCCTGGTAGGTGGAGGCTACAGTGAGCTGGGATCATACCACTGCACTCCAGTCTGGGTGACAGAGCAAGACCCTATCTATAAATGAATAAATAAAGCTATTCTAAAAATAAAGTGTATTACAAAAAAAAAAAAGAGAGAGAGAGAGAGAGAGACAGATTTAGCCCTGATTTTGCAGAGAAATGTCTCCTCTGCTCCAGGACCCCGACAGGCCTTCAAAGTGGGGTCTACAGTTGCGGCACTTACCAAACTAAGTTAGGTCAGATACCCAAAGGAGGAGTGGAGATGGCTGCAGCTCAGCTCGTGGCTCATCTCAGCAGCAGGGGCTTGGGCACTGGAGAAAGGGGTACTGGGGCTGGCCCGGGCCTTGGCCACCTGCCACAGGTACTGCTAGTTCGCATCTGGCTTTAGTACCCACTGATGTGGGCTACCAGAGGAAGGGATGTGTCCAGAGGTGGCCTTGTCTCAGGACGACCACCCACACAGAATCACTCTGCTGGGCTGCTACAGGTCTGGTTCTGCAATTCAGCGTGAGCCCTGGGCTCACTGCACCACCATTTCCTCATCTGTTTATGAGACAAGAATGGGAAGACCCTGCCTTTCATGGTGTTGCCCTCAGGATTCGACAAGTCCAACAACTTGGCCAAGCGTTGATTTAGCACTTCCTGGCACACAGGTGGTAGTCAACGTTAGCTCTCAGCATCCCCTGACCCAGCAGTCTCCAACTGGAAGAGTTCAACTTCCTTTATGAAATGGGGTGGTCACTGTGTAAATCAATCACCTGAAGGATGCCAATCATCTTGGAGGAGAGGCTCGTTCAGATCTGCAATGGACTCATTATCAGTATTTGCACTTAAATAATGTAATGTAATCACATGTTCTTCAAATTCACCCCTGAATTGATCCCATGTGTAAGGAAAGTTGTTCATTCTAGGACTACTTGTAATAGCACCGAGGTTGGAAACAACCTGAATTTCCTTCAAACAGGAACTGGTTAAATAAATTAGACTGCTAAGACACATGTATGCTTGTACATGGGTCCTACATGCTGTTCTGCTGTGTGTTTGTGTGTGTGTACTTCACTGGAAAGATTACACAAGAAATTGGTAACATTGGCAGCCTCTGAGGAAGGGACTAGGGGGCTAGGAGAGGTGGGAAGATACTTTGCACTGTAGAGACTTTTGTATCTTTTGCATTTTGAACCATGTGAATGTATTCTTACTTTTTTTTTTTCCTGAGACAGAGTCTTGCTCTGTTGCCCAGGTGGCGTGCAGGGGTGCGATCACAGCTCACTGCAGCCTCAGCCTCCTGGGCTCAAGGGATCCTTCCACCTCAGCCTTACAAGTAGCTGGGAATACACGCATGAGCTACCAAATGTGGCTGTGAATGTATTATTTATGCTCAAAAATGCCTAACAGGGCATGGTGGCTCATGCCTGTAATCCCAACACTTTGGAGGCTGAGATGGGAGAATCACTTCAGACCAGGAGTTCGAGACCAGCCTGAGCACCATAGAAAGACCCTGTCTCTAAAAAACTAAAA
The DNA here is from genome assembly GCF_000951035.1 of Colobus angolensis palliatus. Lineage (NCBI taxonomy): Eukaryota > Metazoa > Chordata > Mammalia > Primates > Cercopithecidae > Colobus > Colobus angolensis. The sequence goes on from NW_012116710.1 coordinate 7,290,230, forward strand.
GTAAAAAGTGCTTAATAGAGTCGGGGGGAAAAAAATCTACCCCTGTGGGTCACAGCTGTTGGGATGAGCGTGGGAGAACTGCCAAGTCAAATGTATAACGGGTGGGCCACTGTGACTCCGGAGCAGCTGGGAGGTGGAGGAGGCATCGGCTCAGGTCACAAGGATGTGGCTCTCAAGGTCTGCATCATCCAAGCTGCAAATGCTTCCTAGGACAAGCCAGTAGGCTTGGTGCGGACATCTACACATGGACAACTCTAGAAAGTCCAAATCCACTGTCTTTTTTTTTGAGACAGTCTCACTCTGTCGCCCAGGCTGGAATGCAGTGGTGTGATCTCTGCTCACTGCAACCTCCACCTCCCGGGTTCAAGTGATTCTCGTGTCTCAGTCTCCCAAGTAGCTGGGGTTACAAGCGTACACAAACACACCGGCTAATTTTTGTATTTTTAGTAGAGATGGGGTTTTGCCACGTTGGCCAGGCTGGTCCTGAACTCCTGACTTCCAAGTGATCCGCCTGCCTCAGCCTCCCAAAGTGCTAGGATTACAGGCATGAGCCACCATTCTAGGTCCAAAATCACTGTCTTAAAACCCTGTCCTGCCCCTTCTCCAAAAGGGCTATGTTTCAAATCTGCAATCAAGGCAGCACAGGTGGCTGGGAGCAGTGGCTCATGCCTGTAATCCCAGCACTTTGGGAGGCCAGGGAGAGAGGATCACTTGAGCCCAGGAGTTCGAGACCAGCATGGGGTACATAGCGAGGCCTCATCTCCATAAAATATAAAATAAAATAAAAAATTTTAAAAGGCAGCACAGGGTAGGGATTAAGGGGCATGGATCCTGAAGTCTGCTCCCTGGGGTCAAACCCAGTCCTGCCACCCGCCGGCTGGGTGAGGCCTTCAGTAGTTAACTCCCCTCTCTGTGCCTCTGTAAAGCACAACAATAAGAGAATCTCTCTGGTACAGCTAAGCCCTATGTGGTAAATGACCTATATATGTTTTTATATCATTGCAGTTCCTATTACACATTGAGAAATTACCATGGCTCTTAAATTTAGCAATTGGAACTCTTCCAGTTCACCCCAGCCGTCATTAAATTTTTTTTTTTTTTTTTTTGTTTGAGACGGAGTCTCGCTCTGTCACCCAGGCTGGAGTGCAGTGGCCGGATCTCAGCTCACTGCAAGCTCCGCCTCCTAGGTTTACACCATTCTCCTGCCTCAGCCTCCTGAGTAGCTGGGACTGCAGGCGCCCGCCACCTCACCCGGCTAGTTTTTTATATTTTTCAGTAGAGACGGGGTTTCACCATGTTAGCCAGGATGGTCTCGATCTCCTGACCTCGTGATCCGCCCGTCTCGGCCTCCCAAAGTGCTGGGATTACAGGCTTGAGCTACCGCGCCTGGCGCCGTTGTTAAAATTATGCATGAAGTGGAATCAGAGGAAATTATTAGGAAACAAAGAAGGCTGAAGCTCAGCAGGGAAAGTGTGCATGTGTGAGCTCCTCCTGGTGGCAGTGACCTGAAGGGGTGGCCCCTGGAATCTGAGGGCCAGCATTTGCCATCCTTTGAGGTCAGGCCTCAGCCAGTCTCAGGAGGGTCTAGCCTGAGACCCCACAGGGAAAGGGGTCCATCACTGCTCTCTACAGCTGTCCCTCATCCTGAAGTCCGGCCCTTCACAACCCATCCCCAGTACCTGGGACGCTGCGTGACACACAGTCGGTCTCCAATACGACGTAACTGAAAAACTGAAAATAATGGATTTGAGGAAGATGAAAGAAGTTCTGGAGATGGATGGTGGTAATGGATACACAACAGTGTGAATGTACTTAATGCCACTGAACGGTACAGTTTAAAATGGTTAAAATGGGCCAGGCGTGGTGGCTCACGCCTGTAATCCCAGCACTTTGGGAGGCTGAAGCGGGTGGATCACCTGAGGTCAGGAATTCGAGACCAGACTGGCCAACATGGTGAAACCCCATCTACTAAAAATACGAAAATTAGCTGGGAGTGGTGGCAGGCGCCTGTAATCCCAGCTACCAGGGAGGCTGAGGCAGGTGAATCGCTTGAACCCAGGAGGTGCAGGTTTCAGTGAGCCAAGATCATGCCATTGCACTCCAGCCTAGGCAACAACAGCAAAACTCTATCTCAAAAAAAATAAACAATAAAAATAAAATGGTAAAAATGGTAAATTTCACAAGATGTATATTTTCCCACAACGAAAATAAATAAACGGATGAGATCTAGTCTCATCTTTACCTGCTCTCTCATTAGTTCTCCTCCAACCCCCTGACCTTTCCTAGGCTGTCTCTTTTTGTCAGATCCTGCTCAACCAAGGCCCTTGGCTTTGATTCCAGCTGTACCCTGCACACTGTCAGCAGCCATGAACCCCCAGTCCAGGTGTCCCCCTGAGCCCCAGCGTGGACCCTAAAAGGCACAATGTGGTCAGAACACAGCTCCCTCCTCCTTGACCTGCTCCTTCCTCCTGTCTCCCCTTCTCTGTTAGCAGCTGTTCCCCCAGATGCTCAGGTCTAATATCTAGGCAGGTCCTGTGATTCTCATCTTCTCTGGCCCCAACTTCCAACACATCAGCACATCCCACAGCTCTTCCTCCAAAGCACACCCTAAGCAGCCCAAGCAGCCCTCCTCCCTGCTCCCACTGCCACGCCCTCGCGCAGCCACCCTGGCTTCCTGCCTGGACTGCTGCAGTAGCAACCGCCCCAGCCCTCCCAGCCGTTCCTTCTCCTCACAGAAGCCAGAGCGATGATCCTAAACGAAACTCAGCTCAGCACACCCCAGCTCCAAATCCTCCTGATCCAGCACTCCTGGGTCACTGTGCACTTCCTCCTCCTTGGTCACGACGTCCCCAGCCACCTAGCTCCTGCCCACCCACCTCTGTCTTGTGCTGGACACAGGACCCGCCCTCACTCATGGCCATCAGCCTTCTTCCTGTTCGTTTTCCCACCTCAGCACCTCTGCCCCTGGCTGTCCGTCTGCCTGAAAGCTCTCCTCCTGAACTTCACAAAGCCACATTCCCAGCTCAGCCTCCATGTCACCTCTTCTGAAAGGCCTTCCTGTCCCCAACCCCTGAAGTGGCCCTGGCCACTTTCTCCCACTCCTCGGATTCCTTGGCCAGCACCACCGCTTTACCTACACCCCATCCCTGGAGAGGCCCTGCTCACTGCCTGCTACCAGCTCCTAGGACAGGCCTGGCTCAGGGGCGCTGTGCAGCAGGGAGGGGTGAGCGACCAAACCAGTGGAAATTTGTGGTCTCACAAACGGAGCCCATCATTTGGAAAGATGCCAACAGGCAGAGTGGCAGAGGCAGGTGAAATTCATGGGGGGAGGGGACAGAGTGAAGAAAGAACCACTACGGTTTACTGGGGTTGGGGGCGGCCTAACTGAATGGTGACTGGCCATTACTCCCCTCGACTCAGGGCTTGCAGCAGGAATATGGGCCACGTGTGTGCAGGAAGCCTGACCTTTAGAGACACAGCCCAACCCTTTGCCAGCACCCCCAGCCCACACTGTGCATAGTGTGAAACAGTCCTGCAACTCACCCTGAAGGAGGGGGGAAAATGATTTGAAAGTCACAAAAATATATTAAAACAGCAGCTGTCTTCACTCTAGGCACTGGCCTCCCTTCTCAGTGCCCCTTGCCCACCACCCGCCATAGACTTTCAGAGACAAAGACGCCCAGGGCAGGAAAACGGATGCGCCTCGGCCGCAGCCCAGGGTCTGGAGAGGTCCCTCCAGCCTGGGAGTGGAGGGCGGCTAACAGTCTCAACAGGCTCGACGCCACCGCCGACGAGGGGGCCGCTGGGAGGCCGGAGGTACAGGAGGGTCGGGCAGGACGCAGCGGACAGTCGGGCCTTGCCACGGGGACAGAAAACAGAAGAGAAATGAACAGAGTGAAGACAGGGAGAGAGAGAAGTCACAGCAGAGGTGCAGAGGAGTGAGGGAGGTCAGTGGGGAGTGGGGGAAGGGAGGCCCTCCAGGTGACACCCACTCAGTTGAGGGGGACAAGGAGGGCTGATAAGCTGGGGTCTGTGGCAGCAGACCGTGCTCTGGGGAGGAAGGGGAATATAGGAGAGGAAGAGGCCCCCTGGCACTTGGGAGAGGTAGAAAAGTAGGTTCTGCCAAGGCCACAGCCAGAGAAGAAAGCAAAGAGGACATGAGAGAAGGGGAGTCCTGGAGCGGGCCAGGCCAGCTGCGACGACCATCCCAGGCTAGGAAAAATGGGGTGATCCCCCAAATGCTCGGGCCTAGCTCTAGAGCCCGAGGGAGACAAGCTGTGTCATCCAGGAGCTGGTGGGAGGCGTGATGAAGCCAGGAGCCTGGGGCAGCCAGGGCAGATGCCCACGGGCTCTGCTGCCTGCACCCCGCCCACACATGGGCTAGAAGGTCCTGCGGCCCAGTCTTTTGAACACGCTCACAGTGCCCGCGTGGTCCATCTGGGCACCAAGGCCCTCGCTGGAGCTGCTCCCCCGGGGCCCCACCAGAGTCCTCTTAATGGTGACCTTGACTTCGGCTGAGGACTTACTCTTGGTGCTGGTGACCTGGCTGTCCTGGGCCTCGGGCACAAGGGTAGCTGCGCCCAGTCTCTTGATGATGCTGACTTTAGACAAGGACTCTGGCTTCCTCTCAAGCCTGGACCGTGAGGAAAGCGCTAGGCGCCGCAGTGTCGGGGCAGCGGCCGTTGTCGCTGAGCTCGTGGCCTTGGCTTTGACAGTCAGTGCTGGCTGGGGACTGGCCTTGGCTGGGCCCCGTCCTAGCTTCTTCAGGACCCCGGCATACTGCAAGACAGAGCTGCTGCTGTCATTGTCGCTGTCCCAAGCCAGATCCTCGTCCGTTTCTGGGGTGGCCCCCAGGCGGCTGAAGACTCCTGTGGGCTGTGGAGGTCAGAGACAGGATGAATGAGTCACTGAGTCACTCAACACACATTCATGGAGAGCTGCTTCCTCTGTGCCTGGCCTCCTGGGACTCACAGTTGGGAGAAACACCCATCACTGACACCCCAGATAGTGGCGAGAGCTACGAAGTGGGGAGTCCAGGGGACTGGAGGAGCCCAGAGGAAGTACCTGACCTTCCTAGAAGTTCAGGGAGGGCTCCCTGAAAGAGGGGACATCTGAACTGGAAGTGGGTCTAATAAAGAGGGAAGAGGACGGGAATGCCGCACAAAGGGAAGGTCATTTGCAAGGTCAGTAGGTGGGCATGAGTGGAGTGGAGAGATTAATCTGGTCATTCACTCCACAGATAAATTTTGAGTCCCAACTCTATATTGTACCCGGTCCTAGGCCGGCAGTGCTAGGGACACAGTGATGACCAAGACAGCCTCAGCTCTGCCCTCATGGGGCTCATAGTCCAGTGGGGAAGACAAGCTTGGCATCAGAAATGACACAAATAATTCTGCAAGAACAACAGTAACGCCTTCTAGATGGAGAAGGAGAGCTGGAGGGCAGAAGATAGGGGTAGCTCCTCATCAGTCCAGAGGAACTTTCCCTGAGGCACCAACTTTGAAGCCAGGCCCTCCAAGATGAATTAGCAAAGAAAAGAGCGTGCGCTTTGCCCTGAAGGCAGGAAGCATAATCCTATGTATTGAGCACTCACTATGTGCCCAGTTCTTCATAGGGCTGGAACTTCCAGCCACATGATCCTGAGTGTTCTCATCCTCCTCATGGTGAGATTCTTGGAAGTGAGCAAGCCAGAGTGGCTGCACCCTGTGGAGCAGGACACTGGCAGGCAGGAAACACAGCTGGGGAGCTCTGCAATAGTTCACCAACAGGCACCGCACACCCCAGCACCATGCAGGAATGATCTTAACCCTACAGCCATCGTTGGAGGTGGGTCTATACAGATGAGGAGGCGGAAGTACAAAGGACCTAAGTGACATGGCCAAAGTCACGCAGTCAGGCCCCTGTGGGCTTCAGGGTGTACTCTGAACTACACACCATGCCTGGGGCCTGTGGAACTGCAGGCCGTGGCAGGAAGTGCAGGCAGCATCATGGGCACAGTGAAAAGCCTCTGCAGGGCTTCCAGTTGGGGGACAGGCCCTGTCCTGTGGGCCGCACACACTGCTGCTGTGGGGATAGGGGGCTGGGGTCCATGGTAGCTGTGCGAGACCATTCAGGAGGCTATCGTCCTATCCGGACAGGGAGAGGTGGCAGAGGAGGGAGAGAAGAGTAGAGTCATCAGACTCACTGACAGACTGCAATGGGGAGGGCAGGCAGCCCTCAGATGGAGGCCCAGGAGAGGACTAACTTGGGGAAAGACGCTAAGACCAGTTGGGGACATGGTGGGTGGGAGGCATCCAGGAGTCACTGGACCCCCAGGGCTGGAAACTGGGAGAGAAGCCAGGGCAGAAGACAGATGGGAAAGCCGCCAGTGCAAAGGCAGGAACTGAGGCTGGAAAGGAAGGTTAGACGGCCCTGGGCTGAGTGAGGTCAAGATGTGTTAAGTGTCAGGAGCACCGCTCAGAGAAGACAAGAGCTCGCACACCCAGGATCGCCCCCCATCCCCACTCACTTTACTCCCCGTTGTGGTGTCTGCCTTGGTCTCAGCGCCGAGGCGGTCAAACACAGATGTCCTGTGGAGACCTGGGAGGGAAGTGAAGCCATCAGGGAGAGGCCCTGGTAGGCCAGGCCTAGGCTGAGCTCTGTACAGATACCAAGGCAGCCCAGACACCAGTAGCTCTGGGACAGGCAGGGCCAGACTGTGCTGAGTTGGGTGTTATGTCTACACTGTTGGCTCACACTGACCTTAACCCAGCCCTATCTGGCTCGAGTCAAATGTGGGAAAGACCAGCTACAACTGGCAGATTCCCTATACCTCAGCACTAGCTCATGAATTATGTGCACAGGAAGAGTTCTTAGTCCCTGCATGTTCCTTTCACTTCTTGGGGTCAGGGACCTCTGAGAGAATCCGATGAGCAGTAGTGCCTCCTCCCCTAAATTATAACCTAATAGCCATCAATAGAATGGTTACTAAATTATGGTATATAAATACTCTGGAAATAATAAACAACCATTAAAAAAAGAAGGAAGAAGATCTACCTGCATTAATATGAGAAGATCTCAACAAAAAAGTTACAGAACATGGGCCAGGCGTGGCAAGGTGCACCTGTAATCCCTTTGGGAGGCTGAGGCAGGTGGATCACCTAAGCCCAGGAGTTTGAGAACAACCTGGGTAATACAGTGAGACCCCATCTCTAAATATATATATATATGAACAAAAAAGTTATAGAACAGGTCAGGAGTGGTGGCTTATGTCTGTAATCCCAACACGGTGGGAGGCAGTGGTGGGCAGATCATATGAGCCTAAGAGTTAGAAACCAGAATTTAAAAATTAGCTGGGCATGGTGACCCAAATCTACAGTCCCTGCTACTGGGGAGGTAAGGTAGGAACCCAGGAGGTCGAGGCTGCGGTGAGCCGTGTTCGTATCACAGCACTCCAGCCCAGGCAACAGAGCAAGACTCTGTCTCAAAAAAAAAAAGAAAAAAGAAAGAAAAGAAAAGTTAAGTGCAGGCACAGTGGCTCACGCCTGTAATTCCAGCACTTTGGGAGGCCAAGGCAGGTGGATCACCTGAGGTCAGGAGTTTGAGACCAGCCTGGCCAACATGATGAAACTCCATCTCTACTAAAAATATAAAAATTAGCCAGGTGTGGTGGTGCGCACCTGTAATCCCAGCTTCTTGGGAGACTGAGGCAGGAGAATTGCTTGAATCCAGGAAGCGGAAGTTGCAGTGAGCTGAGATTGTGCCACTGCACTCCAGCCTGGGTAACAGAGCAAGACTCTGTTTCAAAAAAAAAAAAAAAAAAAGTTGTAAAACAATACTTAGATTTTAAACACAAATACTATCTGTGTTTAAAAAGGAAAAACTAGGCTGAGTGCAATGGCTCACACTTGTAATCCTAGCAATTTGGAAAGGTGAAGCAGGCAGATCACTTGAACTCAGGAGTTCGAGACCAGACTGGGCAACATGGCAAAATCCCGTCTCTACAAAAAATACAAAAATTAGGCAGGCGTGGTGGCATGTGCCGTAGTCCCAGCTACTCGGGAGGCTGAGGCAGGACTACTTGAACCTGGGAGGTTGAGGAGACTGGAGTGAGTCAACAAGGTGCCACTCACCGTAACCCAGCCTGGGTGATGAAGTGAGACCCTGTCTCAAGAAAATAAAAACTAAAACTAAAAAACAAAAAACTGCCTATATATGTGTATATGTACGTACATAGATGCTGGTCTGGAAAGGTTAACAAGAGACGGGGATATGGGAGTGAGGGAAGAGTTTGTTTTTACTGAATATGTTTCTGCATCATCTGAAAGTGCTGGAGTTACAGGCATGGGCCACTGTGCCCAGCCTTTTTGATAGAGACAGGGGCTCACTATGTGGCACGCTTGAACTCCTAGGCTCAAGCAATCTTCCCACCTCAGTCTCCCAAAGGGCTGGGATTACAGGTGTGCATCACCATGCCCAGCCAAGAGATTATCTCTGTACTCCAAGTCACAAGGCCTAGCTTTGGACTATATCTCCACTCATCTCCTCTGGCTCATAGTAATGGTGCCACTTTGGGATAACTGCCCTTGGCCAAGCACAGCCACTCATTTCACAGCAGGCTATCACTCCATCCTTGCTCCTGCCCCTTAGGGAAGAGGTGCCAAGAAGGCCAGCTACACTAACTGCAGGATCAGAGGGCAGAGGTGATGTGTTTCCCTCCTCTGTGGCCACCATCACTATTCCCTTGGCCTATGGCTCCTGCATCCCCATTAAAGCCTGCTTCTCAGCCACTGTAAGACATGACGGGCCCTGTGTGATGCAGAGGGAGGGACATGGTCCCCACAGGGAAGTGTGCCCCTGATAGGCCAGCAGTACCTTTTGCAGCCTGCTGCTGCTCCAGGATCTTGCGGGTGCGGGGTGTGGTGCCTTTGGGCATGTTGATGACGTACTTCCCCTCCATCTCAGCAGTGACCCGGCGCCGCTTAGCAGGAACAGCCAGGCTCTCCTCCTCCCGGCAGGCCAGGGCTGCTGGGGGAATAAAGCAGGGGTATCAGCACTCTTTGAGATAAAACGTTCTCTCAGGATGGAGGCTGGACACTAGGTATCCTTTATCTCCACACATTCACGACTGGAATCCTTTATCTTCCCAACCACCCACATCACCACTGACCGAACCACTGAGAAACTCAGGTCTGCGCAACATGAGGTCACAGAAGGTGCTCAGAATCCCCAGGTCCCCAGGCTGTGGCAGGCCTCCCAGGCTTTCTGTGGCTGTGTCCCTGTTCCAAGCAGGTTCCTGGCCCAGCCCAGCCCACGTCCCCTCGGATGGGGAACCTGCTGGGTGGTGGAAAGGTTCTAGAGCTCCAAGCAGGCAGTGCTTTATGGCTGCACTCACTTTTCAACAAGCACTTGAGCTGTGTGTACACTTATGAGTGGTGGATTGTGCATAAGTTACACCTCAATTTAAAAAATGAATCCCCCCAAACGTGGTAAGGGTTAAAAGAGCCAATTGCTCCCAGTCTCACCATCTTCGCAATACTTTGTTACACTGATTTTAACTTTTTTTTTTTTTAGACCGAGTTTTCATTCTTGTTGCCCAGTCTGGAGTGCAATGGCACGGTCTCAGCTCACTACAACCTCCACCTCCTAAATTTGATTCTCCTGCCTCAGCCTCCCAAGTAGCTGGGATTACAGGCATGCACCACCACACCCAGCTAATTTTTGTATTTTTGGTAGACATGGGGTTTCACCACATTGGTCAGGCTGCTCTCAAACTCCCGACCTCAGGTGATGCACCTGCCTTGGCCTTCCAAAGTTCTGGTTCTACAGGTGTGAGCCAATCACGCCCGGCCTATTTTTTTTTTTTTTTTTTTAATGTAGAGACAGGGTTTCGTCATCTTGTGCAGGTTGGTCTTGAGTTTCTGGGTTCAAGTGATCCTCCTGCCTCAACCTCTCATAGTGCTGGGATTACAGGCGTGAGCCACTACACCAGCCTGATTTTAACTTTTTTGCTCATGGCACACAAATCAAAGGCCAGAAGAGGGTGAGGCATTTCCAAACCTGCAGGACAAAGGGGAGATTTTGTGATGGAGGTGCACGGGGTGTGATGGTAGTGGATGTCAGAAACATGAAGCGCCCTGGGCCTCAATTTCCACATTTGCCTTATGACACCATGAAGTCATTGCTGTGGGGATGGGTCCAGCAAAGGCATAAGAACATGGTGGATGGAAAGGCCTGGGAGCCCAGGGACTACAGGCCCATTCCCAGCTCTCTAGCTGAGACCTGGAGGAGGACAGAGGCCAACATGGAGCAGTCTGGGGAGGAAGAGTGCTCAGGTCAAGGGGTCACCAGGGGCAAAGGCCCCATGATGGGAAGGAGGCTGGAGGGGAGCAAGTGGGCATGCAAAGTGGGGCGATGCAAGAGATGAATCCACATGATGCAGGGCCCTACAGACCGTGTGGGGAAGATGCCCTTTATTACTGGAATAATGGGGAGCCCCAGAGAATTACAGCCCAGGGGGTTACAGGATCAGACTGAAGGGTTTCAAGGATCCCTTGGCTGCTAAGAGGAAGCAAGAGGTTCTTTACCTTTGACCCCAGGCATCAAGCACAGAGCTGGGCACAAGCTGGGGGCTCGGTGACCACTTGTTCACAAATCCTGAACTCCTGAGTGAGAAGGCAATGCACACATGCCTCAACACACCAACTCAGGTGCTTCTGTCCATCCTTCTGGGTGGTGTATCACCACCCCCCATGCTACAGACGTAGAAAGTGAGGCCCACAGATGTATGGGCAACTTGACCAAGTTTACAGAGGTGATTCAGGTTCAAATGCTTTGTACACCTTGTGGCCTTCAAAGCACCTTACAATATTGGAAGCATGACCCCCAGCACCTCCTACCAACCCATGTTCCCTTCCAGCTTCTCCTACCATCTGCCCGTGTTCCCTCACCAGTGGCCTTGGCACTCTTTGCTGCCATCTTGTTGGACACAGTGACCGAGATCTTGGAGGTGCTGGTGTCTGGGCGCATGGGGGGTGTGCTGGGTGGGGAGTCATGGTTCAGGCTGTTGGTGATCATTCGGGAGGCAGCTGTGGGGAGAAAAGGAGAGTCCAGTGGGGTTGGGGCCTGGAAGACAGGCCTCAATCCAGCAATCTCAGGGTCAGGATGGAGAAGATGAGGTTTGGGACTCAATGAGGTCAGCAGGTGTCACCTGTGGCTGCATGGTCCTCATGATGGGGATGCTTGGGGGCAGGGTGGGCTGCATCTCCCCAGGAACTAGCCCTTCCCTCCCTACCCTGGGAGTCTTTCCTGAGGCTCTAGACCACACTAGTTCCCATCACACCTCACCCATCAGTCACCCAGCCTCGTGCTGAGTTCACTTCGCCCCTCCCAGAGCTGCTTCAGCTATGCTGGTCTCCAGGATCTTCCTCACCCAGCAAGCAGGTGCCTCCTCAAGGACCCTGCTGTTCCTTCTGCCTGGCATGCAGTTCCCCGAGCACAGCAGGATTGCTGCGTCTCATCATTCAGGCTGTCTCTCTGATGGCAACTCCTCAGAGAAAACTTCCCTTACTACCCCATTAAAAACAGCACCTCCTCAACCTCTATCACCCTTACCCATTTTCATTTTCTTCACAGCCCTTACAACTGCTTGACATTAAACTCTATTTGTTTACTGGTAAACTCACTCACAAGAACGCAAGCTCCATGAGGAGGCCGTGTCTGTTTACTGCTGTATCCCAGTGCCTAAAGTGGTTTCTGAGGACAGGCACAAGGGCGCATGCCTGTAATCCCCATACTTTGGGAGGCCAAGGTAGATGGATCACTTGAACCCAGTTCAAGACCAGCGTAGGCAACATGGCAAAATCCCATCTCTACCAAAAATACAAAAAAATTAGCCAGGCACAGTGGCATGTGCCTGTAGTCCCAGCTACTCAGGAGGCTGAGGCAAGAAGATCACTTGAGCCCAGGAGGTCAAGGCTGCAGTGAGCTGTGATCACACCACTGCACTCCAGCCTGGGCAACAGAGAGAAACCCAGTCTCAAAAAAAGGAGAAAAAAAAAAAAAAAAAAAAAAGAAAGAAAACCACATTAAACCATCACAGACCATTTAACAAAACGTGACCCCCAGGCATCAGGATGTTACTGGAACCCAGAAGTCCCAGGACAGATCCTTCCCTATCAGACCTCCTCCCTCTCTGCAGGAAGAAATTCTTGGTTTTTGTTGTTGTTGTTGTTGTTGTTGTTGTTTGAGATGGAGTCTCACTCTGTGGCCCAAGCTGGAGTGCAGTGGCGCGATCTCGGCTCACTGCAAGCTCCGCCTCGCGGGTTCTCAGCACTCTCCTGCCTCAGTCTCCCAAATAACTGGGACTACAGCTGCCCGCCACCAGGCCCGGCTAATTTTTTGTATTTTTAGTAGAGATGGGGTTTCACTGTGTTAGCCAGGATGGTCTCGATCTCCCAAGCTCATGATCCGCCCGCCTCGGCCTCCCAAAGTGCTGGGATTACAGGCGTGAGCCACTGCACCGGCCAGTTCTTGGTTTTCAGGCCTGTTCTTTCTCCTCTGTTAATGATATACCCCAGTGCTTCTTCAGACATCTCTCAGGTTGGATGGGAGGCTTTATGTCTAATGGCTGCAAACTCTCTGGCTATTCCGAATCTGTCCTGTGAGAGCCTTCATTCGCAACACTCTTTACCTAGCTGAGTGCAGTAAGATCAGGATTTTCTGCTATAAAAAGCAAGCTGTTAAGAGGGCCCTGTCTCTCGTGCTGTACCCAGAGGGAAATGTGCAGCTGAAAAGATGTCAGGAATGTGATGCTTTATTGTCATGACAGGCAAGCCCCATTTGGGTGGCAGTTAAGCAACCAACTCTGTCTTTACTCTGCTGCATTTGAGTTGCAGTCAAGATATCAGAATACAAAGAACTGTTCTCTTTCCCCCTCCTGACAGACACACATTCAATGTTCTAAAGTGTGTAAAAGTGATCTCAGGAATGTTGCTTTTGGAGCATTCTTCCCACCCCTTTCCTTCTTTGCCTGTTTCCCCTTCTCATTTACTTATTTTCATTTATTTTCTCTCGTCTTTTTTTTTTTTAGACGGAGTCTGGCTCTGTCGCTCCTGTCTGGAGTGCAGTGGCACGATCTCTGCTCACTGCAAGCTCTGCCTCCTGGGTTCACTTCACTTCATTCTCCTGCCTCAGCCTCCCGAGTAGCTGGGATTACAGGCGCCCGCCACCACGCCCGGCTAATTTTTTTGTGTATTTTTAGTAGAGACGGGGTTTCACCATGTTAGCCAGGATTGTCTCCATCTCCCGACCTCGTGATCCACCCGCCTCGGCCTCCCAAAGTGCTAGGATTACAGGCGTGAGCCACTGCGCCCGGCCCTCTTTTTTTTTTTTTTTTTTTTGAGACAGGGTTTCACTCCATTGCCCAGGATGATGGAGTACAGTGTTGCCATTGTAACTCACTGCAGCCTCAAAGTCCTGGGCTCAAGCAATCCTCCCACCTCAGCCTCCCAGGCCTCCCACAGCTAATTTACTAATTTTTGTAGAGACAGGGTCTCACTATGTTGCCTAGGCTGGTCTCAAACGGCTAGCTTCAAGTGATCTTCCCATCTGGGCCTCCCAAAGTGCTGGGATTAAAGGCATGGGCCACCATACCCAGTTGAAAATTTCACTTATAAAGATTTGAAAGACTGGTAAAACTAATGTGTGCTGTTAGCGATCAGGGTAGTGGGTACCCTGGAGATGATGTGGTGGCTGGGAGAGGGTACAGGGGGATTCTGACAGGCTGTCATGTTTCTGTTGCTGGATGTGGGTGCTGGCTACATGAGTGTCCCGTCTGTGAAAGGTACCCACTGTACTATTATGATTGAACCCTTTTCTGAATGCATGTTATGCGGGAGCATTGTAGAAACGAACCCTAATTTGCTCAGCCTCTTTACATCCACATCTTTGGGTAGGCCCTGCCCACAATGACTATGGACTTCTCCATGTAACTTGCTTTGGCCAACAGGATGAGAGCAAATGTTGTGCAAGCAGTGGCTTAAGAGGTGCTCTGCACACTGGCGCTAGCCCTCTTTTGCTGCTTTTAGGAACCCTGCAACCACCACTGTAAACAAGCCCAGGCTAGCCAGCTAGATAATTACGGACACAGCCAAGTCACCCTCTGGGCCCAGATAACATCAGGACAACCATCAGATATGTGAATATGGCCATCAACCCGGCTTCAACCTAACTGCCAGGTGACCATTAAAATCAGCTGAGCTGGCCTAGAGCAGAACTGACCAGACAATCCATAAAATCATGAGAAATAAACACTCATGGCCGGGCGCGGTGGCTCAAGCCTGTAATCCCAGCACTTTGGGAGGCTGAGACGGGCGAATCATGAGGTCAGGAGATCGAGACCATCCTGGCTAACACGGTGAA
>NW_012116710.1:7305634-7308393 GCF_000951035.1 Colobus angolensis palliatus
GCACTCCAGCCCAGGCGACAGACCGAGACTCCGTCTCAAAAAAAAAAAGAAAAAAAATGGTATCATATGGCTTTTAAAAACCAAAAATAGCCAGGTGCAGTGGCTCATGCCTGCACTTTGGGAGGCTGAGGCGGGTGGATCGTTTGAAATCAAGAGTTCAAGACTAGCCTGGCAAATGAGGCAAAACCCTGTCTCTACTAAAAATATAAAAATTGGCTGGGCATAGTGGTACACACATGTAATCCCAGATACTTGGGTGACTGAGGCATAAGAATCACTTGAACCTGGGAGGCAGAGTTTGCAGTGAGTTGAGGGTGCCATAGCACTCCAACGTAAGCAACACAGCAAGACTCTGTCTCAAGAGAAAAAAAAAGGTCAGGTACAGTGGTGGCTCACGTCTATAAGCCCAGCACTTTGGGAGGCTGAGGCGGGTGGATCACCTGAGTTGTTCAAGACCAGCCTGGCCAACAGGGTGAAATTCTGTCTCTACCAAAAATACAAAAATTAGCCGGGCGTGGTGGCAGATTCCAGCTACTCAGAAGGTTGAGGCAGGAGAATCGCTTAAACTCGGGAGACAGAAGTTGCAGTTAGTCGATATCGCGCCACTGTACTCCAGCCTGGGCAACAGAGTGAGACTCCATCTCAAAAAAAATAAAAAATAAAAATAAAATACAGTCAATACTCATCATTCATAGATTCCATATTTGCAAATTTGCCTACTCATTCAAATGTATTTGTAACCCCAAAATCAATACAGGCAGTGCTTTCACTGTCATTCACAGACACACGCAGGGAACATTTTGAGTTGCTCCAGACATGTTCCCAAACGAGGACAAAGAAGGCATTGTCACCCTCTTGTTTCAGGTCCCACTCTACAAACAAGTGTCCTTTGCCCAGTCTACTCGATGTCATGAATGTGAACATTTTTCATACTTTTGTTGGTGATTTTGCTGTTTAAAATAGCCCCCTGGACAGCAGCGGTGGCCCACGCCTATAATCCCAGCACTTTGGGAGGCCAAGGCAGGCAGATCACTTGAAGTCAGAGGTTCGAGACCAGCCTAGCCAATATGGCGAAACCCCGTCTCTACTAAAAATAAAATTAGCCAGGCGTGGTGGCGGGCGCCTGTAATCCCAGTTACTAGACAGACTGAGGCAAGACAACTGCTTGAACCCAGGAGGCGGAAGTTGCAGTGAGTCAAGATCATGCCACTGTACTCCAGCCTGGGCAACAGAGACTCCGTCTCAATAAATAAATAAATAAATAAATAAAATGGCCCTCAAAATTTTTATTTTACATCCACATCTTTGGGTAGGCCCTGCTGAAGTGCTGTCTGGGTTGCTAAATGCAAGAAGGGTATGATGTACCTGATCAAAAAAAAATGTGTGTGTGAGATAAGCATCATGCAGGAATGAGTTACAGTGTTGCTGGCTATAAGTTCCCGGTTACTGAAATCAACATTATATATTAACTACAGTGCTTTTAAAAGGAGACACACATAAAATAAAGCTATATATTTGACTACAGGCTTGCAGGACCCTAACCTAGTATTTTCCATAGGAGCAAATTCCTCTCTATTTTGTCTAGGAGCTAAGAATTCACTAAGTGTACACGTTGACTTTACAGAACTTAACGACTACAGATGACAATTGATTGTGTGTATAGCCATTCACTACCCAGTTTATTTTTTCCCCTCAGAGAAGAGTAAGAGTGCCTCCGATGGCTTTGTTTCTACCTTTGCAAATTACGGGCAGGGATGGGACGGCCAGACGTGTCCCCTTCACTGACAGGGTAAAAGAATCAAAGAAAAGAGGCCTGAATAGTTAGGACTCACCACTAGTGCCACGGCGAATCTCGCCTGCAAGGGGGCTGGGGCTGCAGGGCACTGACTCAGTGGCAGCTTTGCACATGTCCTATAAAAAAAGAACAGGCACCTGGGTCACCACAGAAGAATCATGCATGGACCTAGAGATCTAAGCAACACCACGAGGATCAACACCTGACTGATAGAGAAGATTCTAACACATTTTACTCCTAACCATAAGAAAGCATCAGACACCTCCAAACTGAGGGACACTCTATAAAATATCTGACCAGTACACTGCAAAACTATCACGGTCATTGAAAAAATAGGCCAGGTGTGGTGATTCATGCCTGTAATCAAGCACTTTGGGAGGCCAAGGCAGGTGGATCACCTGAGGTCAGGAGTTTAAGACCAGCCTGGCCAATAGTCAGACCCTTATCTCTAGAAAAATTAAAAAATTAGCCAAGCAGGGTGTCACGCACCTGTAGTCCCAGCTATTCAGGGCTAAGGTGGTAGAATCACTTGAGCCCAGGAGTTTGAGGCTGCAGTAAGCTGTGATTGTACCACTGTACTCTACCCTGGGTGACAGAGTGAGACCCTGTCTCGAAAACAGATGAAAGATGGCCAGGTATGGTGGCTCACATTTGTAATCCCAGCCTTTTGGGAGGCCGGGGGAGGTGGATCACCTGAGGCCAGGAGTTCAAGACCAGCCTGGGCAACATGGCAAAACCCCATCTCTACTAAAATTACAAAAAATAGCTGGGCATGGTGGCGCATGCCTGTAATCCCAATCACTGGGGAGGCTGAGGTACGAGAATCTCTTGAACTCGGGAGGTGAAGGCTGCAGTGAGCCAAGACAGCATCACTACACTCCAGCCTAGGCAACAGGGTGGGATTCTGTCTCAATAAAATAAAATAAAATAAAAATAAAAATAAAATAAAATAAAATAAATAAAA
>NW_012116710.1:7309092-7324505 GCF_000951035.1 Colobus angolensis palliatus
GGCCCCACATAGGAAGCTGCTGTCCTGGAGATAATAATTATCACAAGGAAGATGTGAAGTAGCAATAAGTTATCATAGAGGGACCCGAATACAGGCAGTTTCCACTGTGCTAGTACTTCACATAACTTAATACTCACAACCAGGGCGGGGCACAGTAGCTCATGCCTTAAATCCCAGTATTTTGGGAGACTGAGGCAGGAGGATGGCCTGAGCCCAGGAGTTCGAGACCAGCTTGGGCAACATGGCAAGACACTGTCTCAACTAAAAATAAATTTAAAATGCCAGTTTGAGATAGAGCTGTACACCACCATTTTCCATAACAAAAGCCTGGTCACACCTGTAATCCCAGCACTTTGGGAGGCTGAGGTCACTGCAAGCTCCACCTCTCAGGTTCACGCCATTCTCCTTCCTCAGCCTTGCAAGTAGCTGGGACTACAGGCACCCGCCACCATGCCCAGCTAATTTTGTATTTTTAGTAGAGACGGGGTTTCACCGTGTTAGCCAGGATGGTCTTGATCTCCTGACCTCGTGATCCGCCTGCCTCGGCCTCCTAAAGTGCTGGGATTACAGGCATGAGCCACTGTGTCCGGCCAGGTTTGCCTCTCTTTCCCAGATGCAGAAAATACAACTCAGAGAGGTTGGGCCATGTGCCCAGTGTCACACAGCAAATGGCCAAACCAGCCCTGGAACCTGGGTCGGCCTGCCTCTGCTTCCAGGCCTCCCATTGGCTCTGCAACTGACCCTCCACCGCCATGCCAAACCCAGAGACAGAGGGGCTGGGCACAGCACCCACCTGACGGTGCACCACTTTGGCATGCTTGAGAATGGCGATGATGTCGCCCACCACGGTCACGCCCAGCTCATTCATGATCTCCTTATTGAGATCCAGCAGCATGCTCTTCTGAATCCTGCAGGGGAAGGTCAGTGGTGAGGCCCCAGGTGGGCCAGAATGGGTGGGCCAGTCAGCTCCCCACCACCCCATCCCCAAGTTCCGCCTCCTCACCTATTATCCACAAACATCACAGCATAATTGACAGCAGGTCCTGGAGGAATGCCGGCTTCCTTAAAGAACTGGATCCACTCGGAAGTGGCTGTGGGGTTGGACAGGGCTCATTATTCACACCATCCTCTTTAGAGAATAGCATTAGCAAAACCACAATCACAGCAGCTCCCACAAATTAAATGCTCATCCCATGCCAGGCCCTGCGTGGAGTGTTCCACACACACATGAAGGAACTGAGCCTTCCTGACCCCGTGAGTTAAGCAGTATTAAGACTCCCCTGAGCTGCCGAGAAAAATGAGGCAGGGAAAGGTTGGGCAACCCACCCCAAGCCACAATGCTAAACAAGGGGCAGAGCTCCCAAACCCTTACCACAGCCTTTCTCCTTACAGCTCCACCCCGCCCCAGGGCTGGCTCTCTGCATCACTACACATGCTGGGCCCATGACTGATGTAGGATAACTGGGACTCTGGGTTCTCTGCCCCAGTCCCCATCAGCCAGCCTAGGCCCAGAGGATGACAGGATCCACAGGTCATCCTTTGTGATGGAAAAGAAGCGTCACAGAGCCACCCCATGAGCCTTGGCAAGCCCCCTACCCGCCACAGTAGCAAACCTCCCTCAGAGAGAGGCACAGAAGTTACTAACATGGACTTCGGAGCTTGGGTTCGAATCCTAACCCTGCGATTTCCCTATGGAGGCACTGTGGGTAAGTTAACTCTTAGTGCCTTGGTTTCCTCATCTGTAAACCCGGGATAACAGATTTGACAAGTGTTAACCCAGCATTTGGCAAAGGACAGGTCCTGTCCTACGCATTGGAGATACGACAAGGCACAAGATGAAGTCCCAGCCCTTGTGTAGCTGAGATTTTAGTGATAACAGCACCAGTGTCCTTGGGCCACTGTGCAGACTCAATGAGAAACTCCATATAAAAGGCTTTAAATGACACGTAACCCAGAGGATATCCTCAAACCATGTCAGCTATTATTATTATTATTATTACTATTACTCCCATCACCACTAAACACAGAGCCACGGCCAAGACCAGGCAGACCCCACCTATGAACTTTATTCTTTCTAAATGTTCTTGGCTTCTTGGTGGGTTTGACCCTCAAACTGACCCCAGCCTGCCAGGCCAGGAGGTAGCTAAGAATACTGATTCAAAGCAGAACTTTTGTTTTCACATTTTGACATCTCCGAAACTAGGATCTACTTCATGATTGATGGTGTGCCATGGTTTAATTAGCAAACTGTTTTTCTTTCTCAGTACATCCAACAATCCATGCTATTTTAGAATAGAAGCAACCTGTTATTACCTCACCCATTTTGCTTTTAAGACAATTTTAGAGACTCAGAGCAGGGAAACAGACATACTGTAGGTCAGGTGTTACATGAGTGGCAGTGCGGGGCTCAGGTGAAGCCCCATGGGTCACATCCCCAAGAAGGCCCCTGCCCAGCCAGCCACAGGCCAGTTACCCAGGGTGCTGATTGGCTCTTGGGGACTGAGGCTGGAGAGGAGCTCATGTCCTTAGGATTTCCTCCACCAGGCCACAGGAAAGGGGTACCATTTCCCTATGTTGCACAGGCACTATCCACCTGCTAAGCCATAGGGCCCTGGGTCCCACTGGCCAGAAGCATGCATCTCTAACTATCAAAAAGCACCACATAATGATTCCATGTATATGAAATGTCTAGAACAGGCAAATCTAAAGAGAAAGTAGATTAGTGGTTGCTAGGAGGACAGGGGAAGTGACTGCTAACGGGTATGGGGTTTTAATTTTTTTGAGACAGGGTCTCCCTCTGTCGCCTAGGCCAGAGTGCAGTGGCACAATCATAGCTCACTGCCGTCTCAACCTCCTGGGCTCAAGCAATCTTCCCACCTCAGTTTCCCAAGTAGTTAAACTACAGGCGCATGCCACCAGGCCTATTTTTTTGTATATATACACACACAAGTTACATATATATACACACATTATTTTTGGAGATGGAGTTTCACTCTGTCACCCAGACTGGAGTGCAGAGGTGCAATCTCGGCTCACTGTAACCTCCACCTCCGGGTTCAAGCGATTATCCTGCCTCAGCCTCCCAAGTAGCTGGGATTACAGGCACGCGCCACCATGCCTGGTTAATTTTTGTATTTTTAGTAGAGACAGGGTTTCACCATGTTGGTCAGGCTGGTCTCAAACTCCTGACCTCGTGATCCACACTCCTCGGCCTCCCAAAGTGCTGGGATTACAGGCGTGAGCCACAGCGCCCGGCAATTTTTTATATTTTTTATAGAGACAGAGTTTCACCATGTTGCCTAGGCTGGTCTCAAACTCCTGGACTCAAGCGATTCACCTGCCTCAGCCTGCCAAAGTGCTGGGATTACTGGCGTGAGCCACAACACCCTGCTAAGGTATGGGGTTTCAAGAGAGAGTGATAAAGATGTTTTAAAATTGATTATGGTGATGGCTGCACAACTCTGTGAACAGAGAATATAAAAACCATCAAATTGAACACCTTACTAGGTAAAACGTATGATAAATGAATTATACCTAAACTAAGCTGTTATTAAGGGGAGAAAAAATACCACATAGGTTGGAGGTAGCTCTCTGAGCCAAAGCCTGTGATTGATTAATTGACTGACTGATTTTAAGGTTAGTCAAGTGAAGCAGTGGGAAAGGAGAAGGAACAAATAAATCTGTAACTGGTTGTGATCAATTAGTTGTAAAGACCAATCAGTTCACAGGGACCAGCCAAAGCCTGTGAATTTAACCAAGAGATTACTGAAACCCAGTATTTGAGGAATTGAAAGAGTCCCCACGTTCAGCACACACCACCATTTCATGTATTGCTAAGGAAGGAAAATATGCAGTCAACTAAACTGTCATAAGGCACCGGCAGTAAGATATACCCCTACTTCAGAAATGTTAAGTTCTGCAATGATGTGAGTCTTAGAATCAATGAGATGTGGCTTTTTGCACACACCAGGAGACACGTACAAGAATATTCACAAAGTAGTTTGTCTGTGATAGCTCCAACCCAGTAATAATGCAATATCCACTGACAGCAGCATTGATAAACACATGGTGGTCACTCTCAAGGTGAAATACTATACAGCAGTGAAAAGAAAGTCAACATAGATGACCCTTAGACATTATGTTGAGCAAAAGAAGCCAGATACAAAAGAACACAAGGTATGATTTCATTCATGTAATTTAAAAACCAAAGTCTATAGAATAGGAATGTCCCATTGATAATACAACTATAAAGGCAAGAAGTCCAGGAGCGGTGGCTTACACCTGTAATCCCAGCACTTTGAGAGGCCAAGGCAGGTGGATCACCTGAGGTCAGGAGTTTGAGACCAGCCTGACCATCATAGAGACACCCCATCTCTACCAAAAATACAAATTTAGTGAGGCATGGCGGGGCATGCCTGTAATCCCAGCTACTCGAACCGGAGGCTGAGGCAGGAGAATCGCTTGAACCCAGGAGGCAGAGGTTGCGGTG
This sequence comes from Colobus angolensis palliatus, assembly GCF_000951035.1. Classification (NCBI taxonomy): domain Eukaryota; kingdom Metazoa; phylum Chordata; class Mammalia; order Primates; family Cercopithecidae; genus Colobus; species Colobus angolensis. The sequence goes on from NW_012116710.1 coordinate 7,313,582, forward strand.
AGCCAAGATCAAGCCATTGCATTCCAGCCTAAGCAACAAAAGCGAAACTCCATTGTAAAAAAAAAAAAAGTAGGTAAGGCAAGAAAAGACGTTCACAAAATGGTTTATTCCATATGGAGAAGGGAGGGGAGTGTGATTGAGGTAGGACTCTCATGGGGCTGACAATATTCTCTTTTTTTGATCTGGATGGGTAACAGGGTTTGGATTTTTCAATCTTTTTACGGAACTATAATGTACATGCAAAAAAAGTGCACAAGTCAATAGATCTTCCTAAATCAGACACACCTACGTAATCAGCACCCAAATCAAGAAATGAGATATTTCTAACACCTCAGAACCCCTTATATTCCCTTTGGAGTCTCTACTCACTCCTTCCCAGATGCAACCACCACCTTCTAACAAAATAGACTGATTTTGCCTGCTTCCATGCTTTATATGAATGGAATTATAAAGAATACAGGCAGCTAGGCGCGGTGGCTCCCGTCTGTAATCCCAGCACTTTGGGAGGCCGAGGCAGGTGGATCACAAGGTCAAGAGATCGAGCCCATCCCAGCCAACACATGATGAAACCTCGTCTCTACTAAAAATACAAAAATTAGTTGGGCGTGGTGGTGTGCGCCTGTAGTCCCAGCTACTCGGGAGGCTGAGGCAGGAGAATCACTTGAACCCGGGAGGCAGAGGTTGCACTGAGCCAAGATCGTGCCACTGCACTCCAGCCTGGTGACAGAGCAAGACTCTGTCTCAAAAAAAAAAGGAATACAGGCCAGGCGCAGTGGCTCACCTGTGTAATCCTAGCACTTTGGGAGGCTGAGGCAGGAGGATCTCTCGAGCACAGGAGTTCAAGACCAGCCTGGGCAACATGGCGAAACCCCATCTCTACAAAAAATATAAAAATAAGCTGGGCATGATGGTGCGTCCCTATAGTCCCAGTTACTCAGGAGGCTGAGATGGGAGGATCACCTAAGCCTGGGAGGCGGAGGGTGCAGTGAGCCGAGATTACACCACTGCACTCCAGCATGGGCAACAAAGTGTGAGACTGTCTCAAAAAAAAAGATCTACTCAGACTTTGCTTCTTAATTACTCTTAAAACTATACAAATATATTTTATGGGCCAGGCATGATGGCTCATGCCTGTAATCCCAGCACTTAGGGAGGCTGAAGAGGGCAGATCACCTGAGGTTAGGAGTTCGAGACCAGCCTGGCCAACATGGTGAAACCCTGTCTCTACTAAAACTACAAAAATTAGCTGGGTGTGGTGGCACACGCCTGTAATCCCAGCTTCTTGGGAGGCTGAGGCAGGAGAATCACTTGAACCTGGGAGGTGGAGGTTGCAGTGAGCCAAGATCGTGCCACTGCACTACAGCCTGGGCAACAAGAGTGAAATTCCATCTCAAAAAATTATATATATATAATATACTTTTCTACATTATAATAAATGTCAACATTTTTCAAAGCCACCAACTAATCTCTGTGCCTTAGCAATCCCCAAATACAGAGCTTAAGGCTTGTGATAATAACAACACCTAAGGTTTGTTTAGAACTACGCCCAAGCTTTTACATGCTATAATCTCCTTAATCCCAGGACGTGGGAATACCATTTCTATTTCACAGGTGAGAAAACCAAGGCTCTGTAAGGCCACGTGGGAGACCTGCTGGACTTCATAACCCACGTTCTTCACAGCTAAACTATACAGTCAGGAGAGAGATCCGGCGAGGAGGCAGGCAGGCCTCAAGCAGTTCCAGCCCCACCCTGCCACAGTCCTCAGAGTACAGCTGTTCCTGCCAGTGACCCAGCCCTCCCTCCCCCACCCCATCGTCCCCCACCAAGGCCATACCTCAAAAAGGGCAGTGGGGAGAGGGGGCCCTGGAGAGAAGGCCACAGACTCACCCATAGTCACGGAGACCATCGTCTCCCTGGCCCTGACACTGCTCCCTGGAGCCTGAAAGAGAAGAGAGGAGAGGGCCCATGAGTTGCTGCCGGCTGTGAGTGTTTGTCCCTCTCCTGTGCCTGTCTGCCTGCATGCCAGAGGAACGTTCCTGGGCTACAGGCTCACCGCCCAGGAATAGCCTGGAGCAGCTGGCAGGAAGTCAGTCTGGGACAGAGCTGCCACCACCATCATCGCTTGTGCCTGAGACAAGGCCCAGGGACAGCAAATGTCCACAGTTCCATTCCTACACACCCCAAAAGGTTGGCTGGAAAAGGAGTGCAATAGAAATAAGACACTTCTGGCCAAAACTTTAGCAATAAATACCAACCAAGCGTGCTGGCTCATGCCTGTAATCCCAGCACTTTGGGAGGCCAAGATGGGAGGATCAATTGAGGCCAGGAGTTGAAGACCAGCCTGGACAACATGGCAAGACCCTGTCTCAGAAAAAAAAACAGGCTGGTCCAAAGGTAATGAATTATCTCAATTGACTGTTCATAGTCCTTTACAGATGGAACTCCTTATTCCACTCTTTCTCCCTTTCTCACTACTGCACTTGACTAGTCTTCAAACAAACAAACCCAAAACCCTATTCACTGAGAACCTACTATGTGTAAGGCACTCTTAGGGATACCAAGGTGAACAAAGCCATGGAACTTAGCAGCTAGTTGGGTACAGGCGACAGGGGAGACAGAGTAAACAAGCCAAACAGTTTAGTATTTAGGAAGCCTTTAGTGCCATGGAGAAGACATGGAGGACCCGGGAAGGGAGTGGTTGTAATTTTCAACAGAGTGATTAGGGAAGACCTAAAGCAACATTTAGAGAGCTAAAGGGAGGGAAGCAATGAGCCATGTGGTTTTACAGAGAAAAAGTGTTCCAGAAGAAGGTACAGCAAGTCCAGCGCCCTGAGCCAGTGGCTCATCTGGCATGCTGGAGGGAAAGCAAGGAGCCAGTGTGGCTGCAGTGGAGTGAGCAGGGAGGGCATTGGGAGGAGACAGGTCACAGAAGTGGTGACCTGATCATGAGGCGTCCCAGAGAAGACATGGAAAACCAAGTTTCCCTTACATTAGCAGATGGTAGAAAGGTGGTGTTAAAGACATTTTAGCACCAATGGAGACTATCTCCATTAAAAGCAGTGTTGAATGGGAACCAAAGGAAGTAACTTTTTCGTGTGCTGATTCAACGCTATCCGACTCCAAGATCATGGGGCCCACACTGCCCTGGCCAAAACTTCTTACTTAACCCTCTGCCTCTTCCCTGACCTCTGCCTCTTCCCTGACCTTCCTCTGCCCTCTCCCCTCACTCTGCTCCCTTCTATCTACTGCAGCCCCCAGTACTGATCCTCCCTCACCCCTCCATGAGGTGCAGAAGCCCTCTGTCCCAGAACCTTCCTGCTTACAACCCCATAAAATCTGTCCCATCCCCAACAGATTTTGATGGTATAATGGAGTGGTCAAGAGTAAGAACTCTGCAACCAGACTGTAGGGTTCAAATCCAGCTCTACCACTTATGAGCTGTGTGATCTCGGCAAGTGACTTCACCAGTCGGGCCATGGTGTCCCCATTTGTGAATTGGGAGGGTGCAAACATGACTTACCTTAGAGAACTGCTGTAAAAGCTAGATGAGTTTGTATGAATAAAAGCACTTGAGACAGTGCTTGGTGCCTACTAAGCACCCTGGAGGTGTTGTGCCTGGTCTCATCCTCCAGGCCTCCTTCCCCACACAGGTGCTTTGCCGGCCTCCCATTTTTAGAGGATGTCACCTGTGCCTGGAATGCCTGTCTCCTCCTGGCAACCTCTCCTTCCTTCTGCTCCACTGCCATCTACTTCGTGACCTTTCCCTAAGTCCCCACATATGAGACTCTCTTCTCTATCCTCAGCATTGTTAATCTTGCCCTTCCCTGGCTTCTGCTCAATTTTTTTTTTTTTTTTTTTTTTTGAGACAAAGTCTCACTCTGTCGCCCAGGCTGGAGTGCAGTGGCGTGATCTCGGCTCACTGCAACCTTCGCTTCCTGGGTTCAAGTGATTCTCCTGCCTCAGCCTCCTGAGTAGCTGGGACCACAGGCACCCGCCACCACACCCAGCTAATTTTTGTATTTTTAGTAGAGATGGGGTTTCACCATGTTGGTCAGGCTGGTCTCGAACTCCTGACCTCAAGTGATCTGCCCACATCAGTTTCCCAAAGTGCTGGGATTACAGGCACCTGGTCTTCTGCTCAATCTCTTATTGATGAGTATGACCACAGATATCACTCTGTCCTGTACTCAACACTCTTAGATCCAATTTCCCTTCTGAATTTTACCACTGGCCAAAGACAACACAGGCCAGGCACAGTGGCTTATGCCTGTAATCCCAGCACTTTGGGAGATTGAGGCGGGTGGATCACCTGAGACCAGGAGTTTGAGACCAGCCTGGCCAACCCATCTCTGCTAAAATACAAAAATTAGCTGGGCGGGATGGTGGGTCCCTGTAATCCCAGCTACTCCGCAGGCTGAGGCAGGAGAATCGCCTGAACCCGGGAGGCAGAGGTTGCAGGGAGCTGAGATCGCGCCACTGCACTCTAGCCTGGGTGACAGAGCAAGACTCTGTCTCAAAAAAAGAAAAGAAAAGAAAAGAAAATACAACATGCATCTCTCAAAGAACAGAGCACGGAGAGGTCTCAGTAAGTCAGACAGAACATCTCACAAACCAAGCAATAACTATGCATCAGGACCAGGGCCAAGCATCATGCAGATGCATCCCAACAGCTCAGTGAGTGAGGACTATTATTAGCCCTGTTTTTACGGATGAAAAACCCCAACTCATTGAGGTGCAGTCATTTGTCAAATGGCACATCTAGCAACTAACCTTATTGGGATTCAAAAACAAGTTCTTCCTGATTCTGATCCCATGGAGTAACTCCCACTGCGTGTTTACTATGCACCAGGAACTGAGCATATACACATCTCAGTGACTCCTCACAATCACCCTCAGAAAAATGGAAAAATGAGTCCCAAGTTACAGATGAGAATGGCAGGTCCAAGATCACACAGCAAAAGGCTGGGCGCAGTGGCTCAGGCCTGTCATCCCAGTACTTTAGGGGCAGGAGGATCCCTTGAGCCTAGGAGTTCAAGATCACACAGCAAGTAAAGGCAGCAGCAGGACTTGGACCCCAGGCAGTCCAATGGCTATGGTTCATGCCGATTGAGGGATTACTACAAGCCAGGTACTATGGTCTGTTTTTCAGTGTCTCAGTCAATGCTAACCAGAATCCTTTAAGTATTGGTATTCTTCCCCAAGTGCTACAGACCCTACTGGATTCAATTTCCTCTCTCCACAATCCTAAAAGCCCATCTCCAGCACTGACTTTCTGAATAAGGAAAATTATAATAATAGTCATTTTTAAAGACGGCAGCTCCCAAAACTCAAGGAATTACCACATACCAGGCTCCATGTGCTAAGCCTTTAGAAGACCTGTATCCAAATCCCAATTTTACCACGTCCTAATCCTGACTCTGGACAAGCAGCTTAACCCTTCTGACCTCACTTCCTCAACTGCACCATAAGAATGGTAAGGCCGGGTATGGTGACTCACACCTGTAGTCCCAGCATTTTGGGAGGCCGAAGCAGGAGGATCTCTGGAGCCCAGGATTTTGAGGCCAGCTTGGGCGATACAGTGAGACCCTGTCACTGTTGAAAAAAGGGAAAAAAAAAAAAAAGCCGGGCATGTCGGCTCATGCCTGTAATCCCAGCACTTTGGGAGGCCGAGGCAGGTGGATCACCTGAGGTCAGGGGTTCGAAACCAACCTGACCTCCTGGCCTGGCCAATATGGTGAAGGCCCATCTCTACTAAAAATACAAAAATTAGCCGGGCATGGTAGCGCATGCCTGTAATCCCAGCTACTCAGGAGGCTAAGGTGGGAGAATCGCTTCAACCCAGGCGGGGCAGAGGTTGCAGTGAGCCAAGATTATGCCACTTCACTCCAGCATGGGCAACAGAGCGAGACTCTGCCTCAAAAAAAAAAGAAAAAGAAAAAGAAAACAAAAGAAAAGAAAGGTGGCTGGGCACAGTGGCTCATGCCTGTAATCCCAACGCTTTGGGAGGCCAAGGCGGGTGGATTACAAGGTCAGGAGTTTGAGACTAGCCTGGCCAACATGGTGAAACTCTGCCTCTACTAAAAATACAAAAAATTAGCCGGGTGTGGTGGCTAATCCCAGCAATATGGTGAAACCCTGTCTCTACCAAAAATACAAAAATTAGCTGGGTGTGGTGGCGGGTGCCTGTGGTCCCAGCCACGCGGGAGGCTGAGGCAGGAGAACCGCTTGAACCCAGGAGGCAAAGGTTGCAGTGATCCGAGATCACACCACTGCACTCTAGAGGTTGCAGTGAGCCGAAACTGCACCACTATACTCCAGCCTGGGCAACAGTGAGACTCCATCTCAAAAAAAAAAAAAAAGTGAGAGTATCCATTCCTGGCCAGCACGGTGGCTCATGCCTGTAATTCCAGCACCTTGGGAGGCCAAGGCAGGTGGATCACGAGGTCAGGAGTTCGAGACCAGCCTGGCCAACATAGTGAAAACCCATCTCTACAAAAATTAGCCAGGCATGGTGGTGGACACCTGCAATCCTAGCTACTCAGGAGGCTGAGGCAAGAGAACTGCTTGAGCCCGGGAGGCAGAGGTTGCAGTGATCCCAGATCGCACCACTGCACTCTAGCCTGAGCTACAGAGTGAGACCTTGTCTCAAAACAAAAATAAATAAAATAAATAATAAAAAATAAAAATAAAAAAACACCATCTCAAAATTTAAAAAAAGGTATTTTTGTTGTTGTTGTTTTTGAGATGGAGTCCCACTCTGTCACCCAGGCTGGAGTGCAGCAGTGTGATTTCGGCTCACTACAACCTCTGCCTCCCAGGTTCATGCAATTCTCCTGCCTCAGCCTCCCAATTAGCTGGGATTACCACCACCACGCCTGGCTAATTTTTAGTATTTTTAGTAGAGACAGGGTTTCACCGTGTTGGCCAGGATGGTCTCGATCTCCTGATGTCATGATCCGCCCGCCTTGGCCCCCAAAATGCTGGAATTACAGGTGTGAGCCACCGCACCCAGCCAAGGACCCATTCTTAACGGTGTTACAGGGATTAAACGAGTTAATAAACAGAGTCCTTAGAACGAAGATGCACAGCAGGTGGTAAGTGTGATGTTAAGAGTGCATCAAATAAAACAAATCTTCAGTGATCTAGGGAAACAGTGGGACGGACAGTCACTGACTTAATGCTAGTTGTATTCAAAGGGTGAGCTGGGAACAAGTATAAGGACAACTTGATGGGGGTCGATGGGATCTGACAACAGGGAATCACACAGTACAAGTTCTGAACAGTATTCCTATTCAAAGGTAATATGCAGTATTCCTTCTTCAATTATCTTTCCATTTCAGTGTACAATGTAACGGGCTGTTCAGTTTCCATTGAATTTTACCTGAACTTTTCCTTCCTCTCATGGCCAGCAATGCTAGTTTTTCATTGAAGACGGCAATGCGCCGGGCACGGTGGCTCCCAGCACTTTGGGAGGCCGAGGCAGGCGGATCACCTGAAGTCAGAAGTTCGAGACCAGCCTGACCAACACGGAGAAACCCCCATCTCTACTAAAATACAAAAAAAATTAGCAGGACGTGGTGGCGCATGCCTGTAATCCCAGCTACTCGGGAGGCTGCGGCAGGAGAATCACTTGAACCCGGGAGCCGGAGGTTGCGGTGAGCGAGATCGCACTCCAGCCTGGGCAACAAGACAGAAACTCGGTCTCAAAAAAGAAGAAGAAGACAGCAATGCAAATTTGCCTCTCAAATTAATTTACTGGGGAAAAAAAATGCACTAGTCACAATCAAGAAAAAGAAAAAAAACTAATACTTCAGGACTCAGCAAAATTGGTCAAATAGTAAGTGGCAGGATGTCGATTTTCTCGGCTCCAGTCCTAAGTTTTTCCTATTGCTGTCTCTGAGCTTTCTCCCCCTACTTCCCTGGAATTTCCAGCTACACCAATGACTCTCAGAATCATTATCATTATAGTCCCAATCCGCGAGCTCTCACTGTGCCAGCCCCTCTGCTTAAAATCTCTACACACACACGCTTCGTCAGAATCCTCAAGACGACCCTATGATACTGGGACTATCTGCTCTCACTGTGCAGATGAGAAAAAAAAGGGGTTCAAGGAAGCGAAGACACAGGCCCCACTGCCTCACAGTGGAGCGGGACTTGAACCAAAATCCGACGGCTTCCAAACCCAACAATTTTTCATACTAAGCGCAAACATCAATACTAACAATAATAGTATAGTAACGAAGTGAGTGTTATGCGGAGGCGCTGAGCTAAGGAATCCAACGTACACGACCTGACTTCTCACTCCCATTTATAAAACCGGTGATACAGTCAGATTGTAACCCCCATTCCACAAGGGAGGAAACTGAGGCTCAGAGAAACAAATTGTACGTCCGAAGCCGTACAGCGGAGCCCGAACTGAGTCCAGAGCCCTGGACGCCACCCGTCCCTACCGCAACCGGCCCAGTCCCACCACCCACGGCCCGCGCCTCACCTGGCCCACCGGGCCCGCGCCCACTCTCGCCGCCCGCCCTCCCTCGCGGCGGCGCCAACTGTCAGACACTCCACCCCCGGCCCGGGCTGCCCGCCCCGGAAGCACCCCCTCACCGCAGGAAGCTGAACTGACCCGCCCGCGGCCGCTCTAGCCCACCAGGCTGCCACCAGCGAGAGTGCGGCCATAACCGTCACGTGACCACCCACCGTCAGCAGCAGGAGTGCGGGCGGATACGTCACGTGACCGCCCACCTTCGCCGGGCGCTCTCCCCCGCCCGACGCCAGCGAGCGGCGCGGCCAATGAGAAAGGCGCATGCCTGGCCCCCGCGGGCCCGCAGTCTAGCAGTAGTGCGCCTGCGCGCGGCTGGGGGCGGTCAGGCGGGGATACATCCTGGAAGGTGCGTGTGGGGCTGGGTCCTGGAGTGAGAGACGTGGAGTGCAGGTACTGTGCGATCTAGGGGCGCGGCTCCTCGGCTGTCCTCGTGTTGTCCTCCCCGCTATAATGCATCGCCTCCCTTATGTCGTCCTCGGTCCCTTTATGTCACTATTCCTCTCCTTCTGTCTCATCCCACTTAAATCCTCACAACTCCCCTTCTGTCGCCATCACCCTCTTTAAAGTCGCCATCAATGCCCTTAACTCGCTTTCCTTCCCCGTAAGCCCTCTTTGCCACCATAGGTCGTAATCGCTCCCTTTAAATGCGTCATCGCTATATGTTACCTGCATCCCACTTTTGTTGCCATTTCTCCTTTATAAAATCCTCATTTCTCTTAAACCCTCATCGTACCCCCAAGTCACCTTCGTATGGCTACTGTCCCCATCGCTCTTCTTAAATCGCGCTAATGCAGCCTTTATGTCATCATTACCCCTTATGTCTTTGTCCCTCCCTTGGCATCACTGTTCCTCCTGCAGCCACCATCCATTCCTCATGTTTCCAGCTTTCCCCATAAGGAGCCACCCAACCTTACAGTTATTTTTCTTCCCTCCGTGTCTTCGTCATTTCCCTGTATCACAGCTCACATAACATACAGGGTACTGCAGCCCATTACCTGGGGTGTGTTAGAATCCCAGTCCCACCACTACACCTCTGGATACCTTGACTACCTTATGGCACCTTTCCAATCCCAGCTTCATCTGCAAAATGCACGTGGGGACGTGCACATCAGGGCTGAGTGTGACAATTCTGAGTTTATTCTTGTGGCAGGCTGAGCTTGACATGGTGTTTTTGTTTTTTTTTTTTTGAGACGGAGTCTCGCTCTGTCGCCCAGGCTGGAGTTCAGTGGCGCGATCTCGGCTCACTGCAAGCTCCGCCCCCCGGGTTCACGCCATTCTCCTGCCTCAGCCTCCCAGGTAGCTGGGACTACAGGCGCCTGCCACCACGCCCGGCTAATTTTTTTTTTTTTTTTTTGTATTTTTAGTAGAGACAGGGTTTCACCGTGTTAGCCAGGATGGTCTCGATCAGGAGATCATCGTGATCCGCCCGTCTCGGCCTCCCAAAGTGCTGGGATTACAGGCGTGAGCCGCAGCGCCCAGCCTGACATGGTGTTTTTAGCTAATATTGGTACTAACCATGCCACCCTCCACCGGGTGCAGTGTGGCTCACGCTTGTAATCCCAGTACTTTGGGAGGCCAAGGTGGGCAGATCACCTGATGTCAGGAGTTCGAGACCAGCCTGATCAACATGGAGAAACCCCGTCTCTACTAAAAATACGAAATTGGCGGGGCATGGTGGTGCATGCCTATAATCCCAGCTACTCCAGAGGCTGAGGCAGGAGAATGGCTTGAACCTGGGAGGTGGAGGTTGGGGTGAGCCGACATCGCACCATTGCACTCCAGTCTGGGCGACAAGAGCGATACTCAGTCTCAAGAATAATAATAATAATAAACCATGTCACCCTCACCTTCATCATATCCTCATGGTCACTCTCCCCAGCTGCCCTCGTCATTCCCGGGGTGTTGTCATGGACCTCGTATCAGGACAGATACTCTGCCACAGCAGCCACACCACCTCACAGTCTCCATGTTGCCCTCACCTCTGCCACGTCACCACACCTGTGGCAGTGGCCCATTAGCTATTGTGAACCTTGCTTCTGTAAATACTTAATCGCTATCTCGTTATCTTATGGGATTGAGTGATTTCCTCCACTCCCAAAAATGAAAGCATTTAGCTAGTGCTGCGAGGGTTGAGGAGGGCTTGGTGAGGGGGAAACTGTAGGTAGCTTAGGCCCACAATTCCTTGGGCTTTTAGAATTAGGGCTACGGAGAGATGAAGCCTGTTTCTCCCACACTTAAGTCACACCTCATCAGTCCTAGGCCGGACGGACGAGGTGGCTGTTGCCTGTAATCCCAGCATTTTGGGAGGCCAAGACAGACGGATCACTTAGGGCAAGGAGTTTGAGACCAGCCTCTCCAACAGGGTGAAACCCCATTTCAAC
>NW_012116710.1:7325379-7325723 GCF_000951035.1 Colobus angolensis palliatus
AAAAAAAGCCAGACGTGATTGCTCACACTTGTAATCCCAACACTTTGGGAGGCCAAGGCAGACAGATCATTTGAGGCTAGGAGTTTGAGACCAGCCTGGCCAACCTGGTGAAATACCATCTCTACTAAAAATAAATTAGCCGGGCATGGTGACACTCACCTATAGTCCCAGCTTCTCGGGAGGCTGAGGCAGGAGAATCACCTGAACCCAGGAGGTGGAGGTTGCAGGGAGCCGAGATCGCGCCACTGCACTCTAGCCAGGATGACTGAGTGAGACTCCATCTCAAAAACAAAAATAAGTGGCAGGGCACAGTGGCTCACGCCTGTAATCTCAGCACTTTGGGA
>NW_012116710.1:7326969-7337138 GCF_000951035.1 Colobus angolensis palliatus
GGGTGACAGAGTGAGACCCCGTCTCAAAAAAAAAAAAAAAAAAAAAATCTGGCCTTACAGAGTATCCTACACTCTAGTAAGGGTAAGAAGCAATGGGTAAATAGGAAAGTAGATTATTGGATGTATTAGAAGGGGCATGGGGAATGTGGGGTCAAGGTTGTAATTTTAAATAGGGTGGTCAAGGAAAGCTTTCTGAGAAGGTGACATTTGAACCAAAGACTTGAAGGAGAAGAGAGAGTGGGGCTGGGCACAGTGGCTCACGCCTATGATCACAGCACTTTGGGAGGCTGAGGAAGGCGGATCACTGGAGCTCAGGAGTTTGCAACCAGCCTGGGCAACATAGCGAAACCCCATCTCTACAAAAATTAAGCAGGTATGGTGGTGTGCACCTGTTGTCCCAGCTATGTGGGAGGCTGAGAGGTGGGGGGATCGCTTGAGCCTGGGAGTTTGAGGCTGCAGTGAGCCATGATTTTGCCACTACACTCCAGCCTGGGCAACAGAGGGAGACCCTGTCTCAAAAATAAAAAAACAACAAAAGAAAACAGCTGGGCATGGTGGCTCATGCCTATAATGCCAGCACTTTGGGAGTCCAAGGCCGGTGGATCACCTGAGGTCAGGAGTTCGAGACCAGCCTGACTAATATGGTGAAACCCCATCTCTACTAAAAATACAAAAAACTTAGCCAGGCATAGTGGCAGACACCTATAATCCCAGCTATTCCGGAGGCTGAGGCAGGAGAATCGCTTGAACTCGGGAAGCGGGGTTGCAGTGAACCGAGATTGTGCCATTGCACTCCAGCCTGGGCGACAGAGTGAGATTCTATCTCAAAAAAAAGAGAGAGAGAAAGAAAGAATGACGGCCCTCTGGGGGAAGAGCGTGCTAGGCAAAGAGAACAGCAAAAGCAAAGGCATTGAGGTAGGAGCAAGCTTGGAATATTTAAGGAATAGCAAGGAGGTCAGTGAGAGAGGAGAGGGGCAAGAGATGACGTTGGAGGGGCGATGGGGCACATTGTGGAAGGCCTTGTAGCCATGCAGAAGACTGACTTTTACTCCAAGTGAGGTGGGAGCCACAGGAGGATGTGGAGCCGAGGAGGGATGTGGTCCAGTGTGACATGAAGCCATCACCCTGAGCTGTGGCAGCTCCAGAACTTCTACCCAGGATCGACTAGTGAGAGGCAGCCTCGTTGGAAAGAGAGCCAGAATCTTCAGTCCGCACTCACATATCCTTTATGTTGGGAGAAAATTTCAAATATCCCTGTCAAAGATTGAGGCCGGGCATGGTGGCTCACGCCTGTAATCCCAGCACTTTGGGAGGCTGAGGCGGGCAGATCACTTGAGGTCAGGAGTTCGAGACCAGCCTGACCAACGTGGTGAAACCCCATCTCTACCAAAAGTATAAAAAATTAGGTGGGCGTTGTGGCGGGTGCCTGTAATCCCAGCTATTCAGGAGGCTGAAGCAGGAAAAGCCCTCGAACCTGGGAGGTGGAGATTGCAGTGAGCTGAGATCGCGCCACTACACTCCAGCCTGGGTGACAGACCAAGACTCCATCTCAAATAAATAAATATTAATAAAAAATGGAGAGCAGGCTGGGGAAATGCTAATGGAGTTTTTGAGAGGCCAGCGCCACCACGGGGTTCAGCTCTGTCCTGGAGGGTGGGAGGGCAGGCAGCAAGGGATCTACAGATGACGAATAACAGGAGAGGCAGCTGTCATGGGGAATCTGTCCCTGGAAGCTTGAGGCAGCTTGGGCTCAAATCCTTGCTCCATTTCCTCTCTCTTCTTTTTTTTTTTTTTTTTAACCAAAGTCCAGGTCCCAGGCTTACCCATATCCTGTCTGTGTCTCTTTGTACCTGTGACTTCACCTCTCTGGATCCTTAATTCCCTAAGTGGGAGTTTTAAGAGGACTATTGTGAAAATTAAATATATTAAGTCGAATTTAAAACAATAAAACGAATATATTAAGTGCTTTGAGGCCAGGCCCAGTGGCTTATGCCTGTAATCCCAGCACTTTGAGAGGCTGAGGTAGGCAGATCACTTGAGCCCAGCAGTTCAATAGCAGCCTGGGCAATGTGGTGAGATTCCGACTCTACGAAAAAATTAAAAACTAGCTGGGCGTGGTGGCACACACTTGTGGTCCCAGCTACTCGGGAGGCTGAAGCAGGAGGACCACTTGAGCCCAGGAGTTCCAGGCTGCAGTGAGATGTGATCCCACCACTGCATTCCAGCCTGGGCAACAGAGCAAGGAGACCCTGTCTCAAAAAAAAAAAATCAAAAATAAATGCAAGAAGCCCCACTGTCTCACTCCACACCCTGCACTTTTATAGGCTCGCGCCTCCCTCAGGGTCCCTCACGTGATGTGATGAAGGGAGATTTTGCATTGTGTATTCATGAATTAGTTCAACAGTGTACTGCCCTGGAATACAACTGAGCTCTGGGTTCAAATTCCCGGCTGATGCCTATAATCCCAGCACTTTGGGAGGCTGAGGTGGGCAGATAACTTGAGGTCAGGAGTTCGAGACCAGCCTGGCCAATATGGTGAAACACTGTCTTTACTAAAAATACAAAAATTATCCAGGTATGATGGTGGCCACCTGTAATCCCACCTACGCGGGAAGTTGAGACACGAGAATCACTTGAACCTGGGAGATGGAGGTTGCTTTGAGCCAAGAGCCTGCCACTGCACTCCAGTCTGGACAACAGAATGAGACTCTGTCTCAAAAAACAAACAAACAAACTTCCAACTGACAAACCAATGCTGTGCAACCTAAGCAGGTAATTTCCCTGAGCGCTGCCACCTCATCTGAAAAACAGATGGTAACACTGCTTTGCCCTAAACTTACCATGTTACTATTTTTCTTTCTTTTTTTTTTTCTTTGTTGTCTTTTCTTTTCTTTTTTTGAGATGGAGTCTCACTCTGTCACCCAGGCTGGAGTGCAGTGGCGCAATCTTGGCTCACTGCACGCTCCGCCTCCCAGGTTCATGCCGTTCTCATGCCTCAGCCTCCTGAGTAGCTGGGACTGCAGGCGCCCACCACCATGCCCAGCTGATTTTTTGTATTCTTAGTAGAGATGGGGTTTCACCGTGTTAGCCAGGATGGTCTCGATCTCCTGACCTCATGATTTGCCCGCCTCGGCCTCCCAAAGTGCTGGGATTACAGGTGTGAGCCACTGTGCCCAGCCCTACCATGTTATTATTTTTCTTTCTTTCTTTATCTTTTTGCAACAGGGTCTTGCTCTCTCACTGAGGCCGGAGTGCAGTGGCGCAGTCATGGCTCACTGCATACCCAAACTCCCAGGCTCAAGACATCCCCCTGCTACAGCCTCCCATGTAGCTAGGGCTACAGGCATGTACCACCATCCCCAGCTAATTTTTTAGCCTTTTTATTTATTTTGTATTATTTATTTATTTATTTATTTAGAGACAGAGTCTCGTTCTGTCGCCCAGGCTGGAGTGCAGTGGCATGATCTCGGCTCACTGCAACTTCCACCTCCCGGGTTCAAGCGATTCTCCTGCCTCAGCCTCCTGAGTAGCTGCAATTACAGGCGTGCACCACCAGGCCCGGCTAATTTTTGTATTTTTAGTAGAGACGAGATTTCACCATGTTGGTCAGGCTGGTCTCGAACTCCTGACCTTGTGATCCAACCGCCTTGGACTCCCAAAGTGCTGGGATTACAGGCGTGAGCCACTGCACCCGGCCTAGCCTTTTTATTTTTTTGTAGAGACAAGATGTCAATTTGTTGCCCAGGCTGCCCAAGTCCCAAACTCCTGGGCTCAAGTGATCCTCCTGCTTTGGCCTCCTAAAGTGCTGGAATTACAGGTGGGAGTGAGCAACTGTGCCCAGCCATGTTATTATTATTTTTTTATTTTTCATTGAGACACTGTCTCGCTGTCACCCAGGCTGGCATGCAGTGGTGCGAACTCAGTTCACTGCAACCTCTGCTTCCCGGGTTCAAGCAGTTCTCCTGCCTCAGCCTTCCAAGTACCTGGAATTACAGGTGTGCACTAGCACGCCTGGCTAAGTTTTGTATTTTTAACAGAGACGCAGTTTCAGTACGTTGGCCAGGCTGCTCTCCAGCTCCTGACCTCTGGTGATCCGCCTGCCTCTGCCTCCCAGAGTGCTGGGATTACAAACGTGAGCCACCACTCCTGGCTATGTTATTTTTGGTTTTGTGTTGTTGTTTTGAGACTGAGTCTCACTCTGTTGCTCAGGCTACAGTGCAGTGGTGGGATCTCAGCTCACTACAACCTCCGCCTCCCAGGTTCAAGCAATTCTCATGTCTCAGCCTCCCAAGTGGCAGGACTACAGGTGCGCACCACCACACCCTGCTAATTTTTGTAGTTTTAGTAGAGACAGGGTTTCACTGTGTTAGCCAGGATGGTCTCGAACTCTTTACCTCAAGTGATCTACCCGCCTCCTAAAGTGCTGGGATTACAGGCATGAGCCACCACGCCCGGCCCTATTATTATTTTTGAGCTGGGACATAAGCCTTTGGAAGTTGTGATGCCACTGTCTCCCTCCCCTGCTCTATTTTTTTCCAAGGCACATTCCATGTATTTCACTCATTTATTCTCACTCCCTTAAGAATAACATCTTTAGGAAGAATTTTTTTCCTTTTTTTTTTTTGAGACAGAGTTTTGCTCTTGTTGCCCAGGCTGGAGTGCAGTGGCGCAATCTCAGCTCACCGCAACCTCTGCCTCCCAGGTTCAAGCAGTTCTCCTGCTTCAGCCTCCCAAATAGCTGGGATTACAGACATGCACCACCACGCCCGGCTAATTTTGTATTTTCAGTAGAGACAGGGTTTCTCCATGTTGGTCAGGCTGGTCTTGAACTGCCGACCTCAGGTGATCCGCCCGCCTCAGCCTCCCACAGTGCTTGGACCACAGGTGTGAGCCACCGTGCTGGCTCCTTTTTTTTTTTTTTTTTTTTTTCTGTAATCTCAGTTTCTGAAGCAGGGCTTGTCAGCAAGTCACTACTGATTAAATATTAGTTGAATTAATAGATTAACTGGCCACTGAGCACCTGGTATGCACTTTCCTATGTTCCGTGGCACTGGGGACATGGCAGTGAGTTAGACAGCCTGGCCCTGCCGTCATAGGGCTCCCAGTCAAATAGGAGAGATGAACCCATCACTAGGCATTGCCAGCAGCAAGCACTGCCAGCTAATCACAGCACTGATTCTGAGCAGGAGTGGCACAGCTTAGGTTTTTGTAGTTCCAGTTTAGAAGTATTCACCATTCATGATACTTTTTTGGACCTATTTAACTGTTTTTCAGACTGATCGTCTTCTCTCCCTAGAAGGCATAGGTAGAGGGATCAGGTCTGGGAAAGGGAGGCCCAGGGGACTGTGTGAGCCCAGAGGGCTTCATGGAGGAGATGGTACATGAGTGGATAGAAATGAGCAAGGTGTGCTCGGCAGGAAAAGCAGCTGTGGGAAGGTCTGGTGATGAAAGTGTGGTTTTGGTTCAAGGAACTGAAAGATCATAAATATGGCTGGGGCGGGAAGAACGGTGAGAGAGTAGACCAAAGAGGTCATTTGGGGAAGATCAGTCAGGGCCCTGGCAGCCACAGTGAGGAGCTGAGACTGTGTTTTTGAGCAGGAGAGGGATACGCCAAATTCATGTGGAGGGGGATCCAAGGGAGGTGGCTGGAGTGGGGACCCAGGTGGGAGAGACTAGGTCAGAGCTAGTGGGGAGGGTGATTTGGAGACCCTCACAGGGCCAAGTTGACAAGTAGTTGGGGTCCAGGACAGGCCCAGGGCTGGGGGCAGTCAAGGAGAGCTTTCTGGAGGAGGAGGCACCAAGGCTGAGACCTAAAGGATGGGTTCGACAACTCTCCTTGAAATGGGGAACTGGGGGAGGAAGATGGTAAGGACAATTGGGGACATAGTAGGTGTGGGAGTCTGGGGATACCTTGAAGGAGGTATCTAGGGGGCCATGGGACCTCCAGAGCTGGAGTTCAGGGGAAAGGAGGAAACCAGACAGAGCTTTGGGTTGAGAATGAGGGAACTGAAGCTGTAATGATGGAGGAAGGTCCACAGGGGCCTGTCCATGTAGGGCTCTGTAGGACATGGTAAGAAGTTTGTACTTCGTCCTGGGGGCAATGGGGAGCCACAGAAGGATTTTGAGCAAGAGTGGGACAGCTTAGGGTTTTTTAGTTCCAGTTCAGAAGTATTTTTCATTCATGGTGCCTTTTGGACCTGTTTAATTATTTTTCGGACTGACTGTCTTCTCTCCCTAGGAGGGGCACTTATTGTAAAGGGTCCTTTGAAATAAAGGATCTAACTGCTGAAAATGAAAAAACAGTTTGCAAAACCAGTGTTCTGTTCTGTTTTCTGTAGACAATTGATGGTTCAGTCCAAAGAGGCCAGAGACAATTGATGGTTTAGTCCAAAGAGGTCTGCACCATCTAGTGAAAATCAGCACCATTAAACATGAGAACATTTCTGTTTTAAACCATTTGGAAGCGCCGTGAATTTGTTTTTATTTTGTTATTTTTAAAAGTAGAGACAGAGTCTCGCTATGTTGCCCAGGCTAGTCTCAAAGTGCTGGGCTCAAGCGATCCTCCCACCTCGGCCTACCAAAGTGCTGGGATTACAGACGTGAGCTGCTGCTCCTGGCCAGCCTGTGGATTTGTAAATGTGTCCTGTGGTGTGATCTGCCCCATGTTTCCTGTATGTAGGCTTCAGAAGCACACTCTGCATTCTCAGATGGCTTGAATCAGCCTTGACTTTTTCCCCACCCTCTCAGCCTTAATCTCAGGCTGAGATGCCATTGTCTGCACCCACTCTGTATGCTCTGGGCTTAGAACTGATACCAGCTGGTTATCATTCTGTATAAAAGTACCACTAGGTATAGAGAGACATCTAAAATAATCTCCTCTCAAATTTTTCTATTCTGCTGCTCCATTTCTTCTGCTTTCAGTATTTTTTGAGCAATTACAATGGCCTGGGCCCTAGAGCTAGAGGAATAAATCAGACACGAGGTAGCCAGGGACACATATAAATTGATGATGTGTGATTGAAGTGTATACAAGATACGAGGGCGCACACAGATCTCACCAACCAGCATGTTTCAAGGGCTTACTCTTCTTCCTGCCTTCCATGGATGACCTCATTGACTTCCCAGCAAATGTGAGGCTGGCATTATTAATCTCCACATTGTTCAGAGAATGAAAGTGTGGCTTAGAGAAGGGAACCTCTTTTCCCAATTCCACAGAGCTGAGATCTGAAGTCTGAGCTGTGGGACTCTGAGACCCACCCCCTTAACCATTCAGAGATCCCCCAGCCACCACCCTCCAGTGCATATAAGATGATACTCATTTTATTTGTTATTTTGAGATAGTGTCTTGCTCTGTCGCCCAGGCTGGAGTGCAGTGGCACAATCACGGCTCACTGCAGCCTCGAACTCCCGGACTCAAGCAATCCTCCCACCTCAGCCTCCCAAGTGGCTGGGACCATGGCGTAGGCATGGGCCACCACACCTAGCCAATTATTATTATAATTTTTTTGTTTGTTTTTTGTCTTTGTTTTTTTTGAGACGGAGTTTTGCTTTTGTTGCCCAGACTGGAGCACAATTACGCAATCTCAGCTCACTGCAACCTCTGCCTTCCAGGTTCAAGCGATTCTCCTGCCTCAGCTTCCCGAGTAGCCTGCCACCACGCCCGGCTAATTTTTGTATTGGTAGAGACGAGGTTTCACCATATTAGCCAGGCTGGTCTTGAACTCCTGACCTCAGGTGATCTTCCCAAAGTGCTGGAATTACAGGCATGAGCCACCCTGCCCAGCCGCCTAGCCAGTTTTTTAAGCTTTTGTAGAGATGGGGGTCTCACCTTGTTGCCCCAACTGGTCTCGAACTCTTGAGCTCAAGCCATCCTCCTGCCTTGGCCTCCCAAAGTACTGAGATTATAGGCATAAGCCACCGTGCCCTGCCAATATGGCTAATACCGGTTTATAGATGAGGCCAGCAGGGCTCAGAAGTAAAGCCCTATGCTCAACGTCACTTGGCAAAAAAGTGGCAGAGGTGGGATCTGAACCATGAACTCTCCAATTTAAAGGGCTGCTGTAGAGGAGGAATCAAATCTCCCACTGCCACCCTCCCCTGGGGGTGGGGTGTTCAGGGATCTGTGACCCAGTGGGTTTTACTTCCTCCTTTTTGCGGGCTGTGGTGTCATACCCCAAGGGGGGCAGGACCACGAGGCAAGGGGACTCGGGGGTATTCTGTGGGCTGGGAGATGGCACGCTTCCTGGCAGTGCCCTCTCCCAGATGAGACCTGATCTCTTTTCTTTTTTTTTTTTTTTGAGACAGAGTTTCACTCTTGTTGCCCAGGCTGGAGTGCGATGGCGCCATCTTGGCTCACTGCAGCCTCCACCTCCCAGGTTCAAGCGACTCTCCTGCCTCAGCCTCCTGAGTAGCTGGGATTACAGGTGCGCGCCACCATGCCTGGCTAATTTTGTATTTTTAGTAGAGACAGGGCTTCACCATTTTGGTCAGGCTGGTCTCAAAATCCCGACCTCAGGTGATTTGCCCACCTCAGCCTCCCAAAGTGCTGGGATTACAGGCGGGAGCCACTGCGTCTGGCCGAGATCTGATTTCATCTCATGTCATACCAGCGAGAAGGCAGAGCATAAGTACCAACCTGGATGGGGCATGTTGGGAGCCCCATGGGGGTTCTAGGGTCCTGAGAACACAGGCATTGAGACAGGCTGAGGAGGAACCCCAGGACCCAGCTGCCCATGCCCACCTTCAGTTTCACCCCGCCCTGCTCCCACAAGGATCTGAGCAGTGGGCTGGGGGGCCTGATTTCCTTCTCCAGCTGAGGCCACAGTCCTCTGGAGGCTAGGATCTGGTGATGGGGCACCCTACCTAGGAGCCTGAGCCTCTTTATAGTTTAGTTTCCATAGAAGTTATATGTGCATTTAAAAAAATTAAATGTAAGTATAAAGACCTATAATGAAAAGCAACCGTCTTGTCTCTGGGGGTGGGATGGGGGATGCCTTTGCATGGGGAGCTGTTAGGAGCCTTGACAGTCACCTTTGCTGAGAGCCTCCTGCATGTCAGTGGCTCTTCTGTGTGCATTATATGTGTGTTCATTCCTTTTTTAAAATTTAGCTTTACTTTTTGTAGAGGTGAGTCCTGCCGTTGTGCAGGCTGGTCTTGAACTCCTGGCCTCACATAATCCACCCTGCATCTTAGCCTCCTGGAGTGCAGGGATTACAGGTGTGAGCCACCTTGCCCAGCCTGTTAACTCCTTTAGTTCAGAGGAGTCAGTCAGATTTTAGACATCTCAAATGTTGTATGTTCAAAACCAAACTCCTGGTCTTTTCCCCAAACTTGTGCCTCCCTATGTTGCCCAATCAGCTATTGACACCTCTAATCCTTGCACTTGCTGAGGCCAAAACTCAGTCATCCCTGATTCTTTTACTCCTCTCAAACCCACATCCAGCCTAGAAATGCCATCCCCTCCACCTTCAAAGTGCATCCAGACCCCACCCTTTCTTTGACACTTGGCTGCCCACACCCTCGTCCTGTCCACCCTTGGCTCCTGTCTGGATGCCCCCATCAGCCTCCTTGCTAGGCTCCCCTGCCCTGCCCCAGTCTGTTGCCCACACACAGCCGCCAGGGGATCCTGTAACACCTGTGTGTGTTTCTTCGGGCTGCTGTAACAAATTGCCACCAAGTTGGTGGCTTAACACAACAGAATGTATGGCCAGGCGCAGTGACTCCTGCCTGTAATCCCAGCACTTTGGGAGGCCGAGACAGACGGATGACTTGAGGTTGCGCCACTGCACTCCAGACTCAATAACAGAGCAAGACTCCATCTTAAAAAAAAAAAAAGAATTCATTCTCTCAGTTTTGGAGCCAGAAGTCCAAACTCAAGGTGTAGCAGGGACATGCGCCTCCAGAAGCTGGAGGGGAGATTCCATTCCTCACCTCTCCCAGCTTCTAGTGGCTCCAGGTGTTGCTGGTTTGTTGTTGTTGTTGTTGTTGTTGAGGTGGAGTCTCGCTCTGTGGCCCAGGTTAGAGTGCAGTGGTGCCATCTCCGCTCACCACAAGCTCCGCCTACCGGGTTCACGCCATTCTCCTGCCTCAGCCTCCCGAGTAGGTGGGACTACAGGCACCCGCCACCATGCCCGGCTAATTTTTTGTATTTTTAGTAGAGACAGGGTTTC
>NW_012116710.1:7338488-7340049 GCF_000951035.1 Colobus angolensis palliatus
TTTTTTTGAGATAGAGTTTCCTCTGTCGCCCACGCTGGAGTGCAGTGGTGCCAACTCACTGCAACCTCCACCTCCCGGGTTCGAGCAATTCGCCCACCTCAGCCTCCCAAGTAGCTGAGATTACAGGCGCCCTCCTACACACCTGGCTAATTTTTGTATTTTTAGTAGAGATGGGATTTTGCCATGTTGGCCAGGCTGGCCTCAAATGCCAGACCTCAGGTGATCCGCCCACGTCGGCCTCCCAAAGTGCTGGCATTACAGGCGTGAGCCACCACGCCTGGCCTCTGTTTTTCCCTCATGTCTATTTTGTTCACAGCTGTATCCTCAGTGCCTAAAACAATACCTGATGCACACAAGACAACCAGTAAATGTGTGTAAAATTAATGAACAGCAAATGCTATTGTTACCATACCCATTTTGCAGATGGAGAAACCAAGAGCACAGAGGTGTTGTCACTTCTCCAAGATCAAACAGTCACTAATGCTGAAGCTCAGATTCAGTCTCAGGTATCTGGCTCTAGCACTCACTGTATTGTCTCTCATCCAATCTAAATCGCTTCTCCAGTACTAGTTTTTATTTTTTTTTTATGACAGGCTCTTACTCTATCAGCTAGGCTAGAGTGCAGTGGTGCAATCACTGCTCACTGCAGCCTCCACCTCCCAGATTCAAGCAATTCTTCTGCCACGGCCTTCCAAATAGTTGGAACTACACGTCCACACCACCATACCAGTCTAATTTTTTTCATTTGTTGTAGAGATTAGGTCTCACTGTGTTGCCCAGGCTGGTCTCAAACTCCTGGGCTCAAGCAGTCCTCCCACCTTGGCCTCCCAAAGTGCTGGGATTACACGTGTAAACCACCGTGCCTGGCCCTCCAATATTAGTTTACTTTTTAATCAAAAGTTAACACAATAAGAAAAAAAATACAATTAAAACATATCAAAAGTTAAAATTAATCATTACAGACCTGTAGTCACTGTACAATTTGAAAGCCAAAATATCACTGACAATTGGAACGAAGTCCATCTGTTTTCTTCCTATTTTTATTTCATTTTTGTTTTTACTTTTCATTTTGTTGTAGAGACTGGGCCTTGCTATGTTACCGAGACTAGTCTGGAACTCCTGGGCTCAAGTGGTCCTCCCACCTCAGCCTCCCAAAGTGCTGAGATTACAGATGTGAGCCACAGTGCCAGGCCCTTCTCCCTATTTTTGGTTTATTAGTGACCATCCCAGTTCTCCAGCCCTGACGCTGCCAGTCCTGTTACTTCAGATCTCCATGCCCCACCTCGCCTTCGGTTTTGTTTTGATTCATCTTGGCTTCCCTAATTTCACATTGCCTGCTGTTACAACTCCATATTCTTCAATAAAAATATTTCTCACCAAGGCCGTCAAAGAAAACTGAAGGCAAGCATTTCCTGCACTCCCTCCTGCCTCCTCCACCCACAATGCTGTGGTCAACCGCCTCTAAGACTGACATCTGCTTCTCCTAGTGACCTCTGGAGTTTCAAATAACCTTAGTCTGTTGTTGTTTCTTGCTAGATTTTTTTTTTTTTTTTTTTTTTTT
>NW_012116710.1:7340851-7359155 GCF_000951035.1 Colobus angolensis palliatus
GCCAACCTACACCGAGATATTTTCTATACTTCTCTGAAAATAGCTTATGTTTCACAATTTTAAAAAAGAAAATAAGCCAGGCATGGTGGCTCACGCCTGTAATCCCAGCACTTTAGGAGGCCAAGGCAGGTGGATCACGAGGTCAGGATTTCCAGACCAGCCTGGCCAACATGGTGAAACCCTGTCTCTACTAGACATACAAAAATTAGCTGGTTGCAGTGGCAGATGCCTGTAATCCCAGCTACTCAGGACGCTGAGGTTGGAGAATCGCTTGAAACCGGAAGGCAGAGGTTGCAGTGAGCCATGATTGCGCCACTGCACTCCAGCCTGGGTGAAAGAGCGAAATTCTGTCTCAGAAAAAAGAAAATAGGGGCCAGGTGTGGTGGCTCATGCCTGTATCTCAGAACTTTGGGAAGCCAAGGTAGGAGGATCACTTGAGTCCAGGAGTCCAGCCTGGGCAATAAGCAAGACCCTGTCTCTACAAAAAAAAAATTTTTTAAATTAGCTGCGGCCTGGCGCGGTGGCGTACGCCTGTAATCCCAGCACTTTGGGAGGCCGAGAGGGGCGGATCACGAGGTCAGAAGATGGAGACCATCCTGGCTAACACGGTGAAACCCCGTCTCTACTAAAAAAATTTTTTAAAAATTAGACGGGCATGGTGGTGGGCGCCTGTTGTCCCAGCTACTCGCGGGGGCTGAGGCAGGAGAATGGCATGAACCCGGGAGACGGAGCTTGCAGTGAGCTGAGATCGCGCCACTGCACTCCAGGGTGGGAGAGACAGAGCGAGACTCCGTCTCCAAAAAAAAAAAAATTAGCTGGGCATGGTGGCACGTGCCTGTAGTCCCAGCTACTTGGGAGGCCGAGGCAGGAGGATTGCTTGAGCCTGGGAAGTTGAGGCCGCAGTGAGCTATGATCGTGCTGCTGCACTCCAGCCTAGGGAACAGAACTCTGACACTAAAAAAAAAAAAGGAAAGAAAAGAAAATAGGCTTACCATAAAAAGCAATCTTGACCTACCCCAAAATCGCACTCCCTTGAAGACAACCACTTCTGCCCTGTTGCTTCTCTTAGTAAAACTCCTTTTCTGCAGTTATCTCTTGACTTCCTGCCATATGTGTTTGGGGGAGCTTGAGGGAAGACAGTGTCCCTGTCTCATTGAGAGAGGTGCCACCCTCTCTCAATTAGGAGATAAGGGATGAGACAGGAAAGGGGTCTCCAGTGTGTTTGTCCAGCCGGGGCCTTGAATCCCTCTTGGGAGACATGGGATGGGGTGGATCGGAAAATAAATTTTTTTTAAATCCCTATCAAAATATCAGCTGGCTTTTTTTAAAAAATCAAATACCGAAATCCAAGTAGACTCCAACAGAAAATTCACCATCTCCTCTCCCCCTTTCTTCCCATCTCATGCCGTGAACTGTCTTCTGTTGACTTTATAGCTACATTTCTTCATTCTATTATTCAACCTTGACCTTTCCATTTCATTTTATAAGCGTTTTATTAATTTCATTTATGTATTTATTTTTGACTAGGTAATGCATGTCCATGGTACACAAATTCACAAGGTTTGTAGACAAGAAAAGACGTGAGGTTCCTTTTGTTCTCTGCCAGTGGCCTCCCTGCCCCACACAGGAACTCTAGGGTGGAATGTAGCAAAACCCATCCACCAGCCATGTACTACCCCTCAACCCGGCCAGGTTGGAGCGGCCGTGTCTGGGCAGCCGAGCCCCCCTTCTCGCTGCAGTGAGCCCAGCCTGAGGCGCGCACTGCGCAGACTCCCCGCTGCAGTGGGCGGAGCTCCCACAGGCCCCGCCCCCTCCTCCTCCCACCCCTGTTCAGCCTGTCCGGGCAGAAGCTGGGGCCCCGCGGAGGTAGCAGCAGACGCCTGAGAGCGAGACCGAGGCCCCTCAGGGGTAGGTGGGGGGAGGCTGGCTGTGGGGATGGGTGGCAGGGAGGCCCCGATGATCCCCGGCTGAGCTGTGTGGTGTGGGGGTACCTGAGTGAGGGCGGAGGAGCCACCTAGAATATACCCGCTGTGTAGTCCCAGGGCTGAGAAAAGCCAGGCACAAAGACCTGGGGCTCCGCTGACCTCATCCAGCGCTGTCTTTCTGGTAGTGTCTAGAGGTTGGAGGAGGGAGAAGGGGGCTGCTAGAGGGGACCTGCGTGGGTGCTGATGGGGGCAGGGTGGGCACTGCAGAGTGATGAGCAGGCAGCAGAGCCTTTGGATTTTGAGGGATTTCGAAATCCTGCTGACCAGTGACCAGCTTCCTCTTTTTGGGGTGGTGGGCAGTATGCCAGTGGCCCCCATGATTATGAATAGCCCCAAGACTAATCACCCTTCTGTGATGTCTGTCCCTCGAAAGCGTAGAGCACCCCACACAGTGCCCACTTTTGTTCTGCCAGTTTGGAGACCCTGACACACCCACCTTCTCACCTGGGCTCTGCGTATCCCCCAGCCTTGAGGGAAGATGAAGCCTAAACTGATGTACCAGGAGGTAGGTGGATTGGGGGACTCAGCAGGGTAGAGCTGGGTGAAGTGGGGGTGGGGGTTCTGAAGAGCCACCTGTCACGCCTGCTGTTGTCCCCATCCCCAGCTGAAGGTGCCTGCAGAGGAGCCTGCCAGCGAGCTGCCCATGAATGAGATTGAGGCGTGGAAGGCTGCGGAAAAGGTAGGAGCCCTCCGCCACCCTCGCCCTGTCTCAGGCCGGGCTGCCCCCTCGGGCTGGCTGACTACGTCCTCCTCCCCACAGAAAGCCCGCTGGGTCCTGCTGGTCCTCATTCTGGCGGTTGTGGGCTTCGGAGCCCTGATGACTCAGCTGTTTCTATGGGAATACGGCGACTTGCATCTCTTTGGACCCAACCAGCGCCCAGCCCCCTGCTATGACCCTTGCGAGTAAGTGGGGGGCGCTGCAGGTGGTGGGGGGAGGGGCCTGCCAGACCAGGGACACTTAAGCACACACTAAGCAGGGCCTGCACTCAGCCCTACCCAGCGCTTGCGACAACTGAGGAGGTTGCAGGCTCCCAAGTGCTCGCCCGCCCCCTCCTCCTCCACACACATAGTTTCTATGGCAGCCACAGCGTCATCTTCTATCCGCCCGTGAACAGACACAGCATCTTCCACCCACATCTGTGGACACACACACACACACACACATCTAAATACACGACCTTCCACACCTCTAGACAGACACTCAGAGGATCATGAGTCCAGGCACACATTCAAATACACACAGTTTTTTAAAAAAATTTTAAGAGAAAATAAAAACTCAAATACAGTTTAGCCGGGCTTGGTGGCTCACGCCTGTAATTGTGACACTTTGGGGGGCTGAGGCTGTAGGATTGTTTGAGCCCAGGAGTTCCAGACCAGCCTGGGCAACATAGGCTCCATCTCTACTAAAATTAAAAAAAGTAGCCAGGCGTACTGGCGCACACCTGTAGTCCCAGCTACTCAAGAGGTTGAGGCGGGAGGATCGCTTGAGCCCAGGGGTTCGAGGCTGCAGTGAGCCGAGATCGCGCCACTGCACTTCTAGCCTGGGGGACAAGGCGAGACTCTGTCTCTAAAAAAAATATATAGTCTGTCCAACACACCCATGGACGGACAGCTGAGCACTCACCTCCCAGCCGTTGCTCTTCAGCACCCTATGGCTGACAGCATCCCCCACCCCCCCAGAGCAGTGCTGGTGGAAAGCATTCCTGAGGGCCTGGACTTCCCCAATGCCTCCACGGGGAACCCTTCCACCAGCCAGGCCTGGCTGGGCCTGCTCGCCGGTGCGCACAGCAGCCTGGACATCGCCTCCTTCTACTGGACCCTCACCAACAATGACACGCACACGCAGGAGCCCTCTGCCCAGCAGGTACCTGCAACCTTGGCCCTGGCCAGCAGCAGGGGCAGGGGGTGGGAGGCAGCGGGGACTGTGGGGGATGAAGGGGTTTCTCCTGCAGCCCAGGAGACAGATGGGCATGTCTCACACAGCGGATTGGACACAGGTGTTTGCAAGCAGCTGCCTTCACATGGTTCTCTGGACTGGAGGCGTTTGTCACGGTCATCTGTAGGCCTCTGAATGTCAGGGTGCGGGTTTGGTTACAAGGGATTATTAGGCTGGCGGATGTCACTCACCCACAAGCTGCCCTGACCCGGTCACACAAAGAAATGGAAGAGTGGAGTAATTAACAGCCCAGCATCAAGACAGGGGCCACCTTCCAGCTGTGTGACCCCAGGCAGGTCACCTGTTCTCTCCGGCTTCAGTTTATCTGTAAAATGGGGTCAGTTTATAGCACCTGCTTCTTAGGGCTCTTGTGAGGATGAAATGGACTAATCCAAGCAAATTTTAGCCCAGTGCCTAGCACAGAGTTAGCCTTTCTGTCTCCTGTTACTATATCCTGCTATGGTCTGCAGACAAACTTAAGAACGTAAAAGCTTCACCATTTGAAAAGGAACAGCCTACATGGATAACCTCTTCCACTGAAAAACCATGAATTTGTTCCTTCTGTTTTCTTCTCCCTACTGCCTCTTTTTGTGAGAAGTTATCTTAAAACTTAACTAAAATTACAAGGCTCCTTAAGAACTGCCTGCAAAAAAAATAATTATGGCCAAGTGTGGTGACTCACATCTGTAATCCCAGCACTCTGGGAGGCCTAGACAGGAGGATCACTTGAGCCCAAGAATTTGAGACTAGCCTGAGCAACATGAGACCCCTGTCTCTACTAAAAAAAAAAAAAAAAAAAAAAATTAGCAGGGTGTTGTGCGCACCTGCAGTCTCAGATACTCAGGGGATGGAAGGCGGATGGCTCGAGCCCAGAAGTTGGAGGCTGCAGTGAGCTGTGATCATGCCACTACACTCCAGCCCAGGCAACATAGCAAGACCCTGTCTCAAAAAAAAAGAAAAAAAAAGAAAAAGTAATAATAATAATTACAAAAGTTGAAAATCAAAGCCAGGCATAGTGGTACACACCTGTGGTCCCAGCTACTTGGGAGGCTAAAGCAGGAGGATGGCTTGAGCCTAGGAATTAGAGGCTGCAGTGAGCCATGATCGTGCCACTGCACTCTAGCCTGGGCAACATAGTGAAACCCTGTCTCTAAAAAAAATGTTTTTATGTTAAAAAAAAAACCGTATGAGCTCTCACTCCCTACTGGCTCCCTCTGAAGTGGTTTAAAACACAGATGTAGGAGGCAGATGGTCTGGGTTCAAATCCTGCTCCATAGCTGGATGTGGTACACTCCTGAGGTACCAGCTACTTGGGAGACTGAGGCAGGAGGAATGCTTGAGCCCAGGAATGGAAGATCAGCCTGGGCAACATAGCAAGACCTGTCTCAACAAACAAACAAACAAAAACAAAATCCCACTCCACTACTGAGTTCTCCATGGGGATTATAATTAAACCAGCCTCACCGGGTTGTGAGGATTCAGTGAGTTCACTGAGAAGGGGTCTAGAACAGGGCCTGGCACACAGTAGGTTCCAGGGCATCCTTGATCATTGCTGTTGTTGGCATCATCGTGCCTCACCCGATACCTTCCGGGACCCCCTGCCTGAGCCCCGCCCCCACCATCCTGGGAGATGGCTGGAGGCCCTGCCCTTGATGCTGAATTTTGAGAAAGTCCCTGGAGGGGCAGGAGGGGGCAGGAAGGGTCAGGAGGCCTTGGAGGGGGGATTACAGGGCAACTAATTATTAAAGCAGATAAAGATGTTTAAAACAGATAAGGAAGTCTTTTAATATTTTAATCTGTAAAGTCTTTATACAGGCTAATGTAAAGCCTGTTTACTCCTAATCATGTCTCAAAATAACTCCACTGGGCATTACCTTGTGGGGTTGGAGAGCTGGCTGGTCCAGCCCTTCAGAAGCTCTCCCCTCCCTGCAGGGTGAGGAGGTCCTCCGGCAGCTGCAGACCCTGGCACCAAAAGGTGTGAATGTCCGCATCGCTGTGAGCAAACCCAATGGGCCCCAGCCGCAGACGGACCTGCAGGCCCTGCTGCAGAGTGGTGAGCTGGGGCCCACCTGGGGCTGGTCTGGGCCTGGGGGTACCCAGCCTGGTCCCTGATCACTGCCCCTGCTGGTCACAGGTGCCCAGGTCCGCATGGTGGACATGCAGAAGCTGACCCATGGCGTCCTGCATACCAAGTTCTGGGTGGTGGACCAGACCCACTTCTACCTGGGCAGTGCCAACATGGACTGGCGTTCACTGACCCAGGTCTGCCTGCACCCTGTCTACCTTCCTTCCAGGCCAATCCCTGCCCCACAGGGCACCCAGCCTCTGACTGCACCCCTCACTCAATCCAGAGTCGTCTCCACCCATTCTCTGCAATGGCTCCCTTCTTGCCTACCAGGCCTCCCTAATTCAAGTTATGCACGGTGGCTCACACCTGTAATCCCAACACTTTAGGAGGCCAAGGTGGGAGGATCGCTTGAGCCCAGGAGTTGGAGACCAGCCTGGGCAACATAGTGAGACCCCATGTCTACCAAAAAAAAAAAAACAATTAGCCAGGTGTGGTGGCGCACACCTGTGGTCCCAGCTACTTGGGAGGCTGAGTTGGGAGGATCACTTCAGCCCAGGAGTTTGAGGCTACAGTGGGTTGTATTCATGCCACCGCACTCCAGCCTGAGTGACACAGTGAGACCCTGTTAAAAAACGAAGAATCCCCAAATGGAGCCCTCTGCTGCCCTCTCCCTGCTCCTGGAAGCCTGGGGCTCCCTCTGATTCCCAGTTGCAGCTACCAGCCCCTCTACAGGGCATTCAAGGACCTGTGCACCCATTTGATCTTCATTGTACATCTCTGTGTGCCTGCTCTAAGTCCAGCCCTGTCCCGGGGAATGTTGGGAACATGGTGGTAACAGATGGACCTCATGGAACTCCCAGTCCAATGCAGACTGGCCTGTCACCTAACAGTGACAGCCCAGAGGGGTCAGGGCCAGGGTTGGGGAGACACAGGCAGAGGGTCAGGGCCAGGATGGAGGGAACAGAGGGTCGTAGAAGCTCAGAGACCCCAACCTGGGGTATTGGAGGGTTTCCCAAAGGAGGTATAACCAATCTGATCCCTGAAGGATAGGGAGGAATTAGCCCAAGATAGGGAACAGAAAACAGCTTGGGGAATGAGGTGAAGATAAGACACACATTAACTCATGAATCCATTTCCTCAACGGATAGCTCCCCTAACCTTTAATCTCAGCAATTATGCAGGGAGATGCTGCAGATACAGCTGTGACTGAGACATCCCTGGTACCTGTCCTCGCAGCCCAGTGGGAAGACCAGTTTGTCACCAGAGAGAATGAGGAAGGAATCCCAAGGGACTATGAGAGCCCGGAGGAGTGCCTGACACAGGCTGGGTAGTCACGGGAGGCTTCCTGAAGGAGGACATGTGTCAGCCTAGACGTACGAATGAGTAGAAGCTAGCTCAGTGGAGGGTAGAAGCAACAGCAGATTGCAAACGTTCAGGAAACCTGGAGCTTCGGAATAACTGATTTTCATCAAAACTTAAGTTGGTAATCATGCTAGGACTTTAGCTATTGGAGCTGGGGTGGAGGGGTACTGAGGGACAGGAGGATAGCCAGAGGCCAGACTGGGGAGTGTCCCTGTCATCTGTGAGCACCAGGCCGCTGTTCCTGAGCTCAGCACTGCCCTCCTACAGGTCAAGGAGCTGGGCGTGGTCATGTACAACTGCAGCTGCCTGGCTCGAGACCTGACCAAGATCTTTGAGGCCTACTGGTTCCTGGGCCAGGCAGGCAGCTCCATCCCATCAACTTGGCCCCGGTTCTATGACACCCGCTATAACCAAGAGACACCAATGGAGATCTGCCTCAATGGAACCCCTGCTCTGGCCTACCTGGCGGTGAGTCTGGGGCAAGTGGGGCCTGTCATGTCCCAGCCCCATGCTGTCACTCAGCCTCCATCTGTCCCTGTCTGGTGATGATAGGGCGTATCCTGACCATCAGTTCTCACCCCAGCTCATTCTGCTTGGTCAGGGGCCTGGAGTAGTTCCCAACATCCCTCTGCCTCTATTTCAGTTAGAAAACGGGTAACCTGTTAGTGCTGCTGGGAGAGGTTCCCTGCGTTCATGCACACCAAACCTTTGGTGCTCTGTGTCATTCAGTATAGCCACAGGTGGCCCTTTCAGTTTAAGTTCATTAAATGCAATTAATAATTCAGGTCAGGTGGGGTGGCTTATGCCTGTAACCCCAATACTTTGGGAAGTTGAGGTGACAGGATCACTTGAGACCAGGAGTTTGAGACCAGCCTGGCCAACATAGCAAGACTCTATCTTTACAAAAAAAAAATAGCTGGATTGGGTGGTACATGCATGTAGTCCCAGCTACTCGGGAGGCTGAGGCAGGGGGATCTCTTGAGCCCAGGAAATCGAAGCTGCAGTAAGCCATGATCACACCACTGTACTCCAGCCTGGGTGACAGCCTGTTTCAAAAAAAATTTTTTTTCAAGGCATGGTTTCTCATCCCTCCCTGTAATCCCAGCACTTTGGGAGACCAAGGCCAAGATGGGAGGATCACTTAAGGCAAGGAGTTCAACATAGGGAGACATCATTTCTATTTTTTTTTTTTTTTGGTCTTATTATTTATTGCTCTAGACAGGATACCAAAGAACTAGGGAGACACGGTTTCTACAAAAACATAATAACAAAAATTAGCCGGGTGTGGTTGCGTGCGGCTGTAGTGCCTGGGGAGGCTAAGACAGGAGGATCACTTGAGCCCTGGAGTTCGAGGCTGCAGTGAGCTGATTGTAACACTGCACTCCAGCCTGGGCAAGAGGCTGCTGCTCTGTCTCTAAAAAAAGACAAAATTCAGTTCCGCACGCAGTAGCCACCTTTCATATTCTCAGTAGCACCTGTAGCAAGTGGCCACCATATTGGACATTTGCATCACTGCAACACGCTCTATTGGATGACACTAGCTCTCGCCCATGGCAGATGCTGATCACTCTGGACAAGGCACTGATGTTTCTAGCTCTTAGATAGTTTCACTAGTGGAGGCAGGCAACCCAGGTCTCCCTAGGTCCCCCTGAGCAAGTCACCTGTCCAAGTCGAGTCATCGTGGAAGGCACGACCCTAAGGTGTGGACACAGGGAGGTATGACTCACTGGGGTCTTTCACTACGGGGGCCTCCCACAGGGGATCACGGCTCTCCTCATTACCACTTCCCCGTTTAGAGCCTCAGTTTCCTTGTCTGTTGAGCATTAAGGGAGACGGGGGGCCAGGTGTGGTGGCTCATGCCTGTAATCCTAGCACTTTGGGAGTCCGGGATGGATGGATCACTTGAGTTCAGGGGTTGGAGACCAGCCTGGGAGACGTGGTGAAACCCCATCTCTACCAAAAATACAAAAATTAGCCGGGAGGGGTGGCGAGCACCTGTAATCCCAGCTACTCGGGAGGCTGAGGCAGGAGAATCACTTGAACCCAGAAGGTGGAGGTTGCAATGAGATGAGATCATGCCACTGTACTCCAGCCTGGGAGACAGAGCAAGACTCCATCTCAAAAAAAAAAAAAGACTTGAGCAGAGGTCCTCAAACCTGAACGTGCCCCAGAATCAGCTGGGGGCTTGTTAAAACCCAGATTCCTGGGCCCCATCCCAGCACTCTGATTCAGTAGGCCATGTGCAGTGAGGCCCAAGAATTTGCATTTCTAACAAATTCCCAGGTGATGCGGTTGCCACTGGATCAGGGACTGGGTTCAAATCCTGGCTCCATTTATCCGCTGTGTGACCTTAAGTAAGTCACTTACCCTCTCTGAGCTTCAGTTTCCTCACCTGTGAAATGGATGTGGTGATTGACCCTCCTCTTCATGGAGGCTGAGGATTCGTTGAGCTCCACAGTACCTGACTTGTGGGTGAGCTGTCCGTATGTGAGATCCACTGTGACGATGCCCCTGGCAGGGCATGTGTCTTGACTGTCCCCTTGCCCTCAGAGTGCGCCCCCACCCCTGTGTCCAAGTGGCCGCACTCCAGACCTGAAGGCTCTACTCAACGTGGTGGACAGTGCCCGGAGTTTCATCTACATCGCAGTCATGAACTACCTGCCCACTCTGGAGTTCTCCCACCCTCACAGGTACTGCCGGGAATGGAGATAGGGAGCCACTGCAGGGGGCCAGGAGACAGGAGAGGGAATCATGGAGACCAGAAAGCTGGTGGGAGCTCCAGGCAAGGGGACAGATGGAAGAGAAGCCACAGGGAGAGACAGTCACCAGGAGGTGACTGGGAAGAAGGTATCTAGGTACTTGAGACAGAAGAAAGAGATTACGGAGGAGATAGGGATGAGGTTTCAGGATGAGGTTTGAGGAAACAGAGAAAAGGATGAGAGGGCTGCGCCCGGTGGCTCACGCCTGTAATCCCAACACTTTGAGGGGCCGAGGTGGGTGGATCACTTGAGGTCAGGAGTTCAAGAGCAGCCTGGCTAACATGGTGAAATCCCATCTCTCCTAAAAATACAAAAATTAGCCAGGCATGGTGGCATGTGCTTGTAATCCCAACTACTAGGGAGGCTGAGGCAGGAGAATTGCTTGAACCTGGGAGGTGGAGGTTGCAGTGAGTTGAGATCGCGCCACGGCACTCCAGCCAGGACGACAGAGCGAGACTCTGTCTCAAAAAAAAAAAACAACAAAAAGAGCGCTCAGAATGTTGGGGTTGAGGGCAGGAAGCCTGAGGCAGGGGTGCAGGATGTGGGATTTGGGGAGGTAGGAGGCATGCGCTGGAAACAGGATGAGGGGTTGGGGAATGGGGGCTAAAAGTATTTGGGTTGAGAGTAGCAAGCTTGGGGATTTGTGATCCTGGGATAAGAAGGATAACCATACCCACTGCAATGTCCAGGTGGATGATGGCGCTTGTGGGGCTCAAAGAAGGTATTCTAGGGGCAGTAGATAAGACAATGGGTCCAAGGCATGGTGGCTTATGCCTGTAATCCCAACACTTTGGGAGGCCGAGGCGGGAGGATCACTAGGAGTTTGAGACCAGCCTGGGCAACATAATGAGACCTCGTCTCTACAGAAAAATTTGAAGATTAGCCCAGCGCGGTGGCACTCACCTGCAGTCCCAGCTACTCAGGAGACTGAGACAGGAGGATCATTTGAGCCCAGGAGTTGGAGGCTGCACTGAGCTATGATCGTGCCACTGCACTCCAGCCTGGGTGATAGAGCAAGAACCTGTCTCAGAAAGAAAAAGGATGGACCGGGTGCAGTGACTCACGCCTATAATCCCAGCACTTTGGGAGGCCAAGGCGAGCAGATCACCTGAGGTCGGGAGTTCGAGACCAGCTTGATAAACATGGAGAAACCCCGTCTCTACTAAAAATACAAAATTAGCTGGGCGTGGTAGCGCATGCCTGTAATCCTAGCTACTCAGGAGGCTGAGGCAGGAGAATCACTTGAACCCGGGAGGCAGAGGTTGCAGTGAGCCGAGATCGCGCCATTGCACTCCAGCCTGGGCAACAAGAGCAAAATTCCATCTCAAAAAAAAAAAAAAGAAAGAAAAAAAGAGGATGACAAGACTGTATTTTGGAGAGCAGGGATGGGAGCCACAGCCAGAAAGAGGAAATATCCCGTAGGATTTATGGAGGCAGGAACGGGGTCTGGGAGCCAGTGATGAGGACGTCCTCTGAATAGCTAACGCTGGGCCCAGGCTTGGTTCCCCAAAGCTGAGGGCAAAGCCTGTGGACACAGCCACCCTCTGCATCCTGCCCCACCTCCTACACACTCGTCCCCAGGTTCTGGCCTGCCATTGACGATGGGCTGCGACGGGCCGCCTATGAGCGTGGCGTCAAAGTACGCCTGCTCGTCAGCTGCTGGGGACACTCGGAGCCATCCATGCGGGCCTTCCTGCTCTCCCTGGCTGCCCTGCGTGACAACCATACCCACTCCGACATCCAGGTGGTAAGCACCACCCCTCGGCCCCTGTGTGGGGCAGTCCTGGGGACACAGCCCTCATGGGGCTCATCTGTCAACTGACAAGGACAGCCCAGAGTAAGCCCTGTCACAGTGGGGAAACCACGGGTCAGGGCCAGGGTGGTGGGGGCACAGGGAGAGGGGCCAGGGTGGTGGGGGCACAGGGAGAGGGGCCAGGGCTGGGATTTGGGGGCACAGGCAGAGGGGTTGGGGCCAGGATGGGGGTATACAGAGAGAGGTGTTGGGACCGGGACTGGGGACGTGGGCAGGTAGAGGGGTCAGGGCTGGGATTTGGGGGCACAGGCAGAAGGGTCAGGGCTGGGATGGGGAGGCACAGGCAGAAGGGTTGGGGCCAGGGTGGGGGGCACAGAGAGAGGTGTTAGGGCCAGAGTGGGAGGTACAAGCAGAGGGGTCAGGGCCAGGATGGAGGAGGCCCAGGCAGAAGGGTGAGGGCTGGAGTGGGGGGGCACAGGTAGAGGGGTCGGGGCTGGGGTGGGGGGCACAGGCAGAGGGGTCAGGGCTGGGATGGAGGAGGCCCAGGCAGAGGGGTCAGGGCCAGGGTGGGGACACCCAGAGGAAGCCCCTGCCCTAGCGAGAAGGGCCAAGGAAGATGTTCTGGAAATGGGGGCATCTGAGACAAGACTTCAGGAATGAACAGGAGCCATTCTGTAGGGAACAGTGTTTTGCAAATGAGACCACCGGGGCCTCCCTTTCAGCTTTCATTCTCAGAGTCCCCCTCCACCTGGCCCTGTTCTGGCCCCCAGGGATTCTGTGGGAAGCAGTGGAGTCCCACAGATCTGGCTCCATGCCCCGCTCCCTGATCCCGGGGTTCCCCCGACTCCCAGTGCCTCATACACTCCTTCCCATCCTCCCCTCCCACTCAGAAGCTCTTTGTGGTCCCCGCGGATGAGGCCCAGGCTCGAATCCCGTATGCCCGTGTCAACCACAACAAGTACATGGTGACTGAACGCGCCACCTACATCGGTGAGTGTCCTGAGCACCACAGGGCACTGAACAAGAGGGGGTTCAGACACCCCAGGCAGCCCCGAGGGCTCCCTTACGCTCCACCCATTCCTCTCTAGGAACCTCCAACTGGTCGGGCAACTACTTCACGGAGACGGCGGGCACCTCGCTGCTGGTGACGCAGAACGGGAGGGGCAGTCTACGGAGCCAGCTGGAGGCCGTTTTCCTGAGGGACTGGGACTCCCCTTATAGCCATGACCTTGACGCCTCAGCCGATAACGTGGGCAATGCCTGCCGCCTGCTCTGAGGCCCGGTCCAGCGGACAGGCCAAGGCCTGCTAGGCCCCCACAGACCCAGATGCTCTGGGTCATGGTCCCTGTCCCCGTGCCCCCGCTTCTGTCTGCCCCATTGTGGCTCCTCAGGCTCTCTCCCCTGCTCTCCCACCTCTACCTCTGCCCCCACCGGCCTGACGCTGTGGCCCCAGGACCCAGCAGAGCTGGGGGAGGCATCAGCCCCCAAAGAAGTGGGGGTGCATGCTGGGCCCGGCCCCCTGGCCCACCCCCACTTTCCAGGGCAAAAAGGGCCCAGGGTTATAATAAGTAAATAACTTGTCTGTACAGCCTGTGCCTGACTGAGTGGTGTGAGATGGGGTGCAGGGGTAGGGGACAGCTGGCATGGGCCTCGGGGACATCTTTGTGTGCTGAGCCCTCGATATGTCACTGGCATGTGCTGAGCCCTCAGTGTGTGACTAATGTGGGTTAGCATGTACTGAGCCCTCAACATGTGCTGGCGTGGGTTGGCATGTGCTGAACCCTTAACATGTAGCGTACATGGGCTGACCTGTGCTGAGCATGCAGCGTGCCACCCTGTGGCCTGGCATGGACTTCACACTCATGTAGCCAGCATGGGGTATGTGCTGCACAGAAGCATGTTCCCAGATTGATCAGCAGAGACCAAACCATTGCTACATCCCAAGGGTGAACAAGCATGGCTGAGCACCGGAGCGTGCACCAAGTGTGAATTTAGGCCTGCCAAGTGGATTTCCACCCAGCATGTCCCAAATGTGGATGAGTGCATGCCAACCCCATAAACATGTAGGAAGGACAGGTCAGCAGATAAGGAGACCCCAGCATCTGGCAAACTTGATTAACACATACTGAACACATGCATGTTCCGAGGGTGGATTCCCAATGTGCCAAGTACATAGCGTATTTAGGACATGGGTTAGTCAACCAAGCACAGCTTTTCCCTCCTAGTGTGATAGCAGCCCAGGCTCCTGCCTAAGCCGGTGGTCAACTGGGCCTAACATCGCAGAGCAAGTCACTGGGCGCCAGCCTGGAGCCCCCATTCCCCCCAGGGCCAGTCCAAACCCCAGGCAGTGAGAACAGGCTTGAAGCAGGACTGCTGAACAGTTCTATATTGAAATAGAGGCAGCAGGACCGAGGGCGGTCGCAGGGCCAGCAGGGTGCAGCCCCCCCTCCTGCTGTCCCTCTGGCCAAGGAGCATGGGCCAGACTCCAAAGTCCTGCTGTGTTTAAGCGAAGTGTGCAGGCACGCACCGCACCGCAGACAGGGGGAATGGAAATTTCCGGATAACTATCTTTCTGTAAGAATAATTTGTGGGTTCGGGAGATGGCTCTGAGGAGCAGTTCAGGTTGGGAGGGGATGCCAGCTCAGCTAGCGCAGCCCTCAGTGATGGGCAGGGGAGGAATCACCATCAGTGGTGCCCGGTGACATGCTGGAGGAAACTGGTGGCCCCCCGGGACAGACCATGCTGGTGGGAGCGGCGGGGTGGGAGCCCCTGAGCCCGTGGGCCCCTGCCGCCCTCCAGGGTCCAGTCTGGCTCACTCAGCCATTCTCCAGGACAGCTGCTAGGGTTGAAGAGCTCAGGGTCTGGCCTCTGTGGGGGAAGAGGAGAGGAGCATCAGCCAAGCAGTGTTAGTGTGTTAGTGTCTGCTGAGCCTCTGTCACCTCCGCCTGATGAGGGTGAGCACGTGCTAGGGTCTTACCAGTGCTGGGCCTTTATCGCCTCTTTGCAGTGAAGCGATGACAGCTCACTGCAGCCTCGACCTCCCTGGCTCAAGTGATCCTCCCACCTCTTGAGTAGCTAGGACTACAGATGCATGCCACCAAAACCAGCTAATATTTCTAATTTTTTGGTACAGACGGGATCTCACTATGTTGCCCAGGCTCTTTATCACTTCTCATAAGTAGATTACTGTGCCCTGAGTTTTTGTCACAGCCTGGAAATAGCTGAGTATGTGCTGAGCCTTACCATATCTTGACGGTATTAGGTGTGTACTGAGCCTTCTCACACCCTAATCATATCCTGAACGTGGGTAAGTGTGTGCTGAGCCTCCTCACACCCCATTCGTAACCTGAGCATGGGTGAGTGTGTGCTGAGCCTCTTCACACCCTAATCATATCCTGCATGTGGGTTGAGTGTGCTGAGCCTCTTCACACCCTAATCATATACTGAATGTGGGTTGAGTGTGCTGAGCCTCTTCACACCCTAATCATATACTGAATGTGGGTTGAGTGTGCTGAGCCTCCTCACATCCTAATCTTATCCTAAGGTGGGTGAGTGTGTGCTGAGCCTCCTCACACCCTAATCGTATCCTAAATGCACCCGGCTCACCTCAGCCTCCATGGTCATGTTGTCAATGTTGGGCCCATCCCCATCTCGCTGCAGGACGGCCGGTGGCTCAGCAGAGGCCCCGAGATGCTCTCCTTCCTCCCAGCTGCTGCCCCGGCAGGGCCTGTCATCCTCAGGCGAGACCTGGCTCAGCCTGACGAGGTTGCTGAAGTTGGAGTCGGACTTGGAACCCGCAGGTGGCTTGCGGGCCTTGTGACGGCCCACCAGGCGGCTGCTGTAGAAGGCCAGGATGGGCTCGGGGCCCGAGTCGGGCATGTGGTGGCCAGTGATGGCTGCCTTGAGGGGGGCCATCATGTCGGAGACCACATCGGTGCAGGTCTCACCCCATAGCCCATGCCCAGCCTCCTGCAGACTCAGGTCGTCCAGCTGGTCGATGGCTCTTTGCATACCTGGTGCCTTCTCCTCTCGGAAGAAGGGGCTGCTGCTGGCCACACTGCCCATGCCCGCAGCCTCCTTCTCCTCAGCCAGACGGTAGTAGGGGGTCCCATCTTCTGCAGCCACGACGGGCGCGGGGGGCTTGCCCTCCACCTGCAGCGAGAGGCGGTAGCTGCGCAGTGAGAGCCGGTAGTAATGGGTGGTCTCGTGGGCATTGCGCAGCTGCTGCATGGATACGAAGGGGTGGCGCAGGGCAGCACTGGGGCTGATGCGTTCATGTGATTCCCAGGTCAGCATGCGTTTGATCAGCTCCACCATGCTCTTGAGGTCGGCGTGCTCTGCCAGTGCCTCCCGGTCGGGGAAGGTCAGCCGACTGGCCACACTGCCACCATTCACTGTCTCGATCTGGTCCAAGGACTGGAGCATATACTTGCGGCGCTCCAGTGGGCACACCTGGCAGGGCATGGAGAAGGGAGCAGGGTTAACCCTTGTGCAGGGCTACGGTCCTGAGCACTCCTGCTGTGGCACCCACATGTAGCCCCAGCTTCCAGGTCTGCCCATGATCTGCCTTGGAGCTCTCTGGCTGCTAGGAGGGCCACCCTGGATCCGTCACACCCGAGCCCCTCTAATCTAACCCAAAGCTTTCACTGGTCCAAGTTCCACCCCTTGCCCCAGACCTCCAGCCCCCCCCAGCACCATGGGTGCAGCCCCTACCAGCAGCTAGCAGAGGGGCTGCGCGGAATCTCTAGTCCTCCCTGGAATCAAATCCAGGTCCCTCGTACTGCCACAGCTCCACGCTTGATCCCAGGCCTCCCGGTGGTGGGACCCAGACCCTTCTTGCTACACTAGTTTATGGAACTATTTCCCTGCTATGGAACCGCCATCAACTTTTAGTCTCACCTGTGGTCCCATCCAGACCCTTCTTGCTGTGAAATCAAGACTTGTGACCTCAAACTCGTAGTCCCAGGCTCTTGCTGCACAGATTGGAGGGGCAAACCCATAGAGGTAGCAGACTGGCTGCTGCCCCAAACCTCTAGACTCACCTGAGGTCTCACTCAGAAAGTTTTTTTTTTTTTTTTTTGAGACAGTTTCACTCTTGTCACCCAGGCTAGAGTGCAATGGCGCAATCTCGGCTCACTGCAACCTCTGCCTCCCAACTTCAAGCGATTCTCCTGCCTCAGCCTCCCGAGCAGCTGGAATTACAGGCATCCACCACGATGCCCAGCTAATTTTTGTATTTTTAGTAGAGACAGAGTTTCACCATGTTGGCCAGGCTGGTCTCAAACTCCTGACCTCAGGTGATCGGCTCGCCTCGGCCTCCCAAAGTGCTAGAATTACAGGTGTGAGCCACGTCGCCCATCCTCGATTTTTTTTCATGTAACAGCCCCCACGCTCACTGCCCTCACCCAACTTTTCCCTTACCTTCGTCTCGGCCAGGTAGTCAGCCGAGGACTTGAGCTGCCAGGGGTTGGTGGCGTCAGGATGGGGATTGCGCTTAAAGAAGCGGTGGGCCTTGCGGGCGGCGTGCAGCAGGTGTGCCTTGGGGAGGCCCTGGGTTTCGCAGATGTAGCGCACCTGGTCGTACTCGTTGTTGCCCGGGTAGAGGGGCCAGCCCAGGTGCAGCTCAGCCATGACGCAGCCCAGGGACCACACGTCCACCTTCTCGCAGAAGGGCAGCCCCAGCAGGATCTCGGGGGCCCGGTAGAAGCGCGACTGGATGTATGGCTCCTTCACGTAGCGCACCTCGCTGAAAATGCTGGCAGAGCCGAAGTCAATCACCTGTCGGGTGGAGAAGAGGGCGAGTGGGCAGATCAAGCTGCAGGGACAGCCCAGCCGGGCCACCCCTGGCATCTCTCACCTGGCATATTCCTGCATCTGCTATTTGACTCTGGCCGTCTCTGGGTCTGTGACTCTTTAGTTGCTTTGTTGGTTTTTGTTTGTTTGAGACAGAGTCTGGCACTATCTTGGCACACTGCAACCTCCACTTCCCCGGTTCAAGCGATTCTCATGCCTCACTCTCCTGAGTAGCTGGGATTACAGGCGCCCGCCCCCACGCCTGGCTAATTTTTTGTATTTTTAGTAGAGTTGGGATTTCACTATGTTGGCCAGGCTGGTCTCGAACTCTTGACCTCAGGTGACCCACACGCCTCGGACTCTCAAAATGCTGGGACTACAGGCGTGAGCCACTGCGCCCAGCCTTTGTTGTTGTTTTTTGTTTGTTTGTTTGTTTGTTTGCTTTTTGAGACCGAGTCCCACTCTGTTGCCCAGGTTGGAGTACAGTGGCACAATCTAGGCCCACCGCAACCTCTACCTCCTGGATTCGAGTGATTCTCCTGCCTCAGCCTCCCCAGTAGCTGGGTCCACAGGTGCACACCACCATGCCCTGCTAATTTTTGTATTTTTAGTAGAGACGGGGTTTCACCATGTTGGCCAGACTGGTCT
>NW_012116710.1:7367288-7369081 GCF_000951035.1 Colobus angolensis palliatus
TGGCCAGGCTGGTCTCAAACTCCTGACCGCAGGTGATCCACTCGCCTCGGCCTCCCAAAGTGCTGGGATTACAGTCGTGAGCCACCGCACCCGGCCCCACCATCGCTCTTAATGCCATTTCACACACTGTATCTTTTAATTTTTTATTTTAATTTTATTTTTTAATTATTTATTTTTTGTGATGGAGTCTCGCTCTGTCGGCCAGGCTGGAGAGCAGTGGTGTGATCTTGGCTCACTGCAACCTCCACCTACTAGGTTCAAGCGATTCTCCTGCCTCAGCCTCCGAGTCGCTGGGATTACAAGCACTAATCTTTTGTATTTTTGGTAGAGATGGGCGGGGTTTCACCATGTTAGCCAGGCTGGTCTCAAACTCCTGACTCAGGTGATCTGCCTGCCTCAGCCTCCCAGAGTGTTGGGATTA
This sequence comes from Colobus angolensis palliatus, assembly GCF_000951035.1. Taxonomy (NCBI): domain Eukaryota; kingdom Metazoa; phylum Chordata; class Mammalia; order Primates; family Cercopithecidae; genus Colobus; species Colobus angolensis. The sequence goes on from NW_012116710.1 coordinate 7,367,710, forward strand.
CAGGTGTGAGCCACTGCACCCAGCCCTTTTTTTTCTTTTTAGAGACAGGGTCTTGCTTTATCACCCAGGCTGGAGTGCAGTGACTCCATCATAGCTCACTGCTGCCGTGAACTCCAGGGCTCATGAGATCCTCCCACCTCGGCCTCCTGAGTAGCTGGGACTGCAGGCACACACCACCATACCCAGCTAATTTTTTAACTTTTTGTAGAGATAGAGATGGGTCTCACTGTGTTGCCCAGGATGGTCTTAAGCTCCTGGGCTCAAGTGATCCTCCTGCCTCAGCCTCCCAACATGCTGGGATTATAGGCATGAGGCCCTGCACTTGGCCCTAGTCTACTTCCTTATCAAGTTCAGCATTTCTCTTCCCAGCTAGGATGTCAGTCCCACAAGGGCAAAGATTATATCCATTTTGTTCAATACCGTATCCCCAGATGCCTAGAACAGTACCTGGCACACAGCAGGGGCTCAGTAAATAATGAGTGAATGAATGAATGAATGTACAGGCTTTGTAATCCTTCATTCTATTTCTATCTCTTGTTTGTATCTCTCTGTCTCTCTTCTGAGACAGTGGCTCACCCTGTCACCCAGGCTGAAGTGCAGTTACGTGATCTCGGCTCAAGGCAACCTCCACCTTCCAGGTTCAAGCGATTCTCCTGCCTCAGCCTCCCAAGTGGCTGGGACTACAGGCACATGCCACCATGCCCGGCTAATTTTTGTATTTTCAGTAGAGATGGGTTTTCACCATGTTACCCAGGCTGGTCTTGAACTCCTAGGCTCCAGCAATCCTCCCACCTCAGCCTCCCAAAGTCCTGAGATTCCAGGCATGAGCCACTGTGCCTGGCCATTTGTACCTCTCTTGTTCTTTCTTTGCATCTACCTCTCCATCACTTGCTTATCTCTTGTCTCTCAGTGTCTCTCTCTCTTTCCGTCTCTTTCTCTGTGTTGTCCACTAGGAAGACACCTCCCTGAAGTCCAGGTCCTCTTCTGTCTTCCTCATCAGGCACTGTTCACACCCGTCACAGGTCTTTGGCACATGACAGGTGCTTTGGCCAACAGCTGCAGAACCAACGCCACGGATCGCCCAAAGCCTTTGTATCTCCCCATGCCTCTGGTGGAGCTGTCTGCCATTTTCACTCTGAATCTCCATGACTCTCTCTTGGCCTAAGTTTCTTTTTCTTTTTCAGATGGTTTCACTCTTTTGTCCAAGCTGGAGTGCAGTGGCGTGATCTCGGCTCACTGCAACCTCCACCCCCACCCGGGTTCAAGCGATTGTCCTGTATCAGCCTCCAAAGTAGCTGGGATTACAGGTGCACCCCACCACACCTGGCTAATTTTTGTATTTTTAGTAGAGACAGGATTTCACCATGTTGGA
>NW_012116710.1:7373076-7375516 GCF_000951035.1 Colobus angolensis palliatus
ACCTCGCCCGGCTAGCTTTTTATATTTTTTAGTAGAGACGGGGTTTCACCGTGTTAGCCAGGATGGTCTCGAACTCCTGACCTCGTGATCCGCCCGTCTCGGCCTCCCAAAGTGCTGGGATTACAGGCTTGAGCTACCGCGCCCGGCCGACAAGAGAAATCTTAGTGTCTGAAGAGACTAGGCACAGTGGCTCCTGCCTATAATCTCAGTGCTTTGGGAAGCTGAGGCAGGAGGATTGCTTGAGCCCAGGAGTTCAAGACCAGCCTGGACAACATAGCAAGGCCTCGTTTCTACAAAAAAAAAAAAAAAAAAAAATTTAATTCGCCAGGCACAGTGGTGTGTGCTTATGGACTCAGCTAATTGGAAGGCTAAAGTGGGAGAATCGCTTGAGCTCAGGAGTTTAAGGCTGCAGTGAGCTATGATTGTACCACTGTACTCCAGCCTGGGCAACAGAGCAAGACCTTGTCTCTGAAACTAAATAAATAAATATCTTAAAAATTTTAAAAAGTAGGCTGGGCACAGTGGCTCACGCCTATAATCCCAGCACTTTTGGAGGCCGAGGCGGGTGGATCATTTGAGGTCAGGAGTTCGAGACCAGCCTGGCCAGCATGATGAAACCCCGTCTCCAATAAGTACAAAAAAAATTAGCTGGGCATGGTGGTGCATCCCTGTAATCCCAGCTACTCGGGAGGCTGAGGCAGGAGAATCACTTGAACCCAGTTGAACCCAGGGGGCAGAGGTTGCAGTGAGCTGAGACTGTGCCACTGTACTCAAGCCTGGGCAACAGAATGAAAGTCCATCTCACACACACACACACACACACACACACACACACCATCTAGGGCTGGAAGAAGCTGAGAAAAAGATAAGGAACTAGGGACTCAGCCACCCTAGACGGCCCCTACTCACCTTGACCCTGAAGGGGCAGCGGGTCTGGTCCACCAGCATGATGTTCTCAGGCTTGAGATCAGCGTGGATGATCGCCAGCTCCTTGAGCCGGGCCAGGGCTCTGAGCACCTGCAGGGTGACTGTACGGATGTGGCAGGCAGGGAGGGGCGCGAAGTTGTTCTCCTTCTGGAACTCAAAAAGGTTTTGCTCCAGCAGCTCGAAGACCAGGTAGAACTTGAGGGCGTCGTGGAAGAACTCAAGGAAGCGGATGACGTGGGCCTCCTCAGGGTCCAGGCCTCGCATGCAGTGCAGCAGCTTCAGCTCGTTCTTGATGATGCGGTTGCGGTAGGCGTCGTTCTTGAGGATCTTGATGGCCACCATCTCGCCTGTGCTCCGCCGCCAGCCCTTGGCTACCTCCCCGAAGGTCCCCTTGCCCAAGACCTCGATGATGTCGTAGCAGTCGGTCTCCGACTGGATGGTAGCCATGGTGTCCCCGCTGCCAGATACTGCCCTGCCCAGGCCCCTGCGCCACTGGCTCTGCCGCCCAGGCCTCCCGCCTGGCCGTCAACACAGCAGGCCCCCCAGTGGGGGAAAGAGAACCGCACTCGTGCCTCCTCCTATGAGGTTGGCCCCTGCTTCCCTGGCACCCCCAAATCTCCAGGCCACACTGTCAGTTTGCCAGGGGCTGCGCCCCTCCCCAAAAGCCCTCCCGGCTTGAGATGAGGGGCCCCAGGCCCCACTGAATGGGTTCCAGCGCTGTTGAGTGGCTCTGGTTCTGTTGTTGGAGACCTGAGCCCTGGCTGGAGTGGGGGTGGGGTGCCAGGCTGGGCCCCCTCCCCCGCCCAGTGGTGGAACCTTGCAAAGACCAAACAGGTGAAGTGTTGACAGAGGGGAGTCTAATCGTGGGCCTTGGGTATACAGGAATGGGGTAAGGCAGGAGTGAGGAAAGGTGGGCTTCTTGAGCTTGGGAGATGTGATGTGTGTTTGTGTTCAGAAAACTCCTGTCCCAGCCTGTGACTGCTGTAGCATGACGGGTAAAAGGCCCTGAATGCCAGGCTAAGGAGTTTGGACTCTGTTCTGAGGGCACTGGGGAGCCACAGAAGGGCTTTGAGCAGGGGAGGGCAGGGTCAGATATGAGTGTCAGAAAGTTACTGTATGAAAAAGGATAGGTTGGAGCAGGTAAGAGTGGAAGCCCCAAGCCAGGGAAAGAGTCCAGGACAGGGCACAGACGGGAGAGGTCGGGGAGGGCAGGGCGAGGCCAGTGAATGAGACACTCCCAAGGCCAGAAGGAGCAGCCGTGAGACTGACAGGTTGGGGGAAAGGCGGGAGCCGTCTAAGACCAGGCCCAAGGCTCTGGCATGCAGAGGCAGTCCCTGGGAAATGGACATGGATAAGGAGCAGCTTGGGGGAGATGTTGAGGCCAAATTAGAAAATGTATTTATTTTTGGCTGGGTGCGGTGGGTCACGCCTGTAATCCCAGCACTTTGGGAGGCTGAGGAGGGCGGATCATGAGGTCAGGAGATCGAGACCATCCTGGCTAACATGGTGAAAC
>NW_012116710.1:7376656-7381426 GCF_000951035.1 Colobus angolensis palliatus
ACCCGAGGTCAAGAGTTTGAGACCAGCCTGGCCAACATGACGAAACCCCGTCTCCACTAAAAATACAAAAATTAGCTGGGCGTGGTGGTGCACACCTATAGTCCCACCTACTCTGGAGGCTGATGTCGGGAGGCTGAGCTATGAGAATCGCTTGAACGTGGGAGGTGGAGGTTGTAGCGAGCCAAGATTGCTCCACTGCACTCCAGCATGGGCGACAGAGTGAGACTCTGTCTCAAAAAATTAAAATAAATACATAAAAAATAAAATAAAATGCACCCAAGTGACTGCCAGAAATAGCCTCTGACCCTGAGCAGCCTAGTTCCAGCACTAAGCTCTGAACCACCACCCACATAACTTCCTAAAGACCAGGAGACCTCCAGGGAAGGCGTGCAGAAGCTGCTGGGTCCCCAGGGGGAGTTCTCTGGGTCTCCCAGAGAGAGTCTGGGAGTTGTCAGCACAGAGAGGAGGCACAGAAGCCACTGGGGGGGTGGTGACACACCCCAGGGAGGGTGTGGGGGCGGACAAGGGCCCAGGAGGAACCTCGAGTGCCCAAGGAGCACGGGGAGAGAGAGGTGTGGGGAAGAGAGGAGCAAGTGTCAGGAAGATGGAAGGGACCTTGAAGAGTCAGGACAAGAGAGACAAAGGAAACCCTCAGGTGTGGCCATGGGGAGGTCACTGCTGACACAGACAAGGTGGGAGGAAAATCCCAAATGTTGGGATCTTGGAAATGGGTGTGCACCATGAGCGTAGATAACTCCCGCCATGTTTGGTGGGGGCAAAGAAAAAATGTGTGGTGAGACAGTGACCCGAGGAGGGCCGGCTGGAAGGGACAAGGTACTCAAGTGAGTGGGGGATTCTGCCAGGCCCTTCATCCAATGAGACAGGATAGGGAGATGTGAGGAGAGTGGGGGGCTGTCGGGGCAAGACTCAGGACTGGATATTGAGTCTCCTTAGTCCAGTGTGGGACATCACAGAGAGGACGTGGAGGAGGCTGGAGGCCCTGGTGGGAGCCTCGGGACTTAGATCCTGAATTGGGATGACAGGGATGGATGGCCCATGGTCCCTGGAAGCTGAGACAAGCACTGACGGGTGCTGAGGACCCTGGGACCTAGTTCCAAGAGGCGGCTGTGTGTTTGGGGTAGAGGCTTTGAACCCAGAATCCTGAAAAGGGGAGCAGGAGCGGCCTTCCTGGGTGGGGCCAGAGTGGACAGGGCAGTCAAACCAGCCAGACAGCAAACAGAAGGCCAGGATGTGCAGAAGTGCCCACGCTGGCAGAGGGCAGGTGGGGAGCAACCAGCCTGGTAGGAGTGGGTCCCCCAGGACAGGCAGGCTCCCTGGCAGAGGGGTTCCGAAGCTGTGCTCTGCCAGGGAATGTCCCAGAGTCTGCTTTAACAACCCCTGGGAATTCTCAAGGGCTAAGGACGTCTCCCCTCCCACCAGGGCCTGCCCCAAGGCCATCCTGACTCTTCGTTGTTGTTTTTGTTGAAACAGAGTCTGGCTCTGTTGCCCAGGCTGGCTGGAGTGCAGGGGCGCCATCATGGTTCACTGCAGCCTCAACCTCCCGGGCTCAAGTGATCCTCCCACCTCAGCCTCCTGACTAGCTGGGATTACAGGCACAGGCCATCATGCCTGGCTATTTTTTGTAGAGATGAGGTTTCTCTGTGTTTCCCAGGCTGGTCTTCAACTCCTAGGCTCAAGCAATCCTCCTCCTTTGGCCTCCCAAGTGCTAGGATTACAGGTGTGAGCCACTGCACCCAACCCGCCCTGACTCTTCTCAGACCAGGTATGACCTGTTTTTCCCCTCACACCAGATGTTCCCCTCAGGCCAGGCTCAAGTGACCCCTCCTCTTTGGAGACTGCCTTCTCTGGATCTCCCCTATACCCACTCCTGCCCCTCCCCACCCCCTATGCAAAAAGAGGAGACGAATACACAGCTACTTCCGGATTATTTTATTCACATGGCTTGGTGGGGTACAGGCACTCCTGCCAGAGAGACGGGAGCAGGCCTCCCCGCCGGCCATGGTCAGTCACCCACCTCCCAGCCCTCTTAGGGTTAGTGCTAGTTATCACACACACAACAGCGAGGGGGTAGAGAAAGGAAGGCAAGAAGGGATCCCCATCTGCCCAGGGGCTTCAGACGGCCGCAGCCTGAGCCCCCTCCATCCTGGCCGGGCCTGGAGCCCCTGTCTCTGAAAACCCCACGCTGGGCAGCCGCACCCGGAACCCACCTTCTTCCTGGTCCCCACTCCCACTCCGGGCCTTGGGGCTTAGGGACACCCTGGGGAAGCGGAACTTGGGTGACTTCTCTCTGACGGGGGACTTGGGGGCTGCATCGCCCTCCTGCCCCCGAGAGGCTTTAGAAGGGGCCGCCAGGCCTACACGTGGCAAGCGGACCCGGACCCGGCCCCGGCGCCCCAAGGCCCCTTCCCCACTGCCCTCTTCCTCCTCCTCCTCCTCGGGGCTGGGGGAGCCTTCCCCAGTCACCATCTCACTTTGGCTGAAGCCCACTCGGGGCAGCCTGAGTTTGGGGCTCTTGGCCTTCTCACCCTCCTCGGCCCCCTCCTTGGCCCACGCCAGGCCAAACCGGGGCAGCCGTACCTTGAGCTTGTGTCCAGCCTCCTCCCCGTCTGCCACCTGGTACTCGGCGTGGTTGCCCCCGGGTGGCGAGAGCTCCACGTCGGGCAGTGAGAGGCGGAAGGTACGCTCGTCCCCTGGGGGCTGCTCCTCAGCACCCTCGCCTCCCACCCCAGCTCCGGCCCCCAGCGTGGGCAACTTCAGCCTCAGCCCACCCTTGCCTGTGGCCACCTCGCCCGCCTGTGCCTCTCGGCTTAGCCCCACGTCCAGCTCAAGCTGGGGCACTGTCACGGTGGGCATCTTGAAGACACCCTCACCCACCAACAGCTCCCCACCTGCAGCCTGGGCTTTAGGCAGAGACAGGGTCACCTGGGGCACCTGAACCCTGTAGCCTGCTGTGTCCTCTGCTGACGGGGCTGTACCCTCAGCTTGCTGCCCTGGGGTACCCACCTCCCCAAAGCCGGTCAGCTCCACCTGGGGCAGGGAGATGCCCAGCGGAGGCATCCTCAGCCCCGCCTCATGGCCCTCTGTGACCACCTGCCTGGCTGTGGACACCTTCAAGCCTGACAGCTGCATTCCACTGACGGCCACAGCCCCCTCTGCCCTCCCTTCCTCCTGGGCACCCAGTGTGACCAGCTCCACCTCAGGGATCTTAAGCTGCACAGCGGTGGACTCAGCCTTTTCCCCTGGGCTGGCACGCTCACCTTGAACTTCTGCTTCCTTCCCTCGAGCCAGCCCAAAGGAGGGCATCTTCAGCTTGGGCATCTTCACCCTCCCATCCCAGCCCCAGCCCTTGCCCTCCAACTCAGCCATCCCCGGCACTAGTTCTGCTGCCTCAGTGTCCCGGCCTCTGACCCCAAACTTGGGCAGAGCAAACCTGGGCCCCTTGAACTTGAGGTCGGCCCCTGCCACCTCTACCTTGCCTGAGGGCAGGTGGGCATCCAGGCTGAGCTGTGGGATGGACAGATCGAGGGCAGGCAGCAGGCCTGCCTCCCCAGTCCCTTTGGCCTCAGCCTCAGCCCCCACCCGAGCCTTGGGGAGTGAGATGGCAAACTTGGATACCTTCAGCTTGGTGGCTCGCCCAGCCCCCTCAGCCTCTGCCTTAGCCACCTTTGGCCCCGAGAGTCCAAACTTAGGTAAGGAGAACTTGGAAGAGGGCTTGACTTTCATCTCCATCATCTCCAGCCGCCCTTCCTCAATTTCCACAGCGGGCAGCTGTGGAGTGACAATTTCAACAGAAGGCACTCGGAAGCCCACTTCCCTGACCCCTGCTGCCACCTCGGGGCCCTCTGCCCGCTCTACCTTGCCCACTTCAGTGGCTGGGACCTGCCCCTCCAGGCCAAGGGCTCCTGGTAGGTCTAGCTCCACTGAGGGCAGAGTGAGAGAGGGGACACCCACATGAGCCTCACCATCCACCTCTGGCTGCAGACAGGGAAGTGTTACCAGCTTCCCTGAGACCTCAGCACCCGCCTCGCCTGGCTTTCCCCGTGATGGGGACTCTGCCCTCCCTAGCTTGGGCATGGTCATCTTGGGCATCTTGAAGCCAAATTCCATCCCTTCTGCCTGCTCTGCCTTGGCAGCCTTTAGCTGCACCTCTGGAGCCCTGGGCAGCTTCACCTCTGGTGCCTTCGGAAGATGCACATCGGGAACCTTTGGTACTTGCATTTCCGGCAGCCGAATCTCTGACACTTTCGGCAGCTGCACCTCGGGGAGGTGCACATCGGGCACGGTCATCTCAGGCACCTTAGCGAGTTTTATCTCCGGGAGCTTCACATCAGGGACTTTCATTTCGGAGACTTTGGGCAGCTGCACCTCTGGGAGGTGTACATCGGGCACGGCCATTTCGGGCACCTTGGGGAGTTTCATCTCTGAGACTTTTGGCAGTTCCACCTCGGGGAGTCGAACCTCTGGCACAGCCATCTCAGGCATTTTAGGGAGTTTCATCTCTGGGGCTTTCGGCAGCTGCACCTCTGGGAGGTGCACATCGGGCACGGCCATCTCAGGCACCTTCGGGAGTTTCACTTCAGGGAGTTTCATTTCAGGAAGTTTCATCTCAGGCACCTTTGGAAGCTTCATCTCAGGGACTTTCATCTCTGGGACTTTCGGCAGCTGCACCTCTGGAAGCCGCACCTCTGGCACAGCCATCTCTGGCACCTTTGGGAGTTTCATCTCTGGGACTTTTGGCAGCTGCACCTC
>NW_012116710.1:7381844-7384455 GCF_000951035.1 Colobus angolensis palliatus
TTTGGGAGTTTCATCTCTGGGACTTTTGGCAGCTGCACCTCTGGAAGCCGCACCTCTGGCACAGCCATCTCTGGCACCTTTGGGAGTTTCATCTCCGACACCTTGGGGAGCTCCACCTCTGGGAGTCGAACCTCTGGAAGAGCTGCCTCGGGCACTTTTGGAAGCTTGACCTCAGGAGCCTTGGGGAGCTTCACTTCAGGTCCCTTGGGCACCTTGACCTCAGGCCCTGACACTCCGATGCCAAGGGAGGGCATCTTGATGGTGGGCAGCTTCAGCTTGCTCTCTACAACTTCAGGAGCAGCAGGCCGGGGCTCCAAGAGGGAAAGCCCGAAGGTGGGCATTCGAAGTCTGGGACCTTTCACCCTGGCCTCAGGGATGCCCTTGGCTACCTTGGCCTCAGCAACTTCCTTTGCTCGAGCCCCAAATCGGGGGAAACTAAGGCGGGGCATCTTCAGGGCCACCTCAGGTGCCTCTCCGCGGGCCTCCACCTCCGCACCCGGCAAGGCCAGGTCCACCCCCACAGTCGGTGCTGCCACATCCAGGGTGGGCACCACTACCGACACAGCCCCTTCCCGGGTCTCTAGGCAGGGAAGTGGAGGCAGAGCGGGCAGTGAGGGTAAGGCAGGCAGCTCCACCTGGGGGACCTGGATCCCCATGGCTGGGGCCTCCACAGCAGGCGGAGCCGGGGCTCCAAGCCCAAGGGTTGGTAGGTGGAGGGCAAAGCCACCAGCTGCCTCTGCGGAGGGGGCAGCCTTGGGGGCTGAGACCTGGGGGACAGCCACCTCGGCCCCTGGCAGCCGGGGCCCAACCAGCTCCACCTGAGGGGCTGTGAAACGAGCCCCTGCGGCCACCTCGGCCTCCACCTTGGCCTTCCTGGGGGGAGGAGCAGCGGCGGCCAGCCGGGCTGCCTGAGCCTCTTCGGCCACTTCTCGTACACGCAGCCGAGGCAGCTGGAGGCGCCGGCGGGCAGGGGCAGCCGGGACAGGACCCTTGGCAGCCTCAGCTTTGAGGCCACGGCGCAGGCGGGAGAACTTGGGAAAGGAGAACTCGACGTCAACAGGGGCCAGGTCAGCAGGGACCCCCAGAGCCCCAGGCACCATCTTCTTCTTCTTCACAGGGGACAGACTCTGGATGTTCTGGGGAAAGAGGAGAGAGGCGGGAGGCGGTGGGACAGTGGGAGGCTAGGAGTGGACAGGAAAAGCCCCACCTGGTATTGGACCAGGCTGGGGATGCCCTGGGTCAAGTATCTTGTCCCCCAAACATCATCCCCACTTCTTGCCTGCCTTTTCACCATGAGTGCCCAGGAAGGCAGGCAGCCATCTAGAATCTCCAAATGAGTCAACAGGAGTATAGGGACTGGGACCCAAGACTTCTAGGTCCTGATCTGGGATTTTCCCCAACATCCTCATTCTAGAGATGGGGAAGCTGAGGCCCAGGGAGGGAAATAAATTTGTCCAGGGCCACTCAGCAGTAATTGGGCTGCGCTCAGGCTGGAATCTGGCTTCCCTGGTTCCAAGTAGCCTGGTCAGGACCCCTAGCAAGCTTGGATCCGATGGTGGGGACGCCTCTCCGAGGTGGGTGAGGGCCCTGGGCTGGGGTGGGTCTGTCCCCCTCCCCAGGGAAGAGTTTGGGGCAGAGAGGAAGGGGCAGAGGGTGGGATTAGCTTGGGTTAGTGACAAGACAGAGGGCAAGGCTGGCCCATGGTGGCCATGTTTGTATGCTGATGGGAATGGGGCTCACGGCGCAGAGACCAGATCGCTGGGGCAGTCCAGGGCCGGGGCCGGGCTAAGCACGCGTACCAGCTTGGCCACCTTGGCCCGCGGGCCCTTGATCTCGTAGCCAGACACGGTCCCGGGCCGCAGCGCCAGGTCCCCGGTGGGCACAGTGCGCTTCAGGCAGAAGGAGACTTTGTAAGGCTCGGCGCATTGCAGCAGGCGTAGTGCGTCTTCGTACTTGAAGTTCTCGAAGAACACTCGGGCACTCAGCAGCTGGTCCCCTGCGGGCGAGGTGCAGGTGCGCAGCACGTGGGCATCTCCCGGCTCCACCCAGGCCTAGTTCTGCCCACTTGCGCCGAGGCCCCGCGGTGAGGCCCCGCTCCAAATTTTAGCGTCTCCAGTCCCCAGCGCAGGATTGAGTCGCAGTTACGCTGGTCCCTGCCCTATGACCTTATCCCCGCCCCCTGCAATGAACAAAGCCGCGCCCTCTCAGGTCACGCCCGCACCTTGTCGCTCCCCTACCCATCCTTACGTTTCAGATACTGACTTTGTTTCTTTTACCGAGAGAACAGAATCAGAAGGGAACTTCCAGAAGCTCCCACATTGTCTGTTCACCCCCTTTCCCCTGCGGCGACTTACTCCACTCTCCTGTTTCTGGGGATGAACCCCACTCCTAGCTCAGGGCAATCCCTCCACCGCCTTCTCAGGGACATCCTCCAGCAATTCCCTCCTCTTCCCACATCATCAGTTGTCCTTCTCGTCTACATTATTCCCATCAGCATACAAACATTATTATTTCTCCCATAAGAAAGGTTGTCGACTGGGCGCGGTGGCTCACGCCTGTAATCCCAACACTTTGGGAGGCCGAGGCCGGCGGATCACGAGGTCAGGAGATT